>NC_133421.1:12848750-13192500 GCF_049350105.2 Macaca mulatta | reverse complement strand
TCTGGAACGTTCTTTCTGGACCCATGCAAAAGTATATAACCAAAATGAATTTTCCCTCAGCAAATATACTCCTTTGATGTCAAAATTAATCAGTTGTTATCATTTTTCCCAGACGTACACAATCACAGTATCATTGAAATGATGGACAGACTAATATATGCCACGTGCTTCAGCCAAACACACGGCACCTGGTGAGGTGGTAGAGCTTGTAGTATTATTGTTACATAACAACAAATCATAATGGTATGTGCTATGTGCATTGTTTTAATGAAGACTCTGGAATAGATACTAGTATTAGTCCCACTTTACACACAGGGAAACCAAGGCATTGAGAGGTTAAGTACCCTGCCCAAGTGAGAGAATGAGGACTCAAGTCCAGGCCTGCCATTCCTTCTCTCTGTGATCCTGCCCTTAAAAACAAGAGGGTAGGCCAGATGTGGTGGCTCAAGCCTATAATTCCAGCACTTTGGGAGGCTGAGGCGGGCGGATCACGAGGTCAGGAGTTCGAGACCAACCTGGCCAACATGGTGAAACCTCGTCTCTACTAAAAATACAAAAATTAGCTTGACGTGGTGGCACTCGCCTGTAATCCTAGCTACTCAGGAGGCTGAGGTAGGAGGATCACTTGAATGGAGGCGGAGGTTGCAGTGAGCTGTGATCACGCCACTACACTCCAGCCTAGGCGACAGAGCAAGGTGCTGTCTCAAAACAAACAAACAAACAAAACACAAGAGGGTAAAGTAAAATATGATTCCTCAATGAGATGTTTTGTTCTAATTAAAAATAAAACAGTATCAAGGTTGTAGAAGTATCCGAAATATCTGGCATAAACGTTCAAATGGAAAAAATTAAATAGAAAATTATAATTACACTGAGAGCAATTATGTAAAAATATGTATGTACATGAACAAGAGTTGGGAAAAATTCATAATGAATGAAAATAGTTATCAGTTAGGGTATTAGAGCCTGGCTGATTTTATTGTTTTGAAACTGTTTCTGTTTCATTGTTATTACAGAGAAAGTAAGTGTGTTTACATATTTTGTACACAAACCTGTGGCACTGTATACAGGTTAATGATACTAATTCTTCAGTATTTTTAATTAAAAGTTCTCAATCATGTCCCTTAAAGTTTCTGCAAGAATCTCCGCCTCTGTCCCTGCCCCCTTCTAATTAAGCCTGGCCTGTTTCAATCGCTGGCGTTTGAGATAAATAAAATCTGGCTTATTCAATTTTACTTAATGACAACTGCCATACAGAATTGTTTTCTATTGTTTTTCACTGCAAATATACAACCTTTAATCTACAATATTACACTAAATATGCTTTTTGGGATGAGCAGCAAAACCGTGGGCAGAACGTGCCTTAATTTCTAACCAAAGCCTGGACAGTGCGTGACATTTTGGAATCAAGCTAATTTGTAAGCAAAGAACTTGCCATACTGAAAGAATACAGAGGAAGCCCGAAGAAAAAAATTAAAAATGAATCAGAGTCCATTGAGAGAGAGGTAAATTAATGGCACATTAATTAGGACTAATTAGAAGGGGCAATCAAACACAGGGAAGGTAATAATGAGCAGAACACGTATTTTAGGGCTATCCATTGTTTGGAGTTTAGCTGACAGCTGGTAGTTGGAGTGCTGACACAGCCAGTGGTTGACAGAATGGCGTGCTGCTGAGAAGGAACTTGAATTTGCCTGGAAACGAGACTCACTTTCAGTGGACACTTGAATTTTAATGATCCAAGAAGTAACCCGTGAGGATCTCATCCCAAACTGCAGCAGCCAGTATTTTTTTTAAATCTTTCTTATATACACATTTTTATTTTTGTTTTTTCTGAATGAGATTCTCCTTTATTTTTCCTACCCATCTAAGGACAAACTGATTGGTGTGCATTTCGCTGTCCCTCTTTTCCTCTGCCTAACTGTTGGTGGCAGGTAAGGTGAGCATCTGTGGGAAGTGTCTTTAAGTAAAGTCAAAGCAAGGAGGCAGAAGAGGAAAGAGCCTAGACAATGCAGAAACTGGGAGACCTTCCCTTCACCCTGGATCAGAGAATGGAGAGATTCTAGATTTCCTTAGCAGGTACCTGGGGTAGCTGTGCCCGAATATCTTCAGATCCAATGAATATGCTTTCCAGGTGAGTCCAGGTTCGCTGCACTTCAAACCAGATAGAGATGACAGCATCCGCTGTGGACAGCTTCTTCTGCCAGCCCGACACCTCCTCCAGGAAGAAAGCAACATACTTGGACATCACCAGGTTCTGAAGTTGAACTTGATTATCCTCCAGAACCTCTATGAGGTCCTCATCCGAGCGCAGGAGGGGGACATTGGTCTGGGGGTGGGCCTCATACTGGAATTCCATGCCAGCCCAGGTGGTCTGCAGCTCCTTTAAGGTTTTCTCCATACCCATCTCTTTTGCAGCTTTGTCCACAATGCCCCGGACCTCGTCCTCATAGTGGTGCAGCTGGAGCTGCAGTAGGTGCGCTAGGGTGGTGTCCTGGTCCATAGCGAAGCTCACACCAGTGGCCTGCATCAGCTGCCTCCAGTGCCGCTCCCGGATGGCTGGATTCTGCAGCTCAGCTACCGCCCTCAGGGAGCTCAGCATGTTCCACACAGTGCTTTCCAGGCCTGTGAATGCATCCCAGGACCTGACCTCCTTGTCCAGGTTTCGGATATGCCGGACAAACTGTTTGCACTCCAACTCCATGGCTTCCACCTTGATATCCCTCCAGGGTGTGGTCTCCCAGGCATGGATACTGGAGGTCACCATTCCAATGGTGTCCCAGAGCTCTTTCAGTTGGCAGACCTCCTTCCTGCACTCCCTCAGCTGCTTATAGTCAGGGACATTGACTTCGAATAAGCTGGCGGACTCAGAAATGGAGGCCATAGTGGATTCCATCTGCTGGATCTCGATGTGCTTGGCATCCAGCATTTGATGAGGGTGGATGCTATCAAACCTACAAAACACAGTGTGTTCCTTTGTAAGTACAGCATGCAGGGGCCCATCTCCTAGCATCTCTAAGGTAGCAACCAGCTGAAATATTTAAATGCTTGGTGTTTTAGGAAAGAGCAGTGGCTTTCACCAAAAACATCATTTTCACCAAAGCAAAGAATGTCTTTTCTTCCCAGGATTTTCTTTTGGGATAAAAAAGACATTCAGGATGGACTGCGGTGGAGTGGGCATTGGAGGAAGGGCAATTAAAGAACATTATGCTTGGATGTTCTCCACCCAGGTCTAGAAGGGAACACCCCCTTATCCAAGCCCCTTTAGACTCTGCCCTTCATCTAGCTGTTGGTTCTGAAGACCACTTGACACAAAAGAGCACTGTCATATTACAGCAGAAGTTGGAAAGCCAAGGGCCCTGCCGGGAACTTAGTGGTAGGTGATTTTGTTTTTTTTCTTTTGAGACTCTGTCGCCCAGGCTAGAGTACAATGGTGTGATCTTGGCTCACTGCAACCTCTGCCTCCCGGGTTCAAGCAATTATCTGCCTCAGTCTCCCAAACAGCTGGGATTACAGGCACCCACCACCATGCCCGGCTAATTTTTGTATTTTTAGTAGAGACGGGGTTTCACCATGTCGGCCAGGCTGGTCTTGAACTTCTGACCTCGTGATCCACCCGCCTTGGCCTCCCAAAGTGCTGGGATTACAGGCGCAAGCCACCAAGCCCAGCTTGGTAGGCAATCTTTAAGTGGGAGAGCTGGGACTCAGGAGCCCGACCTTGACCCTCCCTCCATTGATCACTCTGGGGCAGTGGCTATCAGCCTTAGCTGCATGTCAGGATCTTCTGAAAGCTTTGAAAGATCCCCATGTCCAGACTGCTCTATGGACCAACTAAATCAGAATCACTGGGAGTGGGACCCAGGCACACTCCACAGGTGATTTCCATTTGTCAGGGTCGTGTCATCATTCAAGGTGAAGCTCACACTGGTGCCTGCGTCAGCTTCAGGCAACAGCACTCCACATTGGAAAACCATTGTGAGCGGCCACGAAGACTGGCTGCAAAGCCCGTGATAGATAATCGTGGTCACTTTCCTTCACTGTGTGCCTCGAGTCTGGCTCCTCATCTTCGTGAGCTCTCCTCCAAGCGGTCCCTAATCTAACTTTTCTGTCTTTACCCTTCCCTGGCCCACTCTCTTCTGCATCCTGGGGCAGCCTCTGGGTCTGCACTCAACACCTATGAGCACTACTTCTAGCTTTTTCTTTCACATTTCCTCATCCTCTTCTCTCCAGTGTTTATGGCATGCATGCACCCGAAACTGCTTCTAATCCTTGTAAGTGTGGACAGACTTTATGCTGCCACCCCACAAAGCATGCGTTCCTGCATAGTGTTTTCCCCAACATAAGACCCTACATGCAAAGGAACCCATGTAGGCAGATGGCTTTTTTTTTTTTTTTTTTTTTTTTTTGAGACAGAGTCTCGCTCTGTCACCAGGCTGGAGTGCAGTGGTGCGATCTTGGCTTACTGCAATCTCTGCCTCCCAGGTTCAAGTGATTTCCCTGCCTCAGTCTCCTGAGTAGCTAGGACTACAGGCACGCACCACCACGACCGGCTAATTTTTTGTATTTTAGTAGAGACGGGATTTCACCATGTTGAACAGGATGGTCTCCATCTCCTGACCTCATGATCCACCTGCCTCAGCCTCCCAAAGTGCCAGGACCACAGGCATGAGCCACCCCGCCCGGCTGCGGATGGCTTTTTTATGGTCAAGGGCACTCATAGCCCTAGTGTTCAAGGATCCTCTCATTTTTCTCCTCTAACCCCACTTTCTACTCACTCTCATCCTCAAGCTCAGGTATTCTTGCTTCTGTGTGCTTGGAGGGCTACATACTAGACACACCACGGCTTAAGGGACAATGGTATGTTCTGCTAAAATCAAAACAGGGCATCATGGGGTTCACCATCAAAGGGAAGATTGCAAGGAAATGAGTGACTAGAGAATTGGCCATTTCCTCCCATCAACTGTGTGTGTGTGTTTGTGTGTGTGCATGCATGTGTTTGCGTATTGGCAGGTAGAATATGAAAGGAGGGAAAAAGAAAGAAAATGACTTACAAAGTCCTGTTTTTCAACTGCCCTTTCTCTGTTGACTTTAGAAATATTTGACTTGACAGATGGAAAGTAATCCTAATTGAAGTCATTTACCTGAATGCTTACCACTTAAGCCTAATTGCCAAGCAACAGAATAACAGTTATGCATACCATTAAATTAGTGTCAGATTAACTTCCACGCTCGTTATGTTTGAATCCAGCCTGTTCCATCTAAATCATTTTTGGCTCAGGTGCAATAGTTGTAGATTTACATCTTAAGAGGATGGGACTGACTATCACTCGCATGCCTTCTCTATTATTTAACTTCCACGTATTTCAGAACAGAAGGTTGGAGTGCTCAGAGTTGAAAAGGGCCCTGCTCTCTACATATATATATATATAGAGAGAGAGGAGCTTTCTCCCTTACGAGGAGGAAAGAACTAGGAGGAAAGAAATGGAATGTGCTCACGGCAAGGGGCCCAGCAAAAAAGATCACCAAGGGTGAGGAGTTCTTGTGCTTATTCTTCATTTCCAAAGCCTAATTGTTGGTGTGTGTGGGTTCCACTTTTCATCTTGACTAGAGTGAACTTAGAATGTGAACTGAACCTCTTGATGTTAGTTAAAAAATTCAAGCAAATTCTAAAAGCCCACATCCTGTTTAATTTGTTAGTGGAACACCATTCAGGAATAACTTTTTAGGTAATTAGGTAAGATAGGAGCGATTTGGGGTGCATATAGAAGATTAGAAATTATCTTGCTAACCATTCTTCCTTTGGCACCCACAAGCAGTCTTTTTTTTTTTTTTTTTGAGACGGAGTCTCGCTCTGTAGCCCAGGCTGGAGTGCAGTGGCCGGATCTCAGCTCACTGCAAGCTCCGCCTCCCGGGTTCACGCCATTCTCCTGCCTCAGCCTCCCGAGTAGCTGGGACTACAGGCGCTGCCACCTCGCCCGGCTATTTTTTGTATTTCTTAGTAGAGACGGGGTTTCACCGTGTTAGCCAGGATGGTCTCGATCTCCTGACCTCGTGATCTGCCCATCTCGGCCTCCCAAAGTGCTGGGATTACAGGCTTGAGCCACCGCGCCCGGCCAAGCAGTCTTAAATCAATGCTGGTTTCTCAAGTATTTATAAGAGGTGAACGTTTATCAAACCTGTTCCCAACTTCATCCAACCTGCGGCATAATTTTTGTTTATGGTTTAGATTTGTGGGTGATCATTTTCTGTAGCTAAGCACACATAAAAACCAACTTGGCCTAAGTTGTCAAGGGAACCCATAGATGTGAGGGCAGGCAGCCCTTTTACGATTTCAAAACTTTAGAGCACATTGTCAGGATATTCATAGACCTGGTTCATGTGCCTAATAAACTGGAAGCCATCCTCTAAACCCTGGGGAAATGATACAGTATAAGAACAAGAAAGTGGCTGGGCTCACACCTGTAATCCTAGCACTTTGGGAGGCCGAGGCGTCCCACTTTGAGGATCATGAGGTCAGGAGATCAAGACCATCCTGGTTAACACGGTGAAACTCCGTCTCTACTAAAAATACAAAAAATTAGCTGGGCTTGGTGGCGGGCACCTGTAGTCCCAGCTACTTGGGAGACTGAGGCAGGAGAATGGCGTGAACCTGGGAGGCGGAGGTTGCAGGGGGCCAAGATGGCGCCACTGTACTCCAGCCTGGGCGACAGAATGAGACTCTGTCTCAAAAAAAAAAAAAAAAAAAAAAAAGAAAAAAGAAAATAAAAAGAACAAGAAAGTAATAGGAGGGAAAAGGGTGGGTTGAGTCTTTGAAGTTGAAATAATAAGGCAAAATGTATTTTACTCTAAAGGAGAAATGCCTGGAAAGCTTGGATGAATAAAACAATAATTAAAAGAAATGAAAATATGGTGCTCATGCATTTGATCGTGGAAAAATGACTCATTCTGGCCTGACCCAGATGTGAGCCTGGAGAGAGAGGAATAAATGAGTTAAATTAATTCCTGGGAAATTGGCTGTTGGTAAATGTGAACCTCAGCACTGTCCGTATCTATGTATACCATGAACGGTGTCACACCTCTCCTTGATACCCACCAGGTAGCATAAAACTCAATGTGTCTCATGCCTGTAATCCCAGCACTTTCAGAAGCCGAGGAGGGTGGATCACGAGGTCAGGAAATCGAGACCATCCTGGCTAAGACGGTGAAACCCTGTCTCTACTAAAAAATACAAAAAAGTAGCCAGGCGTGGTGGTGGGCACCTGTAGTCCCAGCTACTCGGGAGGCTGAGGCAGGAGTATCAGTATCACTTGAATCTGGGAGGTGGAGGTTGCAGAGAGCCAAGATCCCGCCACTGCACTCCAGTCTGGGTGACAGAACGAGACTCTGTCTCAAAAAAAAAAAAAAAAAAAAAAAAAAAAAAAAAAAAAAAAATTAATGTGTCCAACCCGGACTTTGCGAGGCTCAGTTCTTCTAATTCTGTGACCACCTCAGTGAACAGTGGGACAAAAGCTCTTCCCACCACTTGTCCAAGCTAGAAGGTGAAAAATCCCCTTGTACTCTCCTTCTCCCCCATCTCCCACATTCAGTCAATCCTGCAGATATTCTCCTAAATCTCTCTGCAATCCATTTTCCCTCTCCCTCATCTCTGCCACTGCTTCGGATCAGGCCTCACCACTTCTCATCTGGGCTGTTGGAACCACTCTCCCATTGAGCACCTGGTCTTGAGCCTACCTTGCCCCACTGTGTTCTCCATGGCCATGAGAAGACAGTCTTTATATTATGTTTTTGTCATACTTAGACTCCTCAGTGGCTGAGATTATGGTCAAAACATGGCCCTCCTCCATTCTCCTCTCCTACTTCCTGCATCCCAGTCATACACATATGCAGTTTTCCAGCTGTTTCTTACATTTTCATCCTTCTGCATCTTCCTATGTGCTATTTCCTTTGCCCAGAATATCCTCATTTTCTAACTCTTTTTTCCCCCCCTGAAACAGCTCTTACTTACCACTGGCTATGGCTCACCATGACAAGCACCATGTTCTTCAGGAGGTGTGAACTGCCTCCCCTGGCAGGATTAAAGCTGGTTCCCAGTGCGCATGCCTTATTGCTCATTTTTGAAATGGTCCCTGAGGTTATAAGTCCTTGAGGTCAGGAAAGGTGTATCATCTCAAAAACCCTAACAGCTACACCATTTTTTGCTGATTCCACTGTTTAGACCACAACCTCATCTACTCCATGAAAGCTTAAATCATGGGAATGAGTCAGATTAACTGGAAGAACAGGATCAAGCTGAATGAATGACATATCTTAGGATACTGATATGTCCCTGGGAGGTTTAATGACGAATACCGCCCTTTTCTGCAGTTATGGAAAAGACAACAGACACTGTGCAAGAAGGACAAAAGCCTTTCTTTCCTCATGACTGCTGCCTTGGGCTATGTGGAAAGCTGTTTTCTCTAGTTGTCATGTAGGACAGCACCCCATGGAAGGTATCTTCAAGAAAGCCCTTCCAGCCATTCATAGAATCTGGTTGCCTGCTGAAAACACAAATGGTCTTCGTTGAGCTGGAGCTCACAGAGATAGGTTATTTTGACTCAGTAATCCCTCGATTACCTTGGTCTTGATGTGGGTAAGAAGATTGTATGTTACCGTGCCATTTCTTAAGGTCAGGAGGACTGTGCTCAAGGTCAGGAAGATCAAAAGCTGAAACTCCACTAGAGCATGAGGGCATTCCTTTCATTCAAGAGGGAGAACTGGTCACCAGCTTTAAGAGTTGCACAAAGCCCTTGAATCTGAGTAGGATGATTTAGCCAATGACTGTGGTGAGAGCTCAGCTAGAAATGTGGTGTTATAATTTAGAGTTAAGAACTAAAGGAGGAGCTGAAATTTGACCTGGACATGAAGAACCTCAACCTATGCAACCTAACTTCACACAGCACCTGTCAGACTGCAAGGGCTTAAGAAGACACTCAGGTTTTTTTTTTCTCTCTCCTCAAAGACGAGAACATTCAAAACTGAGCTTAACCTGTGTAACCTAATCAGGAGCAGAAACTTGCATCCACAGAGAAACGTACCAGGGTCTGCCACTTTAGAAATTCAGAAATGATCTAAAAGTGAAGAAACCAGAATTAAACTCAAACTCGAATTCACAGAAAAATGTACCAGGGTCTGCAACTTAGAAATTCATAAATAACTTAACAGTGGAGAAACCAGATTTAAACTCACATGCCACACACAATACCTACAAATTTTGAACACTCACACACACCAAACTAAGAAAGAAAACAAAACACATAAGTTGACATCCACTGAGATTCGCTTTAGCAATAAATCTACGATTCCATTTTAGCTCTGATGTTTTTCTTGACAAAAAGAGAAATACATCAAAATTGCAGAACTGTTTGGTTTCCCAGCAGTTCTTTTCAAAGCATCCTCTTCCAGGGATTCATCTGCATGTCAAATTAGCAGATGTGAATTTGGAACACCCAGCTTAGAGTAGCAGTATCCTCACAGCCAGCAGATACAAGTGCGAAGAAAGAAAAACGAACACAACTATCAAATAAAAATAAAATGAAAAAACAAACAGGAGCTGATCAATACACAAAATATACCCATGAAGGCGGAATACTGAATTTCGAATAGACACAAAAGCACACCAATGTTGCTTCCCTTTCCAGCAGTCTTAGAAGTCTCTTTGGGAAGATATTTCCCACAACATCTTTGAATATTTTTCTTTTTTGAAATTATTTTAAGAGACTGTTGGGCTGGGCGTGGTGGCTCACGCCTGTAATCCCAGCACTTTGGGAGGCCAAGGTGGGCAGATCACGAGGTCAGGAGTTCGGGACCAGCCTGACCAACATGGTGAAACTCGCCTCTACTAAAAATACAAAAAATAGCTGGGCGTGGTCGTGGGCGCCTGTAATCCCAGATACTCAGGAGGCTGAGGCAGGAGAATCGCTTGAACCCGGGAGGCAGAGGTTGCAGTGAGCTGAGATCGTGCCGTTGCACTCCAGCCTGGGAGACAGAGTGAGACTCTGTCTCAAAAAAAAAAAAAAAAAAAAAAAAAAAGAGACTGTTGGTGCAAAAATATTAGTGTCTTTATTTTTATGGCTGTTGTCTTTGGTATGGTTGTTGTTAACACTAAGTAGTATTACCTAGCTGGAGAACTTACCTCCCTCAGCAGTTTTGGCTCTGAAATGGTGCTCAATTTCAAAAACTCAATTGCATGCCCAAAAAAGAGTCAAAGGAATAAGCCTCAGACTCCGAAAGACAGTCCCCAAAGGAGTCTACAAGGGTTTTGAGCAACAGATGATTCTTTGGAACAAGGGTGTGGCTCCTAAGGCAACTATTCTAAAGGGATACAGACTTAGGAGTTATATTAGGAGTTACATTCCTCCACATGATTGCTTGAAAGGAAACCAATTACTTCCCTTTAGGGTGGTGGTTTCCAAACTTGGGTGCACATTGGAATTCCTGGAGCTTCCAAAATACTGATTCACAGGTCTCGCCTCCAGAAAGTCTAACTTCATTGGTATACAGGGCAGACTGGGCATTGGGCGTTTTAAAATCTCTCCAGGTGATTCTAATGTGCAGCCCAAAAGGCAGCACATTGCTTTAGAGTCATATGTTTTGTATATTTATATCTTATGTCTGTTTTACACACTTGTCCTTCCCTGCCTCTTAACCTACTCATCTTATTCTCTGTTACCCCAGGTATAATGCTTGAGAGATAGCAACTGCTTAATAAATGTTTGAAGAATGAATGATAAAAATAGGATTGACAGGTTGGGTGAGCAACCATCCAGTTTGCCCAGAACAGAGGTGCTTCCTAAGACATGAGCATGCTTGTACTTTCCGCTACTCAGGAGGCTGAGGTGAGAGGATTGCTTGAACCCAAGGAGTTCAAGGCAGTAGGCTATGATCATGATGCTGCACTCCAGCCTGGGTGACAGAGCAAGACGCTATCTCGAAAATACTGCTATCTCCCAAGCGTTATGCTTGGAGTTACAGAGAATAAGATGAGTATGTTAAGAGGCAGGGAAGGACATGTGTGTAAAACAGACATAAGATATAAATATATAAAACATATAACTCTAAAGCAATGTGCTGCCATTTGGGCTGCACATTTAGAATCACCTGGAGAGATTTTAAAACTCCAAACAACAACCAGAACAGTCCTGGGCAAACCAGTATGGTTTTTCACCATAGTACCAGGCACAATGCTAGACACTTTCAAGAATGATCTCTTTAATTCAAGCCACAACTATATACGGTGGACACTATTATTATCTACATTTTATAGATGAGGAATCCGGAGCACAAAGGTATTAAGTAACTTTATCATAACATAAGAAGTAAGTAGAAGACCTGAAATTAGATCCCAGGCCACCCGAATCTAGCATCTATGCACTTAATTTTTATTGGACTTTGTTCCAATGAAGTTGTAATTTTTTTTTGTTTGGTTCGTTGCTTTAATATTTCTGTGGGCAAGTAACCTTTGAAAATGAAAACATTCCTCACTGTGAGCATCGAGAATTTTCCAGTTTGGAGATGTCAAAGTTTGTCTACCCAACACTACAGAGGAGATCCAGCAAGAAATGAAGCTCAAGGAAGCAGGAAACAAATCACAGAGCTGAAGCGTTGGGGCAAAGGGTACCCAATCTAGTTGGTGCATCAGCAGATGTAGGACCATTCAGCGCCAGCTTGGCCTCCTGGTTGGAGCCCTTGATGCTGAGAAGTGGACCAGCAGCAGACCACTTCACCACGGGAGGAAACCCCTGAGAAAGGAGCCCAAGTGTGTGCAGTGTGGGCACGGGTGAATGGTGTTACCCATCCTAGGGTTGCTTTGTTTATGTAAAGACCTGTCATAACAAGCAGGGAGGTGTCTGAACCAAGCGGAGAGAAACCCCCTGAAGAAAACCTTCACCTAAATCCTTCCTTTATGCTGCCAAAATAAAATGTGCTGTAAAATTTTAAAAATTCCATCAGCCACTTTTTAAAACCAAAAGAACAGTCTGTGAGAACTTAGAATGCTAAAGGTTTAGTAAAATCCTCGTAATTATTCCACCTATCATCCCTTTATAAACTTGGAGGCACAAAGATGCTTCTAGATATATACGCATCTTTTTAAGGCAAGATATTTCTACAATCCTTGGTCTGTACAGGTCATGATAGGATTCGGTCCACATTAGCACCACGTTTCAACCAAAGGTCCTAAATGGGAAGGAAGATTACTAACTGGTCTGCAGCTGCTAGAATACACACGTTCAACAAAAAGATTATCCATGACTCAAAGACTGCAGTGTTCAGAGAAAGAGAGGCAGCAGTGTTTGGCCCATACCTGAATGGGGCTTCTTTGTGGAATCGCTCCCAGAATTGCTGCTGTTCTGCATCGAAGGCTGTGCACCTCTGGCGGAGAACTGTCACTTCATTTGCCTGCAGTGGGGCCACCTGCTGCTTTACAGTAATGGCCACCTTTTTTATGTTGTTCCATTTCTCAGGCAGCTCCTGCAAAGGAAACCTCAGTGTGGTCAGATTCCCAAGGCACTCTTGCCTTTCCCATAGTCCTGAGCTGGACAGAGCCCAGATGCTTCCATCTGTGTTACAAGATGGTACGATGATGTGGTGGTGTCATCTTCCCATTCCCTACAATCTGCCCTCCACCCACTCTTCCTCACCTTCCTTCTGCAGCTGCTCTCAACTATTACCTACTGTTCACTCAACACTAACCTTCTTGCTCTCAACCTCTGGCCCTCTAAGCCCTCTAAATTTGTGAAAACTTGCAATGCTAAAGAGACTTTTAGATTTTTCTTAAAGGAAGAAGTTTCTACAATCTTGGGTTTCTATTGCTTCTACTGTATTTCTACTGAAACTACATTAACCCCTTCCCTTTTCTATGTTCTTCAGGATTGCTTGGTTATTTTCCTTTATTTCCCACATTTCCTCTTGGACCATCTTAACAAATTTCAGATCTGCTTTTTTTTTCTCAACCAAAACACTGGTTCATTTCTACAGAAAAAAATTATCCATCTTAATTCTCCCATATATCTCCAGCATTGCCTTCTCCCATATGTATTGAGTTTTCAGAATTTTCTAGACATTACAAACATGCTACACATTATAGTTCCAAAACATAGATCTTGAGTCAGCTCCAAGCCCTGTTTTTCATTTGCTGTACTCCACTTTACCCCATTCTGAAATCCTAAAATGTTCTGTCTATTTCTTTTATAAGGAAGACATAAATGCACTGACCTCCAGCTGCTTAAACACTGTTTCTGGCAATTCTTGTTCATAGGTCTTCAGCAATTCAACAGTCTGCTTTAAGGGCTCAAACATCTCATCAGTGTTACTCTGCCGTTCTTTCACAGCCATAAGGTGTCCCATGATCTCAACCAAGCCTTCGAAATCTCCTTTTTCAACTTTCTTGAGTAAGCCGCTCTCACTATTCTTTATAAACGCTTCAAGGTTGGCCAAGCTAATCAACACAAAGAGAACATGAGGAGCCATTCTCGTTCTACTCCTCGAAAGGAAGATGTATTGATTTCCCCAACAAAAATATCTATCATTATAAAAATCCTACCACATGCCCAATACTTTGCTAAGCACTCTGCATAGACTATGCTCTGATGTTAAGAATATGGCCCCTTGCACAACGTGTCAAGGTTATGAATGGCAAAGACTGAGGCCTGTCCTGCAATGGAGGAGACTCAGGAGGAGACATGAGATCTAAATGTAATGTGTGATTTGGATAGAATCAAGAATGGAGTCCATTTCAGAGGTTCTCTGAGCACACTCAAAATCTGTGATAGTGTGTAGACCTTGGTATTGAATGCTGGATTCAGAGAAGTGGCAAAATTTATGAAGTGGCTAACATGAGAATTATGGCTTGCGATAGCATTGCTTTGTGAAAAGAAGCATACAAAAAGCTTCTAAGAGGTGTTTGCTGGCAATGCAAAAATGATCATATGTTGATGGAGAATTCCAGGAGAAAGAAGCTAATAATCTTCAGTAGGCCTTTGTATCACTTTACTATATGGCAGGAAGAAACAAATATTTGTAAGTTGACAAATCAAAAACTGTCTTAAGATTATACTCTAATAAACATATTCTAAAACTTAAATAATAAATAAAAGAGAAGGCTTAAAATGTGAAAAATAACAAAGAATAAAGCAAGCAAGCAAAATTATAAAATAACTGAGTGGAAGATCTAAAAATGGAAAATACAATTATAATTTAAATATCAACAAAGCTGAAAGGGGATTCGACTGCTATATGATATACATGGAGAAGTTTCTAAACTGCAGGGTAGAAAGAGAAAAAAGGAAAAATATGCAAGTTATTAAAAGACAGGAGATAATGAAAACATCACACCTAAGTATAACAAAAGTGCCAGAAAAACAAAATAGAACAAGCAAGAAGCAACATTTGAGAAGAGTCTGGCTAAATAGTTTCTAGAATTGCTGAAAGACACTCAATGTAAGACCAAGAAAGCCCAACAAATCTCAAGCAGAATAAATATAAAGGAACCCTCATATAAATACTTCACTATGAAACTACAGATTACCAAAAGAAAAAAATAATCTTAAAATTAGCTTCAGAGCAACGACAAATTTCTTAAAACAATGACAGCACACACACAAAAAAACAAAATTAGATTGATAATTGACTACTTGGCAACAAAAATGGAAGCCAGGACACAATAGAATAATAATTTCAATAATCAAAGAGAATTTATGTTATTCTTGAATTCTCTCCTCCACAAAACTATTTTTAAAGAACAAAGGCAAAATAAATACATTTCAGACAAAGAAAGAATGAGAGCACTTCATCAATAGACCTTTACTAAAGCAATTCCTAATGGAATATACCTCAGTCGGATGTCTGGACTATACAGCAATAATGGTAAGTGTGTTGGTTAATCTAAATAGGAGGCCGAGGCAGGGAGATCACAAGGTCAGGAGTTTGAGACCAGCCTGGTCAACATGACGAAACCCTGTCTCTACTAAAAATACAAAAACTAGCCAGGCATGGTGGCGTGTGCCTGTAGTCCCAGTTACTTGGGATGCTGAGGCAGGAGAATCGCTTGAATCCAGGAGGCAGAGGTTGCAGTGAGCGGAGATCATGCCACCGCACTCTAGTCTGGGTGACAGAGCGAGACTCAGCCTCGAAAAATAATAATAATAATAATAAACAAATAAATAAACATTTGGTATATAGGTATAGTTCCTGGGGCTTAAATAAATAATAGAGAACAATCTAAATTACTAGGAATGATAGAATATAATTTGATGGATGAACAGGAGACGTCAAACTATCCTAAAGTCTTTTAATCATTGTGAAGAGACTAAAAATAGTAATAAATTTATTTATTTAAGGATGCTTATTAGAATAGCAGTGATAACCATTAGAACAGTAGAACTACATGGCATGACATTCAAAGTAGCAAAGGAAAAAATGGAATAAGGAAAATAAAAGAAAACATGTAAATTATACCCCAAGGCAGACAAAAAAGGAAGTCAATTGAAAAGAAAAAAAATAGCAAACTAAAATAACATAATAAAATGGCAGATTTAAATTAAAATGTACCACAATTAATGTTAATGAACAAAACCCTCCAGTTAAAAAATACATATTGCTAAAGTGGATTTAAAAAATCAGTTCTATGCTGATTATAAAAATGTCTTCTAATGTAAGGGCACAGCAAGGTTGAAAGCCAAAGGATAAAAAGAGATGCACCAAGCAAATATCACCAAAGAAAAATTGTTTTAGCTACATTAATAGAAGACAAAACATACTTTAGTACAAGAAATATTGCTAGTGATAAAGAAGATGTTTAATGTTTGGTTAAAAGGCTCAATGTTCCAAGAAGATATAAAAAGTCAAAATCTGTATGCCTATAACATAACCTTAAAATATATGAAGCAAAAATTTACAGAATTACAAGAAGAAATTGACAATATACCACCAAAATGGAAATGGAAGATTTTTAATATAATTATCTTAGTAAGTGATGATAGATTAAGTAGATTAGAAAAAGGCAGTGAGGATACAGTAGATTTGAACAGAATAATTAACAAACTTGAACCAATAGGCATACATAGAACATTCCACTCAGTACTTATAGAATATATATTATTTTCAAATATGCCCAGAAATTTATAAGAACAGAATATGCTATAATAAGGCCAACATCAACAAATTTCAGAAGCTTGTTATTAGAGATATCATTTTTAAACCACAGCACAATTATGTTGGAAATGAAGAAAGAAGTATAACTAGAAAAGTCCCACATTTGAAAAATTAAAAAATCTAAACCCATTATAATGAATATTAAAAGTATTTAGAACTAAATTGTAATGAGATTACATACTAAAATGCAAGATGGAGGTAAAACTGTATTTAGAAGAGAATTTATAACTTTCAATGTTAGCATTCAAACAGACAAACAACTCAAAATTAACAAGCAAATGTTAGCCAAAGAACAGAAAATAAATCCAAAGTAGTAAAGGAAATAATAAAATAAAAGAACAAATTATTGAAATAAAAATAAAACTACAATAAATAAGATCAATGAGTTTATTAGATAGTTTTTTTTGTGTCTGGCAAAACTAAGAAAGGAAACCAGAAAGCACAAATAAAAGTGAATAGAAGGCCTGGCACGGTGGCTCACGCCTGTAATCCCAGCACTTTGGGAGGCCAAGGTGGGTGAATCACCTGAGGTCGGGAGTTCGGACTAGCCTGACCAACATGGAGAAACCCTGTCTCTACTAAAAAATACAAAATTAGCCAGGCTTGGTGGTGCATGCCTGTAATCCCAGCTACTTGGGAGGCTAAGGCAGGAGAATCAATCACTCGAACCCGGGAGGTGGAGGTTGCGGTGAGCCGAGATCGCGCCATTGCACTCCAGCCTGGGCAACAAGAGTGAAACTCCATCTCAAAAAAAAAAAAAAAAAAAAAAAAGAACAGAAATGAAAAGAGGGAGATACCATAGGCTTTGCAGAGACTAAACAGTTGAGAGGATCTTATCCATTTTATAACAATAATTTGAAGATTTACATGAGATGGATACATTCCTAGAAAATATGACTTACTAAAAGTGACTTACTAAGGAATAGAAAACTTTAATATCTTCATAATCATTAAAGAAATTATAGGCTAAAATCTTCTTACAAAGAAAATCCCAATCCCAATAAGAAATTTAAATCAAACTTAATAAGAAATTTAAATCAAACTCTCACAGATCAAAAAATTTCAAGATTACACCAACTCTTCTGGAGAATAAGTAAGAAGGATTACTTCTTGTTTTATGAAGCTAGCAAAATTACAAAACCAAAAATCAGATACAGACAGGAAAAAAAAAAGAGAAAATTGAAGGCCAAATTCAATCACAAACAGGTGCGGTAAAGCTAAACAAAAGATTTGCAAACACAATAAGCCAGAGAGTATATTGAAAAAGATAATACTTTATGTTGGGTATATCTCAGATGCTAGGTTGTTTTAACATTAGAAGCCAAATAATATGTTCACCACTTAGCAGCTTGAGGGAAAAATCGGAATTATCTTAATGGACATAGATAAAACACTTGATACAATTTTACATCCATTTATGCTAAATACTCCTAACAAATTAGAAATAGAAGGGAAGTTCTAAAATCAGATAAAGCAAATCCACAGAAAGCTCAGAGCAAATATTATACTCAGCAGTGAAATGTTAAAAGCACTCCTTTTAAGATCGGAGACAACACTAAGATGTGTGTTATCCCCACTTTCATTCAACATTCTACTGGAAGTCCTAGCCAGAGTGGTAAGATAAGAGATAGAGATATAAAGCATAAAGACCGAGAAGGAAGAAGAAATACAAGTATCATAAATTTGTAGATGATGACTATGTACATAGCAAACACCAAAGAATGTACAGATGAATTGTCAAAATTATTAAATTAATTTAGCAGGATGGCTAGATACAAAATCAATGTACAAAATCAATTCCTTTTCTACAGAAAATACGATTTTAAAATATCATTTATACTAGGAACTAAAAAACAAAATACTGAGGAATATATTTGAACAAAAATATGTAAAATTTTAAAGATAATGATTACAAAATTTCACTGAAAGACATAAAAAGGATGTAAATAAGTAAAGAGATAATATGTTCTTGGACAAGAATACTCAATATCATCAATTCTACTCAAATTGATCTATAGTCACTACAAATATAATTAAAATCCCAACAGATTTTTTTCTTCTACAAACTGATGATTAAAATTTATATGAAATAGTAAGAACCAAGAACTGTCAGAATATTCTTGATGAAAATGATCCAGGTGGAGACCTGCCCTGCCAGATACTGAGATTTGTTACTAAGCTACAGTAATTAGGATTTCTTCATATTCATGAGTGCTAGATAAAGGACTATTTAATCTGAAAGAAAAAATTTTAACATGTTTAGAAGAGAATACAGTAGGGTATCATTAGGATATCCAGGCAAAAAAAAGGATTTATTTAACAAGACAAAAGAAGAACAACATAAGGGAAAAGTTGGACACATTTGGCCACACAAATTAAGAATTCGTTTATCAGAATATACCATAAGTGGAGTGAAAAGACAGGTCACAAAATGGTAGACTCCATTTGTAAGACATATAATAGCAAAGGACTAGATATAGAATATGTAAGTAATTCCTAATCATAATTTCAAAAAGGAAAAAGCAAAATCCAGTAGAAAAATGAGGAACAGATATGAATAGGCAGAGAAAAGGAAACATAATGACTCACCAAAAACATAAAAAGATGAGGACCTTTTTATACTCAGAGTACTGCAAAATATTTACCACAGTGAGATACTATTACACTCCCACCAGAGTGGCCAGGATTAAACAATTTATCAATACTAAGAGGTGGGAAGGATGCTAGGCTGTAAGAGCTTTCACCCATGGCTGTCTCTACCTTGGAGGGAGCTTGGTATTATGTGCATACTCTTTGACTTAGCAATTCTGCTCTTAAGTATACACCCTAGAGGAATGCTTGCCCACTCCATGATTACGTATAAGAGTACTTATAGCCACATTGTTAAAAGGGAAGCAGTGTCCTTAGGAGAGAGCAAAACCACTGGAAACAACCCAAATGTTCATCAACTATGGAATGGACAGATACATTGTGGTACATTAATCTAAGGGAATACTGTACACAGTGAAAATAAACTACTGCTATACTCTCAACCTGGATAAATCTCAAACATAATGCTGAGTGAAAGAAATAGAACACAGAAGAATATATGGCATACAATAATATTTCATTTTTATAAAGTTTTAATGCAAGTCTCCATATAGGTATGTGTGTATGCATACACATATGTATACATCCATATGCATACACATGTGTATATATCCATACACACACACACACACACACACACACACACACAAAGCAATGAAGAAAAGCATGGAAAGGATTATGTCACATTTTGGACACTAGCAACATCTTACAAGGAGGGAGAAGGATTTAAACTTTAAAATATAGCCAATGTTCTGTTTCTTAGCTGGATGATGCAAATTCACAAATTCACGTATTCTCTTTAATATTGTTCTCTAAATTGTATGTATGTTATATTTCATCATAAAACTTTTTGTAGAGAGAGAATGGGAGGTGAAGAACCAAAAAAAAATATATATATATATAAACACATCTTTTGAGAAATTTTGCTGTAAAGGAGTGCATACAAAAAAATGTGTTGTAGCTGGAAGGACTTGTGGGATCACGCTCCTTTCTCTTTTCCAGTGTGTCAAATATCACAATATGCTTACATGGTATTAAGAACATGTAAAGGAAATAATTGATAATGTTGGAGATAGGGAATATTTAAGAAGGTAAGTCCTAAGGTGAGAGGAAAGAGTTTGAACTTAGAAACGCAAGGACAGCTTATCCACAGTCACAGGTGAGGTGGTTGAATATCCAGCTTCAAATGCAGGCATGTTGGTAGATTTGTCAGTGAAAACGTGAATTAGTTCTCTCATGATTGATGCTAATTTCTCAGTGAAATGAGAAGCCAAGTCATAAAAGTAGAGAAGATATTTGAAGGAAACAGAAGTCTGAGAGAATTGGGAAGCGTTTAGGAAAATGTGAAGGGCCTACTGAATTTTATGTTCACAAATGAAATGTAGGACTAGTCATTAGACTGGTTTGATTTTGCTTCGTCAGGGATGAATTGCTCAGGAGCAGGTGTGGAGCGCTGAGTTTAAACAGTCAGGGTTTTACAAGGTGGGAACGGGAGGGAATAGGGACCAAGGATGAGAGACTCTGAGAAAGCAGGGGAGTCGATGAATTGGAAATCCTGATGGGTTGAAGAATTCTGTGTGGCAGTGTTGCTAAGTAAGTGAGGCGGAAAGATAACAGGTGGAGGTCAGGCAGTGGAATGCTTCCACCTGAGCTTCTGAAGGCAGAGCAATTACTTCCCCATCGTTCTCTGAGCCCCACTGAGAATACGGAAGAGATGTGGGTAGCAGAGGTATGGCAGAGGGAAGGGCATCGGAGGGAGGAGATCAACAACATAAGAGCCAGTCTGATGGAGATTCTGTGGAGGATGGATCATGGCCGGTGACTATCAGCAGAAAGTGGGAAGGGAAATCTTTGAGCCAGACGCTAAGATCTACACTGCTGAGGAAGAGGGACTAATGGCTTGGTGGGTGATGGCAGCAAGGCAGAGTGCAGTTGGTGTTGTCTGAGAATTCACGTCAGGGGAGCTGGTGATTTTGAGGGAGGATGGTGGTGAAATGGTCTGGAAGCAGCACTGAAGAGCAACCACACCTCACCCACCTGCAGGCCCATTGGTAAGAGGGATATAGGAGAAAAGTCAGCCTCCACTTGGGAGGGCTGGAGGGGAAGCAGTGTCCTCAGAAGAGAGCCAGGTTTCAGTTGGAGCAAAACGGTGATGAGACAAGATGAAGGGGACAGTGGACATTTGCTGCTGTAAGATCCTGAGGTCTGCTGCAAGGGCATGGAAAAGCTTTGCAAGTGCAGGGGTAGGGGTTGAGTAAGATTAGGGCAGGAAGAGCTGAATGAGATGAGAGTTTATGTAACAAAAGGGGGTTGGACTTCTGGCAGTGAATGAAGTATCTAAAATGCAGTGCAAGTTGGGATTCATCCTGACCTATTAAGGAAAGGTGGAAATCACATAATTACATGGCACAGAGGAGACAATAATAATTTTTAAATTATTTCTATTTTATCTAATCCTCCAGAATGCAATAAAACCTTCTCCTAAAGTGTAGCACAATAGCCAGTTTTTAGAATCACCAACTGTTAAAGCTGGAAGACGGAAGGCACCTTAGAATAATTCAGTTGGGCTGTCTTCTTTCAGAGGTGAGGAAACAGGGTTTCAAGGACACAAAGTCAAGCCTCCTAATTTCTCTACTGTGTGCTTATCCTGTTAAACCAACCCCATTAGATCCTTTGAAGCCTAACTGGTTGATGCCCGTGGCAGCTGCTGTTACCACGTCCTGTATCAACCATGTGTTTTTGATCTTTTCACATCTGGGGTCTTAGAAACTCTGGAGGGACTTCCCCATGCAGGGCTGAGCAATTCCTTGAGACAGCAGTGGCTGGCCCGTGAGCGCATCTTTCATATGCAAACCAACCATTCCAGAGTCCAACCACCTCCTCTGTGGGGCTTTCACAATCTGGGTCATTATCCCCCTGCCCTAATCAGCCCAAGGCCAGGTCCCAGACAATTTGGAATAGTCTTTATGCCCCAGAGGTGCTGAAATGTTCAAACTCACCAATCCTGAGCCTGCTTGCCATGACTCATCTATTCCTTTCCACAGAAATCACAAAAAAGGCTCCTGCCTGTATTCTCCGCCCCTTTCTGCCTCCTGATGGACCCTGGAGCTCCCCTGTGTGGCCCTGTGTGGCATGCCATACACCGTTCTCCTGGGAACTGTGAGTAATAATCTATCTGCTGTACACTGTCCTCCTGGGAACTCTGAGTAATAATCTATCTTTTTATGGGAGTCATCTGCTGCTCTATGGCCTTGCTGTGCCTGAATGATAAAACCTGCATTTTGAAACATGCTGGTTATCCTTGGATTACCAGACCTAGCAATGGAGAGGGACCACAAAGCAGCTGTCCCCTCCAACAGTGCTCCATCCTGGGGCATCTGTCACAGTCCTACCACCCACCAGCATTTCCTCTTCTTGCCTCTGAGTTCCTCAGGGAAGAAAAGCTTTCATGAATGTGGAATAATACCCAGGAAGCCCTATTTAAAACATCCCCTGCTGGGCATGGTGGCTCATGCCTGTAATCCCAGCACTTTTGGAGGCCAAGGCAGCCGCATCACCCGAGGTCAGGAGTTCGAGAGCAGCCTGACCAACAGAGAAACCCCTTCTCTATTAAAAGTACAAAATTAGCCAGGGGTGGTGGTGCATGCCTGTAAACCCAGCTACTCAGGACGCTGAGGTAGGAGAATCGCTTGAACCCGGGAGGCAGAGGTTGCGGTGAGCCAAGATCACACCATTGTACTCCAGCCTTGGCAACGAGAGCAAAACTCCATCTCAAAAAAAAAAAAAAAAAAAAAAAAATTCCCACAGAGCGTTCTTGGGGTTTCCTAGGGTAGTCAAACATTACCCTTGGAAAGTCTCTTAAAGTTTATTTGTAGATAGATAAAATTCTTGATGTTGCCATTTTCTTTCTGCCTATGGCTCCAGATCATGGAGCAAGGCTGTGGCAGCATTAAGCAAAACCAGCACTAAACTGAGGAGGGGTCAGGCTGACCTCCCTGCAGTGTCGTCCAGCACTCCAAAGGGTGATCACTGTGCAGAGGGACTGGTGGTCCCCAGTGGGATTCTGAGATGGGGGGTCAAGATTCTAATTGTGGTGTGTCTCTGGGGACCAGTTCAAGGTAAAGTGACCAGGAGACTGTTGACCACATGGATTGTTCATTCAGAGGATGATGCTCTGGCTTAGAGAGCCTAGTGCTGGGCTGGGTGGTCTAGGTCACAGTAGGACAGACAGAATTTCATATCCAGCCTGTTGCATGGTGAGAATGGCACAGACAGGCAGTGAGGAGCACAGGGTTTTAGTGACGTACACATTGCTCAGCTGGATAATCTGAGACAAGGAGTAAGAGGTAAAAGTAAAACAAAGAGGCCCATCAGATACCCTCTGCTTCCCAAGTTTAAAGAGATGGCATGGAGCTGTGAAGGGAGCTTGGACCTCTTATTATTGTCTCTAATATTCCTTACCACTTAACCACTTGCCTCTCACACACTGGATGTCAAACGGAAAACAAAACAAAGAGGGCTTCTCTGGTGAACAAAGAAAAGGGCAGGACTTAAGTTACCATGATGTCTGCAAGTCTAGAACCTCTAACCAGCTGTCTTAATTTTTAATTTAACCAACATATCCATAGGGAAAAAATATAAAAAAGGTTAAAAACACGGTGTTCCTCGCAGCCTAGCATGCTGGAAGAAAGTGAAAACAACTGTCGTACCTCTGAGTGACGTGGTCCACAAGATGCTGTTTGAACAGGAGGCTCCACCTCTTAATAATATTCAGCAGGGATGCCTTAAAGGGTCGAATATCAATTTTCATCCAGCTGTCAAACACCTTGATGGGCTCCAGCCTGCACACCTCTTCATAGAGCGTTTCGTAGGAGTCGATTTGCACTTTAAACTGAGAAAGGAGGGGAGGGCTCTCCGGGATGCCATCTTCCACGTGGTCTTCAATTTCCTCCGGAGTGAGGATGTGCCCGTACAGCAGAAACTGACCCAGAACCTCCTTCTGGTCCTCCACATAGAGGTGTGAATACTGGCTGAAGGTGCTCCGATAGCCACAGCAGAGGCCCATCATTCTCTGGACTCTCTCCATGAGCGTGTGCCGCATGTTTGCCAAATCTGGCATACCGTCCAGGTCGACCTGCGGAAGCGAGACAATGGCAGGCAGGTTATACCAGTGCGTGGCAGGAAGTTCGAGACTCGGCTGGAGAGGACACAGTTGGAGGGCAGGATGGCTGCAGCTCCAGTACCTGATAGTGAGGAGAGCCGTTTTGTGGGGAAAGCCGTGGCACCAGAGATGATATCCTAAAAATGCTGGTGATGAGACCCTCAACAATGTCATAGAAACCCCCCTTCACGCCAGACTCCAGAGACGGATAGAAAACTAGGTCTGGGATGGCTAGACTCAGTTGTGCTTCAAATATTGGGGTAAGTCCTGCCTTACACTCTGAAAAACACGGAAAACAAGCAAACAAAACAAAGAGTGGATAAAATGGACAAAGTAGAGGACTGTTTTAAAAGCATCCAGACCAATGCTTTCCTTTAGATAAGTTGCTAGACTGTAGGAAAACGGAAATGTAAAATTTGTTTACATCCCATACAATGTGAGGGTGATAGTCTTGTAGTGCTTCTCAACGGGGGAACCACTGACATTTGAATAGGCCAATTCTGGTGCAGGGCTCTCCTGGGTACTCCAGGATATTTACTTTGCTTGTCTTCACGGAGCACATCCTAGTGACAGATCAGCCCAAGCCTCTCCCCTTCCACATTCTCAAATGCCTCTTGGGCGACAGTCCAGCCTCTGGTTGAGAAGAGATTGATTTTTTTTTTTTTTTGAGATGCAGTCTGGCTCTGTCACCCAGGCTGGAGTGCAGTGGCACAATCTCAGCTCACTGCAACCTCCACCCCCCGGGTTCAAGCGATTCTTCTGCCACAGCCTCCTGAGTACCCGGGACTACAGGCACGTGCCACTGCACCTGGCTAATTTTTGTATTTTTAGTAGAAATGGGGTTTCACCATGTTGGCCAGGCTGGTCTCAAACTCCTGACTTCGTGATTCACTCACCTCAGCCTCCCAAAGTGCTGGGATTACAGGCATGAGCCACCGTGCCCAGCCGAGAAGAGGTTGATTTTTCAAAGCCCATTTCTTGGAAGCAGCTGATTTCTTCCTAGGCACAAGCCATGTCATTCCACTGATCACTCTAGGTGAACAGGGGCAGGCTTGTCAACGATATACAGACACGAACCACAAAGAGAAATTACAATTCTGCCTATTTTGCTCCTTATCCTTTTCTAAGAAATAACTTAATTTATTGCTGTGGTCCTGTAGTGATAAAAATTTTAAAAACAGTATGAATAATTAACAAATCCCTGATTACTTACTAGGTCAACTTGCCTTGCTAAATTTAAATCAAAATACAACGCAGAGCAAGATGTTCCAGGTACAAGATATATGCTTGAAATTTTTATCGATAACCACTTATTTTTATATGACTTTTCAATTGTAGTTAAATTTAGGAGCCTATTATGGGCTGAATACTGTGGGTGGCAGAGACTGTTCACTGAAATCCATTGTTGTCTTCTTCCCTTGAAATAGAGTAATAACTGGGATTTGACCAGATTTCCCAGCCCTGCTTGCAGACAGGTGTGGCAATGAAATTTCCTCACCAGTGGATGTAGGACAACATGATGGTGCCACTCGTGGGCTGGGACTCTTGAGACTGCAGGTGACCCTTCTCTGTACTCAAGTCTCTTTCTCCTCTACCAGACTATAGCCTGGACATGGCAGTGAGTCAGCTCAACTACAGAAATGAGGACAAGGCCCTGAAGAATGGTGGAGCCACAGGACAGAAGGAACCTACCCACCAAACTGGAACACTCACCTTCGACTCTTTCTTTCAGGGTAGACTTCTCTCTCCTTGAAACCATATTGTTGATAGTGTTTTTGTTACTACAGCTTAGCCATTCACCCTAAGTAAAATACTGCAGTATACTCAAAATATGTAAGAATAGGGCTTGCCTTCAGAACTGGAGGGATGACAAATTCACATTACTGGACTCGGGAGAGTCCCAATATTTAACTTAAGGGAACACAAGATTGGACTCGGGAGAGTCCCAATATTTAACTTAAGGGAACATAAGTTTACCAATAACAAAGTAATTATACTACTATAAGTTTATAAAATGGTATAGTTTATAAAAACTACTATAAATTTATAAAATAGTATAGCTTATAAAATCACCTACAATTTGCTATATGTACTCATGACATATTCTGCATTAATATACATATTATGTACTTATAAATTAATAGATAAGGTTGCATATGGTTTACAGAATTCAAAAGACTTGAAAGAATGTTTTAACTATATGAGATTTTTTGTCCCATATGTTGACATGGGACTGTAATCTCTACACTGGATGTAACACCAATGTAATTATCATCCAAAGCAGATTGTCCTGGTTCCACAATCTTGGTGCATGTAAATCATTTTACTAGGTAAGAGGAGGAGGGGCATTTCTCCATTGAGTGGGAAGCATATAACCTATGCAGGGTTTGGGTTGAGAGATGACAGGGAGACCAACCCAAACCTTGGGAATGCCCTCAACAATGTCATAGAAACCCCTGCTCTGCTCTGGACTCCAAAGGTCAAAGAAGTCTACTCTCCTGCAGGTTAACAGTCCAAGGTGAATGTTCCAGTTTGGTGGATAGGTTCCTTCCATCCTGTGACGCTACCATTTTCCAGGGCCTTATCCTCATTTATTGACACAAGTAGACAAAATGGTAAGGTGGACCTAGGATGAAAAAGCCACTTAACTGAGCCACTGCAAGGGGTCACCATGATTTTCTTCTCAGAGGCCCCTTTAGGCTCCTTTACTTCCCCTTAGATAACCAGTGTCTTTTAAATTTTATCTATAGTGCTTCAGATCAGGCAGCTGATAAATTCAGCTCCTGCCCTTTCAAAGGAGAATTTGAAGGGCCTCTATGTTGTGAAGAAAATGTGTTCCTCTGTCCTCCTATTTCCACAAAGGGAAGGAAACTTTGATAATCTTGGAGAAAGACTGCCATCTCTTTTCTCCATCCCCTGGTCCCACTCTGTCCTTCCCACAGGTGGGCACATGGCACATGAGATAGCCCAGATCAGGAGAACCAGAGAGCCACTGGTCAAGGATGGAGTCATTTAGGCACCATTTCTAGTGCATTGCCTGCACCCAAGTATGGCTGGGGTGTCTTCCTAGATTCTCTACGGAGGGCTTAGTGATGAAGCCCCCGAACCTCCAGCATTAGAGGAGGCTTGGTCAGTTCACTAAGGTGAACACCACCAGTGCTGGTCCATAGGAGCCAGTTGTGCAGACTTGGTGCCCGTATTCCATGCCCCATTGGCTTGTTGCTCCCAGGCTCCAGAAGATGATCTCCTACGTTGCTAACTATGCTGGGTTTCCTGAGTCCTGTTGTTGATTTCCTTAGTTTGGAGCACCCCTGTATCCTGCAAGCAAAGACCATGCCTTACACCTCACCCATTCTACCTATCAAGACCATGGGGATGGCCACTGGGGCTACACTCAGCGTTGGGCCTTGCTTCTCTCTGGATTCTCAACCTAGGTGTCTGCAGGTAGTCTCTTTTACGGGCTGGATATCTGGACACTGGCCTTGGACTATTTATTTTATATCAGTATTTCATTTCGATCCTTGAGTTTTAAAAACTCTCATCTTACTTCCATCCTCTAGCTTCAAAATATTTACCTCTGCCTTTCCATCTTGACAAATCCTTCTATAGGCTCTTTGCTAAGCAACTCAGAATCTGCCAGAATGTGAAGGTTTAATTCTACTTTTAGTCCTGAACTCTTCTGCCCTGTCGATCTCATCATTTACTAGTCAAGGTTAGCCCTTTCTATATCTTTCACTCTGTGTACCTTACCCCAGTTTATCCACTACATCCACTACAAATTCAAAGCCTTTAACTATTTTTTAAAAGCTTCAAAGAATGCCCATTCTGTTCTACACACTTCTTTTTCTTCTGAAAATTACCTCCTCCCCTACTTCTTGTGTGACTCTTTTACTCAGAAAAACTTCTGTTTCTTCCATTTAACCTGGTGGACACAATCTCTTTGTGTTCTCAAAAGGCTACAGAGATAAAGTACATGAAGCTTGAAGGCACAGAATGTCCCCCACCCATTGCCATAAGTCAAGCTTGGATGAAGCCTTCTGCCTTCATTACTAACAGTGCTTCCTGCTTCTTAACTTGGTCACTCCTCTTTACTGAAGCTTGATTTCGAGTGAATTCGCTTTTATGCTTTTGCTATGTGCGTCACTATCTTACAGCCTGGTTTATTATCTAATTTTAAGCGTCAGAAATCTTTGTCTTTGAACAATTTAGAAGTTCAGTACCTTTTCTATTTTCCTGTGCATCATTCACAAAAAGTCTACAACGTTTTGGGAAAAGTCACAGAGCACTCAGCTGCTCTTCAATATAATTCAACAAATGTTACTGTCATTATCTTTCCAATAATAACCCACATCCATAAGCCACTAAGTACCAG
Source organism: Macaca mulatta (assembly GCF_049350105.2). Lineage (NCBI taxonomy): Eukaryota > Metazoa > Chordata > Mammalia > Primates > Cercopithecidae > Macaca > Macaca mulatta. The sequence goes on along the minus strand of NC_133421.1, from coordinate 13,164,190 downwards.
TATTTTCCAGGAGATACTTGAGGGAGCACTCAATGGCAAGAAAGAATCCATTCAGCAACATGTTGTCAATAGAGTTAACATATGTCTTCCAGCTATTGGAGGTTGGGTCTGCGGAAAATAGACCCAGGTTTTCCTATAAAAGGAAGAAGAAAGGATATAAACCTTGTTTAATAGCATGAAAGAACTGGTAATCAACAGTCAAAATAAAAACAACACATGGAGAAAAAAATTCTCTTGTGGAGGATTTGCTGTTACATGTGTATCAAATCCACTCTGCCTAACGAGTATTACCATTGATTGAAAGGAAGGCAAAGTTAGTCCATGACAGGAATATAGGGGTCAACCTGTCCCTGAGGAAGGAGGATGGGGTTGGCCCAGCTTCTCAGAAGCAATGCTGATGGATGCAATGTGTGTGCTTCCTAAGTGCTGGTTGATAAACTGTAGAGGAAGCTGCATCAGGGCAGAAGTCAGGGTAGGCAGAGGAAGGAATTCTAAGGGTAGACAGTATTAAGATTCAAGGTTTAATAAAAATTTCAGGTTCAAAGAAGCAAAGCATTTTCTGGTTAATTCTTAGAAATGAGCTGAAGTGTTTTGCAGGTGGCATTCAATACTACTGAATGATTTAGAAAATGCATGCAAATAAATAAAAAATGTTGTGCGCTCTCTCTCTCTCGCTCTCTCTCTCCCCCCTCATTCCTCCCTGCCTGCTCTTTTACATGATATACTCTTGACCTATTGGCAGCCAAACATCCCATGGTAACAAGGTTTGGGCTTCAAGGAAAGGAAGCCTAAATGCTCAGCAATGCCAAGTACAGACATCCCATTTACTCTTTGTCATTTGCAGTATTAACACTTTTTACAGTAACTTTCCAGTTATCTAATATCTTCAGAGAAAGCAGGAACTAACTTGCAGAAGCAACTCTTCTAGATGACTCATATTTACCCCTTCAGGATGTACTGCCATGTTATAAATCCCCCCGGATTTAAACAGTCTCATGATCCTGCTTTTAGGTAACATAACTCTACCATTTCTAAGATGCAATACCTACACCTTTCTTTCCTAAGTAGACTTAAGATGTTCTTCATGACTTAAAGTCCATCATCATGCAAATCACAACACCATGACAAGACAGAGTTGCTATCAGGTGTTAAGATGCGTATGCTTGTTTGCTTCCATGTTAAATCACGGCTAGTGTTTATGACTGCTTTGTATAATTGTTCTATCTTCTCTGACTGTCAAGCTATCAATATAATGTCTATATCTTTCACCTTTGTTTACTGCCTCAAATCTATTGCAGTCTAAGCAACAAACGTGTTGGAATATTCTATGAAGTAGGAAGAAATAGTTCAGGTTTCTGATTTTAACCACAATAGAAGAGAGTGAGATTGTACTTGCTCTTCTTCTTCAAACAAACATAGAACTGATTATAATAAAAGAATTAATTTGTTTGGGTAAGTGGATAACAGACAGAACAGGTAACAGGATAACAGAAAGAACAATGTGATCTTTGAAAGAAGGGACTTACTCAAAGTGAGCCGCACCACCACCTGGTTTTCTACCCAAAAGCCCTTTTCAAACTATGGCATAGGTTAGTGGAGCTTAGTTACAGCATCCCTGCTGATAGGCAGAGACAACAGAATTTGGAGTTTGGTGCTGCTGTAGTGGCTGGGTCCTCTTGAGTCTGACTGAGGGATTAGCTACATATGTTTAGAGCAAGGCTCTGTAAGACCTGGTAAGAAGAGTTGCAGAGGGGCTCTAAGCTGAATGGAAATTATGTAGGCCATATAGTGTTGGAAGATGTTAGGGTTTTATCAGAAATAATGAAGCAACCTTGCAGATAACCCAGGAATTCAGTTGAGACCCTGGAAACACCATAAGTTAGAACTGCTTGATCCCAGAGTAAGTCCTCTTTAGACCCTTAAAAAGTGAGCCTCAATAGGATCAAAGTGATCTATCAGTAAATTAGTGGCCTGCCAAAACAAAAATCAAACTCTTTAAAGAAAAAAAATCCGGATTCTCAAGTGGCATTCAAGTGGCCTCTAACATGTCTAGCACATAATAAAAAATTACTAGACATATAAAGAAGCAGAAAAATGTGCCATTTAACCAGGAGAGAAAACAGTCACTAAAATCAGATTCAGAAAATAATCTGGGTAGGTCTCTGACTTCATAGTTGTCATACTAACCCTAGAAAGCCTACTCATTAAACCTATTTTATGTGAGAGAAAATTAAACTTCTGTCCCATTAAAAAAGAGAAAGGAAATAGACTCAGAAAATAACATAGATATTGAAATTAGCAGATAAGAACATCATAATTTCACAAAATTTAGTGAAAAAGAGTTTCAAGAAACTTACAAACTCCAAGCATGAAGAACACAATGAAAACCAACTTAGGAATATTATTGCTGTGCTGAAAAAATATCAAAGATTAAAAAAGAATCTAGTAAAATCAGCCTGAGATAAATAACACATTACATATAGAGAAACAAAGATTCAAATGATGACTGGCTTCTTATAAGAAACATTGGAGAGTAGGAGATAATGAAATAACTTCCAAAAGAAAAGCAAAACTATAAACACAATTGTGTACCCAGTGAAACTGTCCTTTAAAAACAAAGATGAAATAAGGACATTTTTAGATAAACAAAGACTGAGAGAATATGTCATAAGCAGACCTGAACTTGAAGAAATACTAAATAAATTTCTTCAGGCTGAAGAGAAATAATCCCAGATGGTAATTTATATCTGTAAAAGGGAATAACAAGCCTGAAGATGATGAGTATGTGGGTAAATATAAAACACTGTAAATATTTTTTCTTAAATTTTAAAAGTAAAAACTATAACACTACATTGTGGGGCTCAATATGCATATTAATAGATACCATATATTTTACTATTAATACATATTATGTGTGTGTGCATATATATAAATATCTCATACAACAACAGTACAAAAAATAGGTGAGAGGTTAAATTACACCACACTTTTGCAATGTTTCTGTAGGAAAAGTCTAAGTAGATTGTGATAAGCTGAAGATGCATACTGAAACCTAGAACAACCACTAGAATTGTAATGCAACAAGGTAAAGCTGAAATGCCAATTGAGAAATTAAAATAGAATACTAAAAAATATACCATTACCCAACAAGCAGGTGAGCATGGAAGAGGAGAGGAAGGAAAAAGCAATGAAGCAAATAGAAAACAAAAAGCAAAATTTAGTAGAGGTAAATTCAACCATACAAATACTTACAGTAAATGTAAACAGTCTATGCATTCCAATTAATAGGCAGAGTTGTCAGACTTAGAAAAGTAAATTTGTATTATATGCCAACTATAAAGACAAGAAATTTCAATCCAAGAAACAAATACATTGGAGGTAAAATGGTGGGGAAAGATGCAAAATGCAAAATTTAAGAATAATGACTCAGAAAGGAAAGGCTATATTACTGTCAGCAAAAATAGACTTCAAAACAAGAGGGTATTGTTAGAAGTAAAAAGGGAATTTCATAATGATAAAGTGGTCAATTAATCAGGAAGTTGTAACAATTATAAATGTGATAAAATGTTACACATTTATAATAATTATAAATGTGAAATTTGTAGTTACTATAACAGAACTTAACAGAACTTCAAACACATGACAAAATAATTTAACAGAACTAAAATTGAAATAGACAAATCCAAAATTGTAAGTGGAGATTTTAACCCTCTACCTTCAATAATTGATAGAACAAATAGCCTGCAAAAGATCACAACAATGCTATCAATTGCTTTGAACTAATTCATATTTATAGAACACTACCTCCAACAAAAGAAGAATAAACATTATTGTCAAGTCTTCAAGGAACACTCAGTAAGACCGACCATATTCTGGGTCATGAAACAAGTCTCAGCAAATTCCCAAAGATTGAAAGCTTACAGTGTATCTTCTCTGAGCACAATAGAATTAAATTAGATATCAATTTTTAAAGATATCCAGAGAAGCTCTGAATATATGGAAATTAAACACAAACTTCAAAGTGACCATTGAGTAAAAGAAGTTATAACAAGAGCTGGGCATGGTGGCTCACATCTGTAATCCCAGAACTTTGGGAGGCCAAGGTGGGTGAATCATTTGAGGCCAGGAGTTCAAGATCAGCCTGGCCAACAGGGCAAAACCTCATCTCTACTAAAAATACAAAAATTGGCTGGGTGTGGTGGCGCATCCCTGTAATCCCAGCTATTTGGGAGGCTGAGGCACAAGAATCTCTTGAACCTGGGAGGCAGAGTTTGCAGTGAGCTGAGATAGCACCACTGCACTCCAGCCTAGGGGACAGAGCAAGACTCTGTCTCAAAAAAAAAAGAAAGAAACATTTAAAACTGAATAATAATACAAATGAGGTAGTATCATCAGATGCCCATATGTGAAAGAAAGGCTTAAAATCAAGACCCTAAGTTTATGCCCCAAGGAGCTAAAAACAGATAAGCAACTAGCCCTAAAATAACTTGAATGGAATAATAAAAAACAGAAATTAATAAACTAGAAAATAGATGAATAGAGAAAACTGGCAAAGTCAAAATTTGGTTCTTTGAAAAGATTTATAAAAGAAAAAGAAAAAAACTCTAGCAAAACTGACCAAGAAAAACAAGTCGCAAATTGCCAATATTAGGAATGAAAAAGGATGCAGCACTACAGCTCCCACAGACACATAATGTTGGGGTGATCAGACCCAACACCAGGTCGTGGGGGCTACGAAGTCCGGTGGAGTCAAAGGAATGAGACAAGAAAAGTTAAGAGTACATAGGGTGGGTCCAGGGGGCCAACGCCAGTTTGGAGGCTGCGAAGGCCCCGAGCTCTAGAAGCCAACACTATTTGTTGGTAATCAAACAAAGAAGCAGATGGTGAGGACATGCGGATGTGAGGGTGGACAGGTGAGGACGTGAGGATAGAAAGGTAGCGGTGCATCAAGTGTAGCTGTGATGGTTTAGCATATGCTCCACTACTTGAGATAAGGGAGAACAGGTTCTTCTAACTTGAGATACAATCAATTTATGATCTTGGGAGAGCAAGGAGCAAGGGGCCAGCGAGTCTGGACACATTCCAGAGGCTACAAGGGTTTTTATGCCCTGAGTCCTGGGTTCTCTCCAAGCCACAAGGGGTTTTATGCCCGGGCTTAGATTGTAGTGTGGCAGGGCAGCCTTCCACCCTTTGGTACAGAGCTTGGTGTTCCATAGGCTACGAGGGGTTTTAGACCCTGGAACCAAGACATGTTCCAAGACTCTTTTACAGACAAGCAAGCCCTGCCTCAGCTCTTCTGCCAACACATAATGATAATAAAAAATAATTATGAACCATTTTTTTTTGCTGGTAAGCTTTATAACTTAGATAAAATGAAAACATTTGTTGAAAAAAACAACTTGCAAAAACTAATAAAGGTATTAGGCAAAAAATCTAAACAGTCTTTCATCTACCAAAGAAATAATTATCAAACACTTCCCCCAAAAGAAACATCCACATCCAGAAGTATTCCCTGGTGAATTCTATCACACATTTAAGGTTAAGACCAACCTTCCACAAACATTTTCAGAAAATAAAAGAGGAAATGCTTCCCAACTCATTTTATAAGGTTAGCATAATCTTAACACCAAAACAAAAACATCAAAAGAAAATAAAAGTGGAAGATAAATGTCATTCTTAAACACATGAACAAAAATATTTTAAAATTATCAAATCCAATTCGATAATACATAAAAAGATTAATATGACATGACCGAGTGCATTTATTTCAGAAATGCAAAGTTGGGTTCAACACTTAAAAAAAAAAATCCAATGTGCCCATTAACAGAAAAAAAGAGCAAAAATTATATAACCACCTCAGGAGATGCAGAGAAATCATGTGATAAAATTCAATGTGTAATCATGATGAAACTCTTTTAGCCAAGTAGGAATAAAAGGGGTCTTCCTGTGTCTGATAAGGAACATCCACAAAACCCTACAGCTAAAATTTTAATGGTGAATTACCAAATGTGTCTCCACATAATTGGAAATGAGGCAAGCATTTCTACTCTGACCACTTCAACGTTATACTGAAGGTTCTAGCCAGAGCAATAAGGTTACAGAGAAAAAAAAAGACATAAAAAATTGGAAATAAAGAGGTAATGTTGTCTCTATTTGCAAATGACTTATTTATGTAGATCATCATCCTAAATTTACAAAGCAATTACTACATCTAATAAATTTAGGAAGATCACAGAATATAATATCAAAATGTAAAACTCAATGACACTTTTATACACTACCTGATAGTAATTGGAAAATAAAATTAATAAAACAATTCCATTTATTGTAGAACCACAAACATAAAAAACTTAGAGCTAGATTTAATGGGAAATATGTGAGACTTCAACACTAAAAACTACAAAGCATTGCAGAGAAAAATTAGAGACTTAACTAAGTGAAGAGACATGCCATGTTCATGAATTGCTATATTCAGTATTGTTAAGGTCTTTATTCTCCTCAAATTAATCTACAGATTTAATGTAATCTCAATCAAAATCACATCTAGCTTTTTTCCCCCTAGAAACTGGCAGGCTGAATCTAAAATTTATGTGGATATGTAAAAAGCTTATACTAGTCAAAATGATGTTGAAAAGGAAAAACTAAGTTTGCAGGACATGTAGTACCTGATTTCAGACTTATTAATAATCGATTTTCTCTTGATCAATAATCAAGAACAAGTGGCATTGGTATTTTCTAACATATATACTTTATATTAATATTTTATACAATTAATCAATTTTCAACAAAGATGCCAAAAAATTCAAAAGGGAAAGTTATTTTTAACGGTATGGGAGCAATCAGATGTTAATATGGAAAATAATGAGTTCAACTCCTACAACCTCCTAAAAAAAATTAATTCAACACAGGTGATACTCCTGAATAAAAATGTGAAAACTGTAAAGCTTCTGAAAGAAAAAACAAAACAATATCTTTGCAATCTTTGGGATTGTTAGTTTCCTTAGGACTCAAAAGTACTAACCACAAGAGGAAAAAAGGGAAATCGCATTTAAATCACATGAAAATTTAAAACTGTTTCTCATCAAAAGATATCAATAAGAAAATAGGTAAACCACCAATTTGGAGAAGATATTCACAATACACGTATCTGTCAAAAGATGTGTAACCAGAAGCTATAAAGGATTCCTAGAACTACAAACAATCCATTTAAAATGAGAAAAAGACTTAGACACTTTATAGAATTCATATAATTGGCCAATCAGCATATGAGAAAATATTCAAAAGTATAAATCTTCAGAGAAAGACAAATTAAAATTTCAGTGAGATACCAGCACACACTGACTAAAATGGTAAAAATTTAAAAGACCCACAACACAAACCCACAATTTGGTGAAGTGGTAGAGCAACTGAACTTTATTTTATTGCCACTGGGAGTATAAATTACACAATCACTTTTGAAAACTGCTGGGCTATTACTTACAAACATTTAACATATGCCTACTGATGAACCTGCAGTTCTCAAGAGAAATGAAAACATATGTCCATAGAATAACTTATATCAGACTGTACACACAAGCTTTATTTATAATAGTCAGAAACCAGAAATAACTCAAAAACCATCATTAGGGGACTGGATGAACAAATTCTGTTATATTCATACAATGGAATTCTAGCAATAAAAAGAATTAGACTCGAAATAAATGCAACAATATGGATAAATCTCAATAACACTAGGCTAAGATTTAAAAAGGGCAGACACAAAAGAGAACATGCTACATAATTCTATTTATAGGAAAAGACAAATCTGCTCTATATTGACAAAACGCTGATCAGTGATTGAGGCTGGCAGGAGAATGGAGATGTATTGACTGGAAAGAGGGACAGGTGAACTTTCTAGGGTGACGGCAAATGTTCTGTATTGTGGTAGTTACCTGAGTGTATACATTTGTAAAACTCACCGAGTTGTATGTATACTTTTTGTCTCTACATTGTACTGCATGTATATTATACTACAACTTTAATAAATGAATAACCAGCTGTACCCGAATATCCAACAGTGGGATGAGTTAGTCAAATCCTGGTGCATCCACACAATTAAACATTACACATGATATCATAGAAGAAGAATTAGTGACATAGACAGTTACTGGGTACACTGTTTTAAAAATCAAGTTATAGCAAATCAGCAAGAAAAGAACAAACAATCCCATCAAAGAGTGGGCTAAAGATGTGAATAGACAATTCTCAAAAGACGATAAACAAATGGCCAACAAATATATGAAAAAATCCTCAACATCACTAATGATCAGGGAAATGCAAATCAAAACCACAATGCAACACCACCTTACTCCTGCATGAATGGCCATAATCAAACAAATAAAAAACTAATAGATGTTGGTGTGGATCTGATGAAAAGGGAACACTTTTACACTGCTGATGGGAATGTAAACTAGCACAACACTATGAAAAACAGTGTGGAGATTCATGAAAGAACTAAAAGTAGAACTACCATTTGACCCAGCAATCCCACTACTGGGTATCTACCCAAAGGAAAAGAAGTCATTATATGAAAGAGATGGCACAGGCATGTTTATAGCATTACAATTTGCAATTGCAAAAATATAGAACCAGCCCAAATGCCCATCAATCAACGAGTGGATAAAGAAATTGTGATATATACGTGTGTGTGTGTGTGTGTGTGTGTGTATATATATATATATATACACACATGTGCGCGCGCGTGTGTGTGTATATGGTGTGTGTATATATGTTAAATAAGGTTTGATAATTTAAATATTTTTAGACAAAAACCACTGAACAGAAGCTCCACGAACAGAAGAAATTATTGTATTTCTCTTCTCTAAATTTTTATCATCTATCAATCAATCAATCAATCAATCAATCAACACATGCATACACCATGGAATGCTACTCAGCCATGAAAAGGAATGAAATAATGGCATTTGCAGCAACCTGGATGGAATTGGAGACCATTATTCTAAGTGAAGTAACTCAGGAATGGAAAACCAAACATTTTATGTTCTCACTCAAAAGTGGGAGCTAAACTATGAGAAGGCAAAGGTGTAAGAATGATACAATGGACTGTGGGTACTCAGGGGAAAGGGTGGGAGGGGGTGAGGGTGAAAGACTACACACTGGGTACAGTGTACACTGCTTGGGTGATGGGTGCCTATGTACCAATTAGCAGAAAAAGATAAAAATTTCTTCTGTTCGTGGAGTTTGTGTTCAGTGGTTTTTGTCTAAAAATACTTAAATTATCAAAAGGCAAACATTATTTAAGGCCTAATTACTAAGCTTTGTATTTGACCTCAGGGACGTTTATGACTACCCTGGAGGTTGTGTAATATATCGGATACATGCAGAGCTGCAGTCAAACAGTTCTGCCTCCTGTTAGCTGGGCAGCTATAGACAATTAATTTAACCTCTTTGTGCCTTCGCTTTCTCATCAATAATAATGAAGGTATCTGATTTTCATGAGAATTAAATGAAATGGACAGTGCTCAGGACAGTGCCTGGCACTGTGCGGTAGTGTATAGTAGATACTAGATAAATATCGACTACTATTATTGTGTTATAATAAGAATTATTATTAAAGTGTCTGAACTTTTAGAGACTTTTATGGTAAGTATTTTTGGTTATTTTCTGGTTGACCCCTGGATAATTAAAATGTTACAATATATGGTTTTTTTCTAGGTCACTGTGCTTGTCTCACTGATTTGGCAATTTAATTGTTTAACTTTTTTCTCATTCTGACTTTCAAGAGCGTGGATTTGAGCATTTGTCATCATATAGATAGGTGATAGACAGATCTGAATTCTTTGTTCAAGATCATGAATACTACTGGTGATTTGAGTGACATAATTGCAATAATAGACAAATACATAAATGATAGATTGATGATAGATAGATTTTAAAGTTTTTGTTTGTTTGTTTGTTTGTTTTTGAGATGGAGTCTCATTCGTCGCCCAGGCTGGAGTGCAGTCGCTCGATCTCGGCTCACTGCAACCTCTGCCTCCCGGTTTCACACCATTCTCCTGCCTCAGCCTCCCGAGTAGCTGGGACTACAGGCGCCTGCCACCGCACCCGGCTAATTTTTTGTATTTTTAGTAAAGACAGGGTTTCACCATGTTAGCCAGGATGGTCTCCATCTCCTGACCTCGTGATCCGCCCGCCTAGGCCTCCCAAAGTGCTGGGATTACAGGCATGAGCCATCGCGCCCGGCCAGATTTTAAACTTTTAAAATCTTAAGTAGTTTCTTGTTTTTGCCTGATGGTTTTCTTCTACTTCAAAGCGGGGACTATATCTTACATTTTCTTGGTATTCGATATAGTGCCCAGGACAGCTATGGAAATACAATTGATGGATGGATGGGTGAATGAATGGATGAATGAACAGTCGGATGAAAGAACGATGAATGAAAAGTGGATGCCTGGGTTCTACAACAGCTACTGATTTACTGGATGTGGGGACAGAAGGGGTTAAAAATTCCATCAAATTGAGGGACTCTTTCTCTCTCAAAGACAAAATTGGGGTAATTATCTTCTCTTAATTCTAGCAATCATTAGTGCTTAAGGCTCAACACTTTTATTGTGCTTCAAACCACAGATAATCCACAGATAACAACTGTGATTCACTTGTGACTTTCCACAGAAGTCAACTTGTCAGACACTGCCCTGTGGCTACTTGCATAGGGCTGGAGCTGGTGGCCATATTATAATCCTTTCCCATTGTTCACAAAGCAGCTTTGGTCTTTGATGATGGGACATCAAGTTTCCATGACCACTAATGCAGGGCAGAGCTTTACTGCTTGAAGTGCAGCACTCTGCATTTTTTCCTCTTATCACACACAGTTAGGGACACTGTGGTAGCCTTTCATTTCTTTAGGTTCTACGGAGCTGGGTTATAAGGATGATGCTGGAGGACCACACTAGGTTGTGTGGGCAAGCTGGGATGGGGGTGGTTAGTGCAGTGGATAATTTAGGATTCTGCCCTTGTCATCTTCTTCTCTTCCCTTAGGGGCAGGTGTGAGACCGAAGTCATGTGACAATTAAGTGTTGTCATCGTGAAGACAGTAATCATTTCAACACATGGATACCAAAATGCAACTTTTCATTTGCCTTATCTATTAGCTTTAGTCTTTTGCTATCAGCTTAAACTTCTATCCTTGACTTCAGAAGACACTGCATTTATTGATTGTCCTCATTTTCCAAATCACTTATTGCACACAAACACACTTTTCGATGCTTTCCCTAAACTTACTGTATGTGCACCTGAGTGGCTGGGTTATTACCTGAACAAGGGTGTGGATCTTAAGGCCAGATTCCTTGATGAGATTGTAATATTTTTCCATTCGATCATGCTGATCATCCAGAGAAAGAAGGGATTCTCTTTTTCCATCTTTTCTCTTAAATATTGGAGCCACCCATGTTTTCATGATGTTTTGGATCTCTTCCACATTGTCTTTAGTTTTCTGAATTCTTTGTTCAAGATCATGAATACTACTGGTGATTTGAGTGACATAATCGCAAACGCCTGCTCCTCAAAAGAAATAGAATTAATTGAAATAGCCTGCAGTGGCAAAGCTAAAGGGCTAGTTGCTATGAAATGTAGGGATTTAATACTTGCGAGTGTTGTAAGACTTTTCTATACAGGTAACTTCATTATCATCAGAATATTCTCCCTTCTAGTTGTATTAAAAAGACAACCTTTACCATGATCCTGATTATGGAGGAAGAGAAAGGGGTAATGCTTACTTACCAAGCACACAAAAGTTGGCACAGCTGCTAGGGAATACAATTTTATATCCAAATACCAGTGAGACTTGATGACCTTATTTGGGTTAATCTTTCTTTTCATGTTTTAAGCACTTGCATCATGTTAAATTTTGAAAATGTCTTCCTCTTGCACATGAACTAAAGTTCTAACTTGTTTAATATGGCATTCTAAGACTTTCATGAATCAACTGTAATCTTTTTTTTTTTTTCAAACTTTAACCCTTCTGAGGACCCTAATTCGAATTAATCTCCCTCCCCTGTGATTCCCTCCTGTGATTCTGTCCTGTGAATCCCTCTCCTGTGATTGGTCACACTTTAACTCTATGATGGCTTTTCATGAAAGTCATCATATGGCTCCGGTATAACTTAGGTTGTATATCTGTCTGTTGTCCCCACTAAATGTGAGCTTTTTGAGGGTAGAGACCATGTCCCATACACCTCAAATCTCTCTAGTTTGTCACACAGTATCCTGCACGTATTAATCAGCCAATGAAAGTACATTGAATTGAGAGATACCAGAGAAGTCAATGCATACTGCTTTAAGATGTTTACAATCTAGTTAAGAAAATTAAATAACAAAGATAATATAGTAAGAACTCTCACTCGTGGAGCACCCAATGTATGCTGGAGACTGTAGGAGATCTTATGCAACCTCTGAGCCTCCCAATGTGCACAGCAGCAAGGTTTTCTAAATTTACCAACTATATCCACAGAGAAGAAAGAAAAGGAATACCAACTCTTTTTGCCTTCTCTGCTTGGATATGTGTCAAAGGAGAAGACAGACTTATGTTTCAAACCCAAATAAGATTGCCAGGGAATAATTGGAGGTTCTATGAACTTTATTAGATCCTTGAATCTCCATGTTTTTGTCAGACTTCAGATGGTGCCCTGTTACCTTCTGTTTTCCAGTTCAAAGTCTCCTCTGCTGCTCTGAGGCGGAGATCAATATTTTGCAGCTCTTCCTCCACTAATGGAAATTCCACCTCCAGCAGAGTTTTCATAACCTTATTGTACCAATTTGCCATCAACTCCAAATTAGCCACAAGCTGCCGATAGAAATCCCTGGAGGAGAACATGGCTGCTGCTGTCTCAGGGATATGTGTCATCTCTCTGGCTTCAAGATAGCTCATTTCTTTCAGCACTGAAAGCAGCTGGAGAAAAGAAGCAACACAAGTGTCTGTCGTTCAGTGACAATGAATAATCTGCAGCATTGGTCAAGGACTGGACAATCCCAGGAGGCCCAAAGATCTTCTGGGTCTCTTCTTAAGTTCTGCTCCTATCAGTTTCTTAAATCTAGTCTCAGAAAAGGAAAATCAAGTATCAGGCAGAAGGAAGATGTCTCCGACAGACACAAGACTCCTAAATCTGTAGATCATAAAGAAGAGGAAAACCTGAGAACAGAGGCAAGAGTGATAGCAGGGGAGGGCTCTGCCTTCTGTGCTTTGGGCAACGTGGCTGCGGAAATGATGGGCTTATGCTGGCCCAGCCAGTTCCTGATCAAGGGTGGTGGTGGTCTAAAGGAGGAGAATCATCTGGCCTGGGCTACCAACATTCATGAGAAGCCTCAAGTTCAGACTTCTGGCATTCTCTCCAAATGAAATAGTCATAGTGAGACGCTGGCAGGATTGAGAGGAGGTGCCCATAATAAAACTTTAGTTATTCAATGTAATCATTTGGAATACCACACAACTTCCATAACCCTCTGCTGGCATTTCCTTGTGTCTTAACATGCTAGGGGTTCAGGAAATGGAACTCATCCAGGCTGCTCCGAACTTCTGTGGGGTCCCAAATTTAGCAGCAACTGAAGAAGTGAGAAACCAAGTAGATAGAGTCCAGTGAAACAACAGGGTTTCCAAGCACCCTCTTCTTCATCCTTCCTTATTTATGGATGTTCCTATCTGAACCCATGAGGACTGACGGGCATAGGTACAAGTGATGAAACAGATGGCCCCAGGTTCTCCCTATCTCCCCCTCATATAAAGACACCCGGCTCCTAGCTCTCCTTCCAATGCTCTGGGCCAATTCTTTATTGCGAGTGGGCAGACCCTAGTCAGCAATCAGACAAATGCTAACCATTTTGTGGGGAAATGGGCTCAGTCTTCTAGTTTTCTTAGAAGTAAGCTCAAGACAAATACTAAAAATTTAACTATAAAAAGTGAAAAGAAAATAACTAAAAGAAAAGATCTGGGGCTATTAATATAATAGGGAAGTAGAGAAAGTCGTTCCAAACATAAAACCACAAAATAAAACATAAAAATTTTTGGGCATAAAATATCAATGTAAAATGGCCAACATATTTGGCCATTTAAACTGGCAAAATTTTTGGATCAGATTTCTTAGTATCTGTCACATATTTCCTGAGTATCCTAACAAATTCACAGGAAGAGAGGGCACTTCTGCTAGCAAATGGGCAAAGGACATGAACAAGCAATTCAAAGAAGAATAAATATACATGAGTAATGAACACATGATAAAAATTCAAATTTACTAGTAATTAAATAAACACAAATTGAATAACATTGAGGTTTTTTTTTTTCGTTGAACAGTCTGGAAACTATTTGAAGAAATGAACAATATCTTGTTGGCAGGAAAATGACTGAGTTCCATCTTTCTAAAGAACAAGTTGATAGTATACATGAAAAGTCTCAAAATGTGAATGCCCTTTAGCCCAGAATTTGCATTTCTGGACTGTTATCCTGAAGAAATAATCAAGAATGCATACAATAAAAACTAGGGATATTTGTTGTAGCATTATTTATACCATGCTTTATCCAATTTAAGATGTCATCCGTTGTAAGATTCACTATTATTTTATATGCAACAAAAGAAAAAAGAAAAACATGCAGTCTATTAAACTACAAACATGCCAATTTCAGACATATAAATATGTAAAAAGAGGCTTCCTAGAATCCAAGAAATACAGACTGATGAAACGGTAAAATAATGTAAATGTCCAACAATAAGACATTTAAAATAATTTAAATGATTCACATAAATTTGAAAAAATTAACCTATACGATTCTTATCTTGTCCCCAGAAGGGCAAATTTCTGATCATGTCCCTCTAGACTGAGAAGTGTGTCACTGTTCATTCTTAATAGCCCAGCTTTGGCCACATTGCTTGAAGTTGTATGTCAAGGGGTGACTGTGTTCTTCTTTGACTTTTTAAGCTTGTAGCTGTCTTCCATCAACTCACATTATAATTTAGGTATTAATATTTATTCCTCCCCCACCTTTTTCCTCTTGCTTCCCTCCTTTCCCTTCTATGGCCTGCAAACATCTATAAAGTGCGCCCTATGTGTTACACATTAAGGCAGATAAGGTCCTTGTCCTTGGAGTATATAGAGGCTGGTCCATCTTCAATGCAGGACTAAGTATAGTTATATACCAAGGACTTAATTATGATATAGTAATATATCTTATACCAAGGGTTTATCTCAAGAGCTTAATTACTATATTACAACATGGAGACTGTGGGCCTATTTGGTAATCCAGATATTCATCTCTTTAGGCATTTAATATTCAATATTGCTCACAGTGAATGCCAATGAAATTGATCCAAGGAGTTCAGTAAGTTAAACAGACTCATGTCTTGCCAAAGTGAAGAAATGAATTTTCTATATTCCTTGTTGACTTTGATCGCAGAGGAGGAAGTGATGTTCCACTTAAATTGCAATTTTCTTGAAAGATGCCAATATGCCATCAGCTTGGTTTTCAGCTCAATCTAGAGTGCATTTCTGGAGCACATGCCATCAAGGCAGATGTAGGTGACTGCTTTTAGTTTAGTGTGACCAATACCGTTTTTTTCAACCTGAGTAATATTATTTTTGATACAAACTAACCATTAGTTATCATTTTTCTCCAGCATTAAACTTTCTGTGGCTGCTGCGGTCCCCACTGGTCTTCACCCTTCTGATCATCTAAAACAGTTTCTCAACCTCAGCACTATAGACACTTTTGGACTGTTGTGGTACACTTTCCTGTGCATTGCAGGATGTTTAGCAGTGTCCCTGGTATCTATCCACTAAATGCCATTGGCAATTCCACCTAGTTTGACAAACAAAAATGTTTCCAGGAGGACAAAATCATCACTAGTTGAGAACCACTAATCTAGAGTCTTTTTTCCAAAGCCACTCCTCTGGGATTTACCATATGCCATCTAGTGAAGATACAATTTTGCATGTTAAGGTTGTGACCCCCAACTAGACTGTGGGTTCCTTGAGGGCAGGAGCCAAGTCTTATATGCCCTTGGTTGGCCCTCCAGCATCTAGTCAATGGCCTTCAGGCATGGAAAATATTCAAGGTAGGCCCAGTGGGCTATGTTTGTTACCACATGATTGATGATCTTTTGTAGTGTTTCCTGTTGTGCAAAATCAAAGCAAATATATTGAGTAACCCTAGTGAAAAATGTGAACATGGGCCACTTAATAAAACACTACGCCCCAGGATTCATCCCAGAAAAGAAATCCAGAGTACAAAGTATTTTGAGCATCTTTTGCATGGTCTTACAAAAAGTTTTTATGCTGAGAGGCTGAGGCAGGAGAATCACTCGAACCCGGGAGGCGGGGTTGTAGTGAGCTGAGATCGTGCCACTGCACTCCAGCCTGGGCGACAAGAGTGAAACTCCGTCTCAAAAGAAAAAGTCTTTATGCCTTCAAAATCAGCAGAATTCAAAGAAACTCTTCAGGCATCCAAAAGAGAGCTACTGTCAGCCGACTAACCTGTGGGTTAAAGTTGACAGTGATCTCCTTCGTCTCTGGGTCACGTTTCAGAAGTGGTTGGGAAAGATTGTACTGTGCCTTCTCCGATACTGTCCGGCACCAGTCCTCATAAAGTCTTGTCTCATACCTGCGAGGGTCAGGGACAACAGCCACCTCGTAAGCCCCCTCCCCCCAGCTCCCCAGCGCCCACAGAACTTGGGAGGCAGGTTGTAGTGAGCAGAGATCATGCCATTGCACTCCAGCCTGGGCAACAAGAGTGAAACTCGAAAGAAAAGAAAGAAAGAAAGAAAGAAACAAAGAGAGAGAGAGAGAGAGAGGGAGGGAGGGAGGGAGGGAGAAAGAGGAAGGAAAAGAAAGAAGGAAGGAAGGAAGGGAAAGGAAGGAAGGGGAAAGAAAGAGAGAGAAAGAAAGAAAGAAATGTACAGGAAATCAGACACCTAATGGCAGCGGCGGAGGGCTGGGGATGATAAGGAGAATGTCAGGGAAAGTTTCATAGGAGAAGTGATGAACGGACGCTTGCCTGAGTCTCAGGATAGCCAGAGGTTGGGTGGCAAAGGAAGAGTGAGCATTCCTGGCATGGCCAAACGGTAGAGGTGAGAAACAGCACCCTTGAAACTGTATGCTTGAAACAAGGATTACAGAGCATGGCAGAGGCTGGAGGTGGTGGTGAGGAGGCAAGGACCACCTTAGGGAAGACTCTTCATGTCATGTTAAGGAGGCTGTGAGAACCACTGCAAGGCCTCCCAGCTGGTGGTGGCTGTGGTGACATTATTGGATTTGGTAACAATGTGGGTACTCGGGGGACAGATCTGGAGGCAGCAATGACTGTTAGGAAGCCACTGCAGCAGTTTGGCCTGGAGAAGTTCTAGTCTATTGTGAAGATGCTGCTGGTGGAGACAGAGGAGTGGATGGACTTGAAGTTATTTTGGAGGTAAAAGGGGTGGAATGTGTGTTACTTGGCAGGTAGAGGTGCTGTTAATTAATCTGTCTGGAACAATGCTAAGTATAGTCACATGATAATCGCAAGGGCCACCATTCTTCCCTCCTGAACCGGGAGAAAGAACAAATGGCAGAAGGAGAAGGCAAAACAGTGGCTGTTTCTAGACCCTGAGCCCCCGAAAGACTTATTCAGCTTTAAAGCGGGAACAACTTTGAAGTCATATAAAATTTTCACTCTTACGCTTTCTCCATAAAACGATACAGGAAGTACTTTTTAAAACGTATTGTCTCTCTGTGCAGCATGCACTGTTGCTTCTGCTGAGTAAGCAGCTGTTGCAGTTTTCCGTGACTCCCATCTTGGAGTTCCGTGAGTAGCACCCTACTCCTAGCTCTAGTTCACACGCCCAGCAAAACTGCACTGGAAAAGTATTTATTTTCAGAATAGAGCTGAATTCCCCAGAGACCTATGTGTGTGCAACCCGGAAATACTGTACTCACAAATATCGCGGTTATAACATAAACCATAGAGCGATACTTCAGAGCCACTGAGGAATCTGCATAAACTCAGAGCTGCAGAAGGCAGCGTGGAAGTTGTGCAATTTGCAGACCCACACAATCCCAGAAGTTGCTTACTTTTCTAGCAGTGAGAGCGTATCTTCGTATTTTTGTTTCATTCGCTTTCCTTCTGCAGATTCCATGCAACTACTCGTACAAAAGAGAAAAAGTGACACAGAATTAGAAGAAGTTAAAATAATTATTCGAGGAACAAACTGCAGTCTCCAAAGAAGAGCGTGAATAGCTCCTTGGCTGGTTTCCAAACAGCCCTGCAAGAGCCCTTCTTCTTCCCGAACATCTTACTCTGGCCACTAGAGGGCATCTGCACTTCCTGAAATGCCGGCAGCTCTGCAAGTGTTAGAGTTTCCTGCCCGCAGCTCCGCCAGCACCCTCACCTAGCTGGGCCAGTCACGCATCAGGTATCTGAGGTCCTTCAAAAACCTGAATAAAAGGGAAATTGAGATATGAAAAAATTCTAGGTGCCATAATTGTCTGTATTTAAGACCATCAATGTTATATACAGTCATGCACCACATAATGACATTTTGGTCAACATATATATGTGTGTATGACAGCAGTCCCGTAAGACTTTAGTGATGCTGAAAAATTCCTATTGCCTATTGACATGGTGCGAGGCATTACTCCCATGCCGGTGGTGATGCTGGTGTAAACAAACCTACTGTGCCGCCAATCGTATAAGAGTGTACAGTAATGTCCTAGGCCTTCGCATTCACTCACCTACAGCAACTTCCAGTCCTGCGAGCTCCATTCATGGTAAGTGTCCTACACAAGTGTACCGTTTTTTGTCTTTTATACTTTATTTTTTGCTGTACTTTTTCTATGTTCAGATATGTTTAGATACACGAACACTTACCATAGTGCTACAATTGTCTGTAATACTCAGGACAGTCACATGCTGCACAGGTTTGTAGCCTGGGAGTGATACATTAGACCATACAGCATATTGATCATAGCGCGTATTGTTCCTAGGATACGCTAGACCATAGCTCATTTGTACCCTAGGAGCAATACGCTAGACCATAGACATAGGTTTGTGAAAATACACTCTATGATATTCACATAATGATAAAATTGCCTAAGGATATATTTCTCAGAATATAACCCCATTGTGTAAGTGATACATGATTGTCTATAACACTATATGCCAGGTAAATATCTATGTAGGTACATGTATATTAAAATGATTTTTATATATTTAAATATATATGTTTCTCCTTTTCTGAAATCATCTGGAACACCTGATCTGAAACACTACCACTTCTTCGCGTTTTTACATGAGTGTCCCTCCCAGTTCTTACCCCTGAAATATGTGCACATGTAATGCACATACGTGACAGTGCACATGCATGTACATATAACATGCGTAAACAAAGTGCACACAGACACACACACACACACACACACACACACACGGCGGCTTCTGCAGGAATGCTAAGGACCACAGAAGAGAGTGTGGCTTGAGGTACCGTTACCCACTGGTTTTGACACTTGCTGCAACACTAATGAAAGTCCAGCTCCTGGAAAAAATTGGTGAAGTATCTTTAATTCTTCAAAACCTTCACACTAACTATGCGGAGGTTTGTTTCTGTTTGTCCTGCTGGCAAAGAGGCAGCTTACTAATCCATTTGCTCTTTAAACCAACGTATGATTTCTTTCTTTTTTTTTTTTGAGACAGGGTCTCGCTCTGTTGCCCAGGCTGGAGTGCAGTGGCACAATCTCGGCTCACTGCAAGCTTCACCTCCCGGGTTCACACCATTCTGCTGCCTCAGCCTCCTGAATAGCTGGGACTACAGGCATCCCCCACCACGCCTGGCTAATTTTTGTGTATTTTTAGTAGAGACGGGGTTTCACCGTGTTAGCCAGGACGGTCTGGATCTCCTGCCCTCGTGATCTGCCCGCCTCGGCCTCCCAAAGTGCTGGGATTACAGGCGTGAGCCACTGCTCCCGGCCCAACATAGGATTTCTTCACCAGATCCCTCGAGCTTTCCACAGAAGCCCTAGTGCCTGCAGAGAAAGCAATGAATTTGCTGGCATTTTTCCCCTCTCAATTACTCAGTTCACTTCCGTGATGAAAGGACAGATGCATCTGCCAGGCAGCAAGGAGAGGTGGAATGTGCTTCAGCCCGAATGGGCGCTTTCTCCTCCCAAGCCGTGTGATTTCCACAAGCCCCACAGGCCCCAACCCCAGGTCTCAGTTTTGTATCTAGAAAAGAATGAGGCCAGAGCAGAGTGAGGCTTCTCCCATGGGTGTGTGGCCGAGTGGGAAGTCACAGGAATAAGAACAGTGAAATTCCTACAGTTTCCATGTCACTTCATGGTGAGGAATCTAAAACATTTTCAATAACCAACCAATACCTACTATAGAGCAGAATACACTCTTTTTTTTTTTCTTTTTTTTTTTTTTGAGACTGAGTTTCGCTCTTGTTTCTCAGGCCAGTGTGCAATGGTGCAATCTCGGCTCACTGCAACCTCTGCCTCCGGGATTCAAGCGATTCTCCTGCGTCAGCCTCCCGAGTAGCTGGGATTACAGGCATCTGTCACCATGCCTAGCTAATTTTTGTATTTTTAGTAGAGATGGGGTTTCACCATGTTGGCCAGGATGGTCGAAAACTCCTGACCTCAGGTGATCCACCCGCCTCGGCCTCCCAAAGTGCTGGGATTCCAGGTGAGCCACTGCACCTGGCCCGTGATAAACATTTGAATTCATTTTTAAAACAAGTGGGAGTTTTCACGGGAATTATAGAGGTCTCTGTCGTGTACCTTCCAGATTCCCTCTTGGGACCAAGCCCTCGTACCCCTCCAAACCTCCCTGCTTCAACCCCTGCCTCGCCCTGTCCCCTCCAGCCAGGAGTGTTGGCTGCCGCGGAAACACCACTGCCTCCCTATTTTGGAACAGGCTTGGCCAAAGAGAGCTGCCTGGCCCACAGGTCATGCCCCTCCCCTGGAAAGCCCACATCCAACCAGCTGATGTGGGGGTACAGAGGCAGAACAGCTCTGAAGGGCCCAAGCTCCGTGGAGGACCGGCTGAGACACCCATTGCGACTTTCTTACAGCTCAGCAGCTCAACTTCTCTCTGCCCAGTCTGTTCCCCCTCCCTCCCTCATGGGTGCGATTCCTGAAAGGCTCTCTATAAATTCCTGCACACATCATAGGTCTCCTTCCTGGGAACCGGACCTGTGACAGCTGCGGCAGTCCACGTTCTAGGGGCAGCCCTGGCATCCCTCCCCACCCCATTCACCTATCTTCTCCCTTCTGTCTTCTGCTGCTTGATTGAGATGCATGAGGGCTCAGAGCTACTCCCCACCAAACTTCCAGGGCTGGGGGTCCCCAGGAAGTGTTCTGGATTAGGAGCCTGGAGAACCAGGCATTTCTTCCAGTTCTTTCTTTGGCTGTCTCTAGGACCTTGGGCAAGTCACCTCACTTCTCTCTTCATTTCCTCCATTTCTTCATCTGAAAACAAAGATCTCACCCAGACCCAAGCAGATGTTGCAGATGGGTCACCTGCAGGGCAGACCGGCCTCACAAGCATGCTTTGTTAGATCTGCGCAGTTTGAGAAAAAAATGGAATCCTTGGTCATTGGAAAATTGGATGTCCAACTCTAAAATCCAGTTTCCAGCTTATCTCCACCAGTCAGGAGATTGCTCACATTGGGTCTGCTTTTCTGCTTGGCAATGCTGGAGTGGGGTGTTGGTGGCCCCCTGCAGACCCCACCCTGGCCATCCTTTCGTCTGGCCTCTGCCAGTGTTGAGTCTTCCCACTTGGGCCAGACCAGAGGGTCTCTAAGGCTCTTCCTAACTCCAAAATGCCTGTGAGTCCAACGGCCAGAGTTTGATTCCTTTCCTTCTGTTGTGTTTTCCAAAACCTGTGTGCTCTCAGCAAGATTAAGTCTTCTAGAAAGAGGGATCACAGAAAGACTGCCTTTCCTCAGGCAGCGTCTTAAACACAATATCACAATTAGCAGCTGAGATGCTTCTATCTCAGCTTCTAACCTCAGCTATGAAGCAAGCTGATGGTTTCCAAACCTGGTCACCATCAGAATCAGAGGAGGAGCTTGCTGAAGGGGCAGATTCCCAGCCCATGCCAGATTCAGATTCAGCCAGTGACAGGTGAGGCCCTGGAACCTGCATCTTTAACAGGTTTCCCAGAGTTGTCCCAATATGGACAGAGACCTCATACTTCATTATTTTCCAGTGGTCTCAGCAGCAAGGAGACATGGTATCAAAGGGAGACGTGTGGAAGAACTCCACAGAGCTTAAAATCCCTGGCTCCAGAAATGAATCCCCCGGAGCAAAAGAAGTCAGCCAGTTACACCTCACTTCACACCAAGGGCCCTGCCCGTAAGTCCAAATGCATCAATATCGTGACTGCTTGGCCAATAGCTGTCTAATCCCTTGCTGGAAAGGGAAAGAAAGGAAGGTGATTTTCTCGCCTTCGTTAAGAGGGTTGCATTTCTACAACACTCGGGTTCCAGAGCAGGAACAGCGGCCCAAGACAAACCTGTCTTTTAGGAACACAATACTCACGGGTGTGTGATGCGTCCAAAGTTGCTAAAAGGACCCTGGATGCGCTGCCTCAGCTCCTGTGCCCAGCGGAGGCCGCCGGCCACGGTGGGCATGTTCTTGTGCACCGGTGAGAACCCTGGGGACATGGCACAGACAGACCGAAATGAGTCTAGAGCACCTCAGCCCTCTCCACCCGGCAAACGCCTCCAGCCAGGTCCTCCACTTTTGCCTCATTATCTCCAGACTAAAGTCACCCTGGGAGCACATAAACAGGAAGAATGACCCTGAGATGAACACTCTCAGCCACAGGGGACCTGGATCCTCTGCCTAAGCTATTCTGATATCATTGCTCTGGGAGGGGCCCAGCCATGAGTGTTTCAAGGAGTCTCACTCTTGTTGCCCAGGCTGGAGTGCAGTGGTGCAATCTTGGCTCACTGCAACCTCTGTCTCCCAGGTTCAGGTGATTCTCCTGTCTCAGCCTCCCAAGTCGCTGGGATTATAGGTGCCCACCACCACACCTGGCTAATTTTTGTATTTGTAGTCGAGATGGGGTTTCACCATATTGATCAGGCTGGTCTCCAACTCCTGATGTCAGGTGATCCACCCGCCTCGACCCCCAAAAGTGCTGGGATTACAGGCGTGAGCCGCTGCACCCGGCCACCACTGAGTGTTTTTTAAAAGCTCTCAAGATGACTCTAATTGGAAAGTCAGGGTTAAAACACTCACTTAAACAGACAACTCAATCACTCTGGGTCTCAATTTTCACATCCATAAAATGGGAATAATATCTTCCCTGCTTAACTTCCAGGTTTCCTGCGAGAATTCCGTAAGATGATGAATGAGGCAGGCCATATGGATTATGAAGCCCTGGACTCGAGTCAACACAGATTAGATATGCTTATGTTAGCCCAGGCATTGGGTTTGTCTGCTTATAGTTAGTTGTCAAGATTTAACAAATGTGAGGTTTCACTTTTTAAAGAATCTCACTTCCCAGCTTCTTGGGGAAAATGACAAGATTAGCAAGAATCCACTGGCATTTCTAACTAGCGACTAGAGAAGTGGCCACTTCCTTTATTTCACCACGCGTACCACCCTTCCCTGGTGTCACCATGCTCAATCCAGATCCATGATTTTCATTTCCGGCTTGTCCTCCATGATAGGCAAAACTCTAAGATGACCCCCAATGACCCTCACCCTCGCATAATCCTCTAGCCTTTAAGCATGGGTTGAAACTGTGGCTATGATGAGACGTCATACCTGTGGTCATGCTATGTCATATGCTAGGAGGAAGAGGACCCTGGCTGGGCCTGACCTAATCAGGTGAGGCCTTAAATGCAGAATGGTTTATCTGGCTGGTGGCAGGAGAGGAAGGCAGAGATTTGATACATGAGAGGATTTAACGTCCTGTTGCTGGCTTGAAGATGGAGGTGGCTATATGGTAATGAATGCAGATGGCTTCTAGTTGCTAAGAGTGGCCCTTGACTGACAGCCAACGGGAAATGGAGACCTCACTCCTATAGTCATGAGGGACTGGATTCTACCAACAGCAAGGAGGATGGCAGTGGATTTTTCCTCCAGAGCCTCCAGATACAAACTCAGCCTGGCCGACACCTTGATTTCAGCTTTGGGATACTCTCTGAGTAGAGAACCCAGATGCACCATGCTGGACTCCTGACCTACAGAAGTGTGAGCTGACGGCCGGGCGTGGTGGCTCACGCCTGTAATCCCAGCATTTTGGGAGGCTGAAGCAGGCAGATCATGAGGTCGGGAGCTCGAGACCAGCCTGACCAACATGGTGAAACCCTGACTCTACTAAAAATACAAAAAATTAGCTGGGTGTGGTGGCAGGTGCCTGTAATCCCAGCTACTCTGGAGGCTGTGGCAGGAGAATTGCTTGAACTGGGGAGGTGGACGTTGCAATGAGCTGAGATCGTGCGTGCCACTGCACTCCAGCCTGGGCAATAGAGCCAGACTCCATCTAAAAAAAAAAAAGAATTGTTAGCTGAAAGATGGGTGGTGGTGTTTTAAGGTACTAAGGTTGTGGTCATTTGTTACCACTATAGCTTCTGAAGACATTTGAGTTTTCAAACTCTGTATCTGACCATAAGAAGTCATGGGGATGATCCCACATAAAGCTTGGTCAGTGGATTTTCTTGGAATGACTTCCAAGTGGAGGCGATTCTTGATGATCTCACCATGAAACCTACTAGCAAGCAGAGTGATCCTGTTGCTCAGCTACTTAAAAGCCTTTGATAATTTCTCATACCCTCGATCATGATTCCAAGTTCCTTAACCCAGCACTCTGAGCACTTCCCAAGCTGACCCCAAATGCCGTGGCTGACGGGGTTTCTTCCACACACCTTGTTTGGCTATAGGCAGGCCCAGCTGATCACCTTCTGTATCCTCTCATGTCTTCTCCGAAGGCCTTTGCCTCCTCTCCTTTACTGTTGATCTCCCAACTTCTAGGGCTCAGCTCAAGACTACCTTTTACATAAACCTGCCCTTGAACCTCCCAGCCACAGTGCATCTTGTCTTGTTAAGCCTGCCCTCGAATCTCCCATCCACAATGCATCTTTGCTTGGGGAGGAAGGAAGGGTTTTAGTCTCTTGCTCTTTCTTTTCTTTTCATCATAAGAAGTCAATAATTTATTTCTTCCAAATGGCATCATTTTTCAGATGCCAGAGGCCATTCAGTCCAATAACCACTTATTGAGCACCCACTATATGCAGCGCACTGTGCGATTGACTATAGGAATGTATTTTATTTGTTTCTTATTTTATTTTGAGAGACAGGGTCTGGCTCTGTCACCCAGGCTAGAGTGCAGTGGCAGGCTCATAGCTTCTGCAGCCTCGTGCTCCTGAACTCAAGTGATCCTCCCGCCTCAGCCTCCTGAGTCACTAGGATTAGAGGTTCACCCCATCGCTCCCAGCTTGTTACCATTCTTTATAGCTCAAGTCGAGTGATACTCAACATTCTATAAAGAACGATCTTTTCATATTAATTATTTTATCCCTTACCTTGACCTGCCACAGTATACAATACCCACAGGCATGTTTGGCATGTAGTAAGGATTCAATAAATGTATGCAAAACTGAAATGCATTTGTTTTGACTCTAAGCATCATAACAAAAATGGAGACATCACGCCTTGGCATGGTACTGCCCTTTGGAGGGCTCCTGCTGGTTCCTCCCACCAGAAGCATGGTTGCTATGGCATTAGAAGGCATAAGAAACTTTTCTCAGGCATGTAAACATTTATTTTGGAATGGAGGTGTGTTGAAGATTAGTCAGTGTAGCAACACTGATCAAGGATCAACTTATACATGATGCCAAGGTCTCAGTTGAACAGAGGCGGTCAAGACTGCACCACGCTGGGTCAGCCTGCCAATCTCAGCCCCAGAACCAGGGAAAGCCACAGTTCAGAGAGCTCCCCGGTCACCCAAGGTGGTCTGGAATTTCAAGCAAGAAGGTTGTGCTTGCTCTTTTTTGAGAATGTATGGATCCATACATGGACATTTAACAAATACAAGAGGAATGCATTGCTTCTTCCCAGTAACAGAATGTCCTCATCAAAATCCCCTTCAACAAGCCTACCAAGTTCTGCTTCCTCCTGGACATGCTGACTGTAGATCATCCTCACTGCATCCAGATCTTTGTTGAACATTTGGATGAGGACCAGGTATTTATCAGATGTATCCCTCGCTACCAGTGGTCTTTCAAGGAGGTTTCCTGCTATGTCTAGCAGCTGTAGGGAAGGTGGAGGAAAAAGAGGAAAAATAAATCACAGATTAAACCTTTCCGTGGTCATACATATCCAGTGCTCTGGTTTTTCCTTCATATGCCTACAAACGTAAGAAGAGTGAACAGTGTTATTGTGGAACTGGACCAGTAATTATTCATATGTGGATGATATTCATAGTCTTTCTCCTCTCCTTTGCTTCTGACAGAGAATTCCTGTCTGCTGAGTTACCTACCCCCAGCTCTACTTGGCACAAGAATCTGGATAAACCAATAAACAAAGGGACAACTAAAGATCCCAGAAAGGTTAAGTTGAGCTACATAATTAAGACCTAGAACAGGCTGGGCGCAGTGGCTGTAATCCCAGGACTTTGGAAGGCCAAGGCGGGTGAATCACGAGGTCAGGAGTTTAAGACCAGCCTGGCCAAGATGGTGAAACCCCGTCTCTACTAAAAATACAAAAATTAGCTGGGCGTGGTGGCGGGTGCCTGTAATCCCAGCTACTCAGGAGGCTGAGGCAGGGAATTGCCTGAATCTGGGAGGCAGAGGTTGCAGTGAGCCAAGATGCCAAGATCGTGCCATTGCACTCCAGCCTGGGCAACAGAGCGAGACACTGTCTCAAAAAAAAAAAAAAAAAAAAAAAAGACCTAGAACAGAAAGAAGGTGATGATGGAACAGAAGAAGTTGCTAAGTAAGCTGGATGTTGGGGAGAATTCGAAGGGCTAAAATTTGAGAATGGGAACAAGGAAATAGTTTCTGAGAGCAGGTGCCCTGAGAATGGTGCTTGCTCTGAAGACGTGTTGCAGTGCATTCAGGCTGCCCTAATCCCTCAGTGTTTCCTGGAGCAGCAAAATCAAGATGTGAAATGCTTGTAATTACTTTCTGGCTCCTGGACTGTGTTTCTTCGATTGTGATGCTTTTCTGAGATGAGGCCATGTGGGACTTCAGTTATATTTAGGATATACCAATACTCTGCTTCTAAGCGTGCCTTCCACGATAACCTCTCATCTCCACCTAGTGCTTGAAGCCAGGGGGTGACAAAGTACAGCAGCAGGCAGCCAAACCCGCCCAACTCTGGCCCGTGGCGTCAGTGCATGGTTTTTGCATTTAAAAAAAGAATTAAAAAAAATTAAAAAGAGGGCTGGGCACTGTGGCTCATGCCTATAATCCCAGCACTTTGGGAGAACAAGGCAGGCAGATCACTTGAGGCCAGGAGTTCAAGACCAGCCAGGTAAATGTGGCAAAACCCCCGTCTCTACTAAAAATACAAAAAAAAAAAAAAAAAAAAAAAAAAAAAAATTAGCCAGGCATGGTGGCGTGTGCCTGTAACCCCAGCTACTTGGGAGGTTGAGGCATGAGAATCGCTTGAACCCGAGAGGCAGAGGTTGCAGTGAGTTGAGATCACACCACTGCACTCCAGCCGAGGCGAGAGAGCAAGACTCTCTTAAAAATAAATAAATAAAAATAATAAATAATAAAATGAAAAAGAGGATGTGACAGAAAACACATGTACCCATAGTCTAAAATATTTATTCTCTGACCTTTTGTAAAAAAAAATTGGAACCCTTGCTTTAAGTCAAAGAACATGAGAAACATGATGTAAAATTACATCCACATGTCTTAAAACTGGAAGCTGAACAGTCTGCATTTGTCTAAGACCCTATGCTCTTTATCCTACCTCCTTATTGCAGGTTGGGCCATTTTTTTTGCTTCACTGGCATCCAAAGCCTGGAGGGAGTGCAAGCTCTAGGAGCTGGTTGGCAACAGTTCATAATCTTAGATGGCTCCTAGAAGTCCAAGGTGTCCAGGCCATGTTATGCAGAATGACCACGTACGGAGAAAGGCCAAATATGGGGTCCTTGGCCAGATGTTTTCCAGACCTAACAGCTTGATTGGATTTCCTAAATGATTCCAAGGCACTCTAAGGACTCTCTAAAGGTGCTAAAAAGCCTTCCACTGGGGAGGATCTAGGGTCACACTTTCTTCCACAAAACAATCACCCAGATCTCTGGAGACGGTAAAAAGTAGCTCTGCCTCAATGGAAGCATAAGAGAGCCGGACTCCACCCAGTTCTGTGGCTCCCATCTTCTGTTGAGGAAGTACAGGTATGTGCACTGAGGGACCACCATGGCCAGCCTGCACCCTCTATTCACAGTCCTTGGCCTGGATGTACTCATGGATTCATGTCCACTGAGGGGCCACCTAGTAGCTGGATGATCTTACAGCAGCAGCAGGGGATCCAGAGTCAGGTACTCTCTCTGGTCCCTGCTCCCCAGGCTTGAAAAAGTTCTTCTCTGCGTGAGCTTATGTCCATTGGAGATTTTGCTTTTGCTTGGGGATAAAGGAAGGGTTTTAGTTTCTTGTTGGTGAGATCACCAAAAAGAGGGAAACAAAGTAGGCAGAAGGGATCGGAGGGTCATGGTTTTCCTACTAGTTTCCATGGGCTGGGCTGGAAACTCTGCTGAGAAGAGGAGTCAAGGTC
This sequence comes from Macaca mulatta, assembly GCF_049350105.2. Lineage (NCBI taxonomy): Eukaryota > Metazoa > Chordata > Mammalia > Primates > Cercopithecidae > Macaca > Macaca mulatta. The sequence goes on along the minus strand of NC_133421.1, from coordinate 13,135,438 downwards.
AGAAGATAAATCATCTGCTTTTATGAGTCCTCTGAAACTCTGGGTACAAGCAGTCCTGCGTCAGTGGAGGGAAGGTCTCCCTCTACTTCTGCCCAGAACCCTACCCTACCATAAAATTTCAAGGATTGGAATGTTTGAACCCAAAGAGGCATGCCCTTGGCCCATACAGAGATGTTTTCATGGTGGGAGCATCAGAAGAAAAGCAATGGCAAGACTCCTTCAAGCACCTTTCTTGGCAGATAAAATTGAAAGGGGGTCTGTAGACATGTAGCGGATGCCGTGATTTCAAAGACTTCAAAGTGACTTGAGAATGCTTGTGAGGCATCCCTTGAAGACTCCTGAACATCTCTGGTGGAGAGGGATCTATATGATGGGTAGGGCTGGGCATCCTTAGTGCACGGATGGAGTTTCAGCCCCACAAGTGACCTGAGCAGCAGAGTTTCAATGAGCCCTGACAGATAATGGCATGCATGACCATTCTGTGGACACAGACAAGCCCTTTCACTGGAATTGGATCAAACGCTTGGAGAGGGGAATCTCAAAAGCCTTCCAATGTGAATTACGGTATTTATTAAAGGTTACATGTACCCATATACTCAATGGCTAATGAAGCTTGCCACATTTGGGTTACCAAATATTCTAGAATAGCACAGATCCATCCATCCAGGGTTGAAGCCTCTTCTACAATTGTCCCACCCATCACAGATCCTCTGTCTGAATATTTTCAGTGCCCAGAAACTGAACTACTAGCTGGAGAAGTCCATTCCATCTTAAACAGCTTTGACAGAAATCTCTTTCCTCTACTGAACCACACTGTGACTTCTTGTAACTTCTTCCACCAACTAGTGGAACCCTTAAAATTTTACAGAATAAGCTTTTTTTTTTTCCCCCGAGACAGAGCCTCACTGTCCCCCAGGCTGGAGTGCAGTAGCGTGATCTCGGCTCACTGCAAGCTCCACCTCCCGGGTTCAGGCCATTCTCCTGCCTCAGCCTCCCGAGTAGCTAGGACTACAGACGTCCACCATCATGCCTGGCTAATTTTTTTTTTTTTGTATTTTTAGTAGAGACAGGGTTTCACCTGTCAGCCATGATGGTCTCGATCTCCTGACCTCGTGATCCGCCCGCCTCTGCCTCCCAAAGTGCTGGGATTACAGGCGTGAGCCACCGTGCCCGGCCCAGAATAAGCCTCTTGGTTGATTGGTGGAAGACATATCATGCTCCACCGAGTCTTCATGTCTCACGATGCAGCGCTTTCAGCTGTGCAGTCATTTACCTACTCATCATCTATGCCTTGTCCTAAACCTTCTCCTCCATACACTTTGTACTACCTGATCTGAGCGTGATATGGTAAGAGCAAAAATCTTCTTATTCCAGTGGTCGATGCCTGAAACCTATCACTCATTACCTGGGAGGTGGTTTGCTCTAGATTGAATCAACCTAGCAACCATGGTTAAATAGCCATGGTACTGCACGGTCACGCTTTCCCTACTGATAATGGTGTGGCACCTGAAGAGATCACTGCCGAAATTCCTCTTAAAAGTATTTTTACATTGTTACATTTTCAGGAAAACACAAGTACTCAGCCTGAGAATCCCAGTTCTGCACACTTTCTTGAGAAGGATTCCCACATCCTTCTCTAATAGATTAATAAGAATAATTAATAGTTGCAGGAACAGAACAGTTGGAAAGGTATCCATATCATCCTCTCATGAGGGCTAGGGGAGTATCCAGGACAGAGTGGTTCTTGCCCCATTTACACAAACCTTAAAGGCATGCTCCAAGCCAGGTGCATCATCAAAAGCTTGAATAAAGATAGTCCCCAGTCTTCGGTCGAGATCTTCTACTTTCTGGTTAAATTCAGCGATGTCATTTTCAAAATCCTGAAGAGACACCATATATATACATATATACACACACACACACACACACACATATATACATGTATATGTAAAACATAATTTTCTGAAAGCCAACCCCACTATGCTCCTCACAGCTAACTTTTGTGTTTGAACTGGTTATACCAAAGAATTATTTTAATTTTCTGAAATTCACCATGGCATGACTTAACTTTTAGCCATGTAGAGTTACCCTGTGGTTGCAGCATTTTTACCTAGAGGGTCCCAGCAAAATGGTGGAGTGAATTAGATGTGAGTTTGGTGTTCTTCCACCCTTTCCATGCTCCTCTGTTCTGCTTCCTGAAGCCCCTTCTCTCTCACTCATAACACCAGCTCTTATAACACCAGCTCTTGTTACCCTGAAAACCATTATAGCAGCAACAGCCCTAGCAACGGGGCTCTTTCAACATTACCACCCACTTTCTTCCCTTCCCCAAGTCAGAATTCCATTTTTCCATTGTCAGCAAACTAATCTAGCCATTAGGAGGAAAGAAAGCTAATTAAACTAATACAAACTATTTCTTCTAAATCCTTCTTAATTGGTGAAGACAGCAACTAGCCTTGTTCTTAAGATTTCCAAATTTAGCAAATAAAACTACAAGGCACTCAGTTAAATTGGAATTTCAGATAAACAAGAATTTTTTTTTTAATATGTCCAAATTAGTGTAGTTTATCTGGCAACCCTAATGTATTTCTCTTAGGATGTAGCAATTTTCGGAGAAACACTGTTAACGCCAATCTCTAATTTGTGGAATTATTTGTTATTACTGCTTTGTAACAGTAATGCATGTGTGTGTGTGAAAAAAAAAAAAAGGGTATGAAGAAATAGTCTAGTCCTACTTCCCAAACATGATGACATTGTGGTATGTTTCTTTTTAGTTTTTAGTTTTTACCCTGGGCAAAATCCCTGGGATTAAGCTTTGTTTTATTGTATCATAGGGTAGCAAATACATTGTATATAGCCTGCTCTGTGGTCCACCTTTTTTTTCTTTTTTTTTTGAGACGGAGTCTCGCTCTGTCGCCCAGGCTGGAGTGCAGTGGCGCGAACTCGGCTCACTGCAACCTCTGCCTCCCGGGTTCAAGCAATTCTCCTGCCTCAGCCTCCCAAGTAGCTGGATTACAGGCCCACACCACCACTCCCAGCCAATTTTTTGTATTTTTAATAGAGATGGGGTTTCACTGTGCTAGCCACGATGGTCTATGGCCCACCTTTTTTGGGTCTACTTTTGACTCATAGAATTCTTAGAAGGCAGTGACTTCCTGGGTCTGGCCAAATAAGATTCCCCTGGATGTCTGAAGGTGCTCAGGGCAGATTCCTGCCCTAATTTCTTTCTCCTTTTCCTGCACACACTCTTAAAACTCCTTCTCCAGTAATTCTGCCATTCCTTTTTCTGGGAATTCCATTCTCTGTTTTCATACTGGCCCTTTTCCTTCTTTTTTTCTCCCATGGGTGTGGACTCACAGGTTGAGGCTTTCTTGGGGCTACAGGTGAGATGCGGGCTCTTTGTTCCTGTCCTGGAAAATGCTTCACTGGCCCTTTCCTTATCCTATGTGTTCTGCTGGGAACCAGGTTCAGATCAGAAAACCCAGGCTGTGGCTTCACTTACACCTCCCCAAGTCACTAAAAAAATTCTGCCCAAGTGTGCCTGTTCTTCCCTTAGCAATTTTTGCCCAAAGCTTAAAACTTCTTTCCCACTCAGTTTTATTAAGTTAAATTGACAAATAAAAATTGTATATACTGTGAAATGATCACCACTATCAACCTAATTAACATATTCATCACGTCATACAGTTACCATTTGCTTTTTGTGTGGGTGGTGAGAACACTTAGGATCTACCCTTTTAGTGAATTTCAAGTACGCAAAACAGTTTTTCTTTTTTTAAAATTATTTTACTGTTAGTTCTGGGATACGTGTGCAGAATGTGCAGGTTTGTTACATAGGTATACATATGCCATGGTGGTTTGCTGCACCTATCAACCCCTCATCTAGGTTTTAAGCCCTGCATGCATCATTTGTCCTAATGCTCTCTCTCCCTTTGTCCCCCAACCCCTGACAGGTCCCAGTGTATGTTGCTCCCCTCCCTGTGTCCATGTGTTCTCATTGTTCAACTCCCACTTATGAGTGAGAGAGCAAAGCAATACAATTTTTTTTTTTTTTTGAGACGGAGTCTCCCTCTATCGCCAGGCTGGAGCGCAGTGGCACGATCTCGGCTCACTGCAACCTCCGCCTCCCAGGTTCAAGCAATTCTCCTGCCTCGGCCTCCTGAGTAGCTGGGACTACAGGTGGCTGCCATCACGCCTGGCTAATTTTTGTATTTTTAGTAGAGACGGGGTTTCACCATGTTAGCCAGGATGGTCTCAATCTCTTGACCTCGTGATCTGCCCGCCTTTTCCTCCCACAGTGCTGGGATTACAGGCATGCGCCACCACGCCCAGCCCACAATACAGTGTTGTTAACTGTCTTCACCATGTGGTACGTTAGAGCTCCAGCAATTATTTATCATGCATAACTGAAGCTTTATACTCTTTGACCACCACCTTCCCATTTGTCTCTTCCCCAGCCCCTGGCAGCCACCATTACACTCTGCTTCTATGGCTTTGACTATTTTGGACGCCTCGTATAGGTGAGACCGTGAAACATTTGTCTTTCTGGATCTGGCTTCTTTCACTGAGCTTAAAACTTCTGAAGCCACAGGGTGGCCACAACCTCCACTGTCAGGTCATACCCACCTCAGCATCTCTGAAACCCTGGTGTCATTAGTCTGGAGCAGTTAACAGCTGGAAGAGGCCTCCTTGATCTTTCTCCCAACACAAAGAATAATTAGAATCTTTCTCTTGGCACAAGGAATAATAATTTCTCCTAACACAAAGGGTAATTAGCAAACCCACTGGGACCACAGAGCCAAAGGAGATACACAGGGAAAATACAAGTAAATGCCTAGACCCTACAGGTGAGAGGCATCTGGGACAGAGGCAGAGCTGGTGATTCAGCCCTTCCCAACCCTACCGTGCTTTGGAGGTACAGGCAGTCGGAGGAGGACCCTGAGAAAAGCCTGTACATCTCGTGAAATTCCTCATGCATTTGCTGGACCTGCTGACTCAGGGCATTCCCTCTGATGCCGCTGAACTCCACCTTTCCCAGTTTGTGGAAATCCAGGGCCGTCTTCAGAAGACCCTATGGGGACAATTCACAAAAGAGTTAAAATCACCATCATCATCACAACAGTGGATGAGAAAAGTTGGAAACCTGGGGGCGGTGGTTGCTTAGGAAATTGTGGAGCCTGATTAGTTTCGTAACCTTATTATTAGATTGGATTGGTAAAAATAACTCTTGTTTAAACTCGATAACAAAGCAAAGAGAAAGTACAGTCAAATAAAATTCATGCGAACCAAAATAAATATATATATACATAAATAAGTGAAATGTATGCTTCCACCTCTCTATGTCTTTGCGGTCTTTAACAAATAATAATAAAACTATTTGTATAACTGGTAGCTTTATCGCTGATTTCTCTAAAATAGCTCATTTCAAATGGATCATGTTATCCAGTTCTAGAATGACAGTAATCCTAGGGGATGTTGACAGGAAAGCAGAGTCGCAAAATAGTCCTGAAGACATGCCCAGAGGGTGACACTGGCCTTCTTTGCAACTTCTCTGCCAAGCAAAGACATCTGCAGGGTGCCCTTGCTGGGTGTGCATGGGATGTTATGTCCTCCTGCCAGCCAGGTGGCGGCAAGTAGTTATTTACCAGCTCTGTGCTGCGCTTCTTCATCTGCTGCAGAATAATAACAACACCTTGTAGCATGATGCTGAGTGTTAAGTCAGTTAACTCAAGCCTGGGATTTAGGCCAGGTCTGCACACACAGTATCACCGCTGTTGTTGATGTGGCAGTGTCCCAGGTGTGCTTGAGGTCCAATGACAGGTGGACAGCACAACCCAGAAGCCTTGGGGAGGAGCCCCTCCTGAGTCCATGGAAGCTACTTCACCTCCGATAGGATGGGAGCTTCCTCTTGAATACGTCTAGCAGGACAGATTGAATTTATCTCTTGTGAGTACCTAAACATCACAAAACCTCCAAAACAAGATACGGTTCTTATCATGACTTCCAATCCATGTGCATGCCCCTTAGGCAGGAAAGAGGACGGCAAAAGTTCCCTTTGTGTCATTTTGGCCAACATTTGGCGTGGACTGTGGGAGGGACCCTCTACTCTGGAGGTTTAAGGGGTGCACTACGACACCGATGCTGTAAAATCCAGCAGGTCCTGGTATCACCGCAGGAAATCTCACTGCCCATGGCCGCTGCTGTGGGTAACCCATCAGGCTAGCACAGGCTGCCTGTCTCCTTTCTCCTGCTGGGATGCCAACTCCAGCAGCAGTGACAGAGGCGCTGGGAAGTGGGGACAATAGCTGACTTTCCCCGTTTGGCCAGGAGGGTCCCCATGCAGATTTGGGCAGCCATCTAACAAGCCTGTTTTTGTTCAGCTGTGTTTGGGCATGGCTGGTGGCAAGCAGCTGAAGTGGGAGGGGAGAGAAGAGGGAAGACACCAGCTAAGGCAGGGAAGACAGATGCCAAAACCAGGGAGGGACTTTTGCCACTAATGGTGGGAAAAGTGGCAGTCTTTCTTTAAAAATAGGTTCAACTTGATATACTGGGAAGAAAACCGAAATGAACTTTATGGAAATGAAATTGACTTCAGTAGTAATTCAAGTCTCTCGGAAAGTGCTTAGTTGTAATTGGTTTTATAGGGAGAGTCATACTTGTGCTGTGAAATGCAACCTTGGTGCTCATTCTTCATAATTCTGTGGATGTCAATTTCAATTTCTAGGAAATACTTCCTAACCATTTTAAAAGGGAGATGCATTTTGATATGTTTGATTACATCAGAAACCCAGACGATAATTTTGTTAGACTATTTTATTTCTCAAGAATACTTAAAGCACGGTCTAGGGAGGTGACAGGAAGGTGTTTCATCTTCAGTTTTTCCTAGGTATTAGTGAAATATTTATTGAACCATCCTACTTTTGGAGAAAGTCTGGTCACTTAAAAAGAGGGATACTTACATTGTTTTATGTAACTTAACACACACACGGTGGACAACACTTTTATCTGGTGCTCAACTCAAGGTCTTAGGCCTTTCCTCACCCTTCCATGGAAAGAGATCCACCCATCCAGCTTTTTCCCAAACTCTCTATCCCCTTCTTCTGCTTATTCAGAGCGCTTATCACACCCTGGAATTATATTATTTGGCATTATATTATACTATTTGCTTATTTTCTGTCCAGTAAGTTGTAAATGCCCCAAAGGTACCTCGGCATTTCCAGTGCCTGGAAGAGTCCCTGACCCTGAACACCTATTTGTTGAGTGAAGTAATATATGCTCTTTGTTCTTTGACTTGGCTATAATACTTCCAAAAAAAAAAAAAAAAAAAAAAAAGCAACAAGGTGATAGAGGAGCTAGGCGCCCTAACCTCTGAAGAGCAGTTGGTGAAAAAAAAATAGACAAGAGAAGAGAATTATAAAGAAGGACATTTCAATGTCCACAGGACCACGGTCAAGTGCAAGGGGGAACCCTCCCTGGTGCTACATTGAGGGCAGAATGAAGGCAAATGAGTGAATGGGACAAAGAAGCAGATGTGACCTCACTGTACAGGTTGAACTTATTACATTGCTGATATGGGATCATTTCAACCTAAACAATGCCCATTTCCTGTGGTTTCATTTAATAAAACACAATCATCTAATGCTGTAGAATGGGCTATGAAGAGAGGGAGTGAGCTCTCCATCACTGAACGAGTTTTAGTAAGTTTGATGTTGGAGGCGTTGTAGAAAAGGTTTCTGAAGCAGCTGGGAAACTGTCTTACAACTATAGACACCAGATTTATGGCATTGGCCATGGTTATATCTTTGATTAGCCTTAAATCTTTGATTTAAGAATCAAAATATTTCGATTCTTAAATTATGTAAATGGAAGCTCTTTTCATTGTTTATTTCAAAGTTCTCACAAAACAGATAAGAGGCAATTTAAATCAATAAGAGGTTTAAATGATAGTTTTTAAATATCTGTTTTTATTCATCACAGTACTAAACACGAAATTCATCATGTTGCATACAGGCTGAAATATCCACTTCAGAGACACAACATATGGCATTGTGGAAAGAGCCTAGGATCTAGGGCAAAAAACAACAACAACAACAACAAAAACCCAGAGTTTACACAACCCTGGTTCCATCATTTACTAGCTATGTGGCTTAAAGCAAGACACCTAACTTTTCTAAGCTTCACTTTCCTAACCTGTAGATGGGAATGATAACACTTAAGTTGCTGTGGAGTTACCAAGTTTATGGAGAGTTCCCTGTAGGACTTCAATAAAAGGCAACCACTATAATTAACCATGATCACTCTGATGTCACTAGACCGGGTTAATGGATATTATATGTGTAATGGTGTATATGAGGACATTTGGGTGTTTGTTTCAAGACAGAACAAGGAGCACTGGTGTCCCAGCCTGCTTACTGGACTGATCAGGTTCTATTCTTATGAAAAACTGTGCAGCACTTAATGGTGGTGGCAGGTGGGGGGATGTGGGGAGGATTCAATATGTGCTCTGGCCCCTGAGATGAAGAATCAAAATCAGGGGTAATGGCAAGACCTGCCGACAGCAACCCCCTGCTCAAAGGAGAGGCCGCGCTGCCCATCTTAAAAGAAGAACCTTGGGAATTCATTAAGGGAGAGCACAAAGCAGACGTTCATAGATGAAAATCTCAAAAGGTCATTTGGAAAAAGACTGTTTTCTTTACCTTTCGACTGCCACCGACCTTATGTGGCTAATGGTCTCCTATGTGACCACATATTCAAGCCGGGCTAAAAGGGAAGTCACTCAATTAGGCTCAGAATGAAAGGAGGCTGCAGAGTGGCTGGAGACGGTAGAAAAAGCAAAAGGAAACGCGGCGTGGATATTAGGTCAGCTTATTACCTATCTACCTGCTAATCACTTCGCATAAAGCCTCAGCAGGAAATCATTTTGTCTCCAAATGAATCACAGCTTTACAGCAGTTTTATAATAAAGGAAATGAGAATTCTCTCCAAGCTGCATTGTTTGGAGGGAAGAGGCTGCAGGCAGAAACTCAAACAGGGGATCTGCAGAATCTACAACTCTATGACACAAAAATGAACTCAGTGAGTGTGTGTGTGTGCACTGATGCATCAAGCAGGAAGGCAGGATGAAAGAAGGAATCAAGAGGCAACCCAACAACTCTTTTTCTTTTTGAATTTTGATGGTGCATTCAAATTGCAAAGATTTCAGACTTCTGGAATTTTCTTAGTAAGTCGTAAAGTCAGATAAGATCCTTTCATGAAATGGGAATTACAATTTTACCTGAGTAACTTACTTTGATATAAAGACCTAGAAATCGTATGGTAAACATTGAGTGTACAAAAGTAGAACAGAGTGTATAAGGGCAGAAAACCACAAAACCAGTTTGAGATCCTCAAACCAGGACAGTGGGAGGAAAGAAAGAAGGAAGGAAGAGAGAAAAGGATGGAAGGAGGGAAACAGACCTCTGCAACTCCCTGTACGATATCAAAGTTTGGTGCAAAGACAGTACTTGCAACTAGCTGTCCCCCTGGGTATAAATCTCAGCTACACCTCTCCAACCTGTGTAACTATGGGTGAGTTCATTTATGTGTCGACCTGGTTATGCTCATTTGTTAAAGAAAAGATTCTGATAGCCATTTCTTTTTTTTTCTTTTTCTTTTCTTTCTTTTTTTTTTTTTTTTTTTTTGAGACAGAGTCTTGCTCTGTCACCCAGGCTGGAGTGCAGTGGCACGATCTCAGTTCACTACATCCTCTGCCTCCCAGGTTCCAGCGATTCTCCTGCCTCAGCCTCCTGGATGTCTGGGATTACAGGGGTATGCCATCATGCCCGGCTATTTTTGTATTTTTAGTAGAGATGGCGTTTCACTATGGTGACCAGGCTTGTCTCAAACTCCTGACCTCAGGTGATCCCCCCCACCCTTGGCCTCCCAAAGGGCTGGGATTACAGGCGTGAGCCACTGCACCAGGCCCCAGTTCTTAAGATGATTTGCAAGGATACAGGCTCTGGCATGGGATAGGTTCTTGAAACATGTTAATTTTTTAGTTTTTTATTCCTCGTTCTTCCCTCTGCAAGAGATACACAAGAGATTAGCTGTATCATGGTTGTGATAAGAAGGCAGAGGAGAATAGTGGTATCCTGAAAATGCAATTACTCTGCTTACTGCAGACACCAAAAAATACTGGGCAATGTATACCCCTGCTTTCAAGCCACCCCCACCTCTGGCATTTAGCAGGCACCCAGAGAGGAAGAGTGGATCTGTACAACAAAATTCTCTTGTGCAAAAAGAGTGACAGAATAAAAAAGCAACTCACATCAGAGAAATGAAATCTGGGAGAATTGCAGGGATTAAAAACCAGCTCTTCACACTCTAACCCTTGACGAGAGCATGCAGAGAGATAAACACATTGGTGTTTCATGTATTTATTAATTGTAGCTACCATCATCTCAGTGGCCATAGATTGTATTAGAACAGAAGATGAATAAGGCTAAGTTCATGATAATCCTTACTGGAGAGGATCAGATTAATCCCATTTCAAACAGGCATCGATCACAGAGACACACAGAATGTTAACTAAAGGGCTACATGAAATATGCCAGAGGAGAGTTGATAGTTCCGTGTTCCACTGCACTGACTCAGGAGGCAAGAGCTCGGGGAGGAGGAAGATGGCAAAGGGCAAGGGTGATGCATCTAAGCAGGCATTTGGGAGATTAAAAATAAAAGAGGGAAGGAATATGAGGAAAGGGGGCAATGAGTAGCTGCAGGAAGATGAAAAAACATGGAAATTCAGGGCAAAAAAAGAGATCAGGGAAGTGAGAAAATAGAGAAAAAGAACAAAGTGAAAGGGGGACCAAGTAAAAGGAAGAGGAAGAATTAGAGAAAGGGAAGGAGAGGGAAACACAGTCAAGAAAAGATATGAACAGACATTTCTCAAAAGAAAACATGCATACAGCCAACAGATACATGAAAAAATGCTCGTCATCACTGGCCATCAGAGAAATGCAAATCAAAACCACAATGAGATACCATCTCACACCAGTTAGAATGGCAATCATTAAAAAGTCAGGAAACAACAGGTGCTGGAGAGGATGTGGAGAAATAGGAACACTTTTACACTGTTGGTGGGATTGTAAACTAGTTCAGCCATTATGGAAAACAGTATGGCAATTCCTCAAGGATCTAGAACTAGAAGTACCATATGATCCAGCCATCCCATTACTGGGTATATACCCAAAGGATTATAAATCATGCTGCTATAAAGACATATGCACACGTATGTTCATTGCAGCACTATTCACAATAGCAAAGACTTGGAATCAACCCAAATGTCCATCAGTGACAGACTGGATTAAGAAAATGTGGCACATATACACCATGGGATACTATGCAGCCATAAAAAGGATGAGTTTGTGTCCTTTGTAGGGACATGGATGCAGCTGGAAACCATCATTCTCAGCAAACTATCGCAAGAACAGAAAACCAAACACTGCATGTTCTCACTCATAGGTGGGAACTGAACAATGAGATCACTTGGACTTGGGAAGGGGAACATCACACACCAGGGCCTATTATGGGGAGGGGGGAGGGGAGAGGGATTGCATTGGGAGTTATACCTGATGTAAATGACGAGTTGATGGGTGCTGACGAGTTGATGGGTGCAGCACACCAACATGGCACAAGTATACATATGTAACAAACCTGCACGTTATGCACATGTACCCTAGAACTTAAAGTATAATAATAATAATAAAAGAAAAAACTAAAGAAAGTATCTGCCTGAACCATAAAAAAAGAAAAAAAAAATGCTGACTGGGCGTGGTATCTCATGCCTGTGATCCCAGCACTTTGGGAGGCTGAGGCAGGCGGATCACCTGAGGTCGGGAGTTCAAGACCAGCCTGACCAATATGGAGAAACCCCGTCTCTACTAAAAATACAAAAATTAGCCAGGCATGGAGGTGCGTGCTACTCAGGAGGCTGAGGCAGGAGAATTGCTTGAACCCGGGAGGTGGAGGTTGTGGTGAGCCGAGATTGTGCCATTGCACTCCAGCCTGGGCAACAAGAGCAAAACTCCATCTCAAAAAAAAAAAAAAAGAAAAGAAAAGAAAAGAAAAGGAGTAGCTGGGCACAGGAGCCAAGCTAACCAGAGCCAAGGACAGAACGACATGGAAGAGAAGCAGCAGCAGTAAGGCAGGGAGCTTGGTGACATTCACGTCATCCTCTAATTAAATGGGGGCAACTGCTTTTTATGCACCTGTGCCCTTGATTCAGAAAACAGCAGCAGCCTGAGAAAGGACTTATTGTGAGGGTGGTGACTCTCTGGAGGCTGGTGGCCATCACTGCTTACATTTACCGAATATACCCTGCAGATTAGGTGCCCTGGTGTTAGAATACCTGTCTATATGCAAAGTCAAATCGTTAGCATGTGTGCACAGGGCCTGGGGGCCCTGTCCAGGCAGTCACTTCAGAGCCATGCTCTGCTACCATTCCCAGGGCCATCTGCAGGGCTGGAGCACCTGCACACGTGGCTGCTGTAAGGCAGTGATGGAAATTTGTTCTTTGTGGTCAGCCCAGGCCAGGCATGGGTTGGGGCTGGAGTGTCCCTCACCTCTCACTAAACAGCAGCAAAGGAATTGGTGGTGGATGTGCGAGGAATACAGAGTGCAGGAGGAGTGAAGGGCTGTACAGCAATCGTGATGGAAACGGCTGAGGGAAAAAGAGGCATTTAGGATAAAGCTAGATAATCTATTATTTATAGTCTCTGTGATCCTGATGAAGGGTTTAAGGTGCACCTTTCCTAAGATCTAGCTTCTGGCTTTCTCTCTTACACATTTTCTCTATCTTTATGCCCTTCCCATCTTCGTTTTCCCTGGCAAATTTCCACTCCAGTTTCACAACTGATTTTCTCTTGTGTTCCCCACTTTTTGTCAAAGTCCTGGTGGGCTTTGAGACCGCTCTTTCTTGCTCCCAGTAACACATCAATCTCACTTTTTTTTTTTTTTTTTTGAGACTGGAGTCTCGTTCTGTTCCCAGGCTGGAGTGCAGTGGTGCAATCTTGGCTCACTGCAACCTCTGCCTCCCGGGTTCAAGCACTTCTCCTGCCTCAGCCTCCCGAGTAGCTGAGACTACAGGTGTGCATCACCATGCCGGGCTAATTTTTTTTTTTTTTTCAGTAGAGACAGAGTTTCACCATATTGGTCAGGCTGGTCTCGAACTCCTGACCTCGTGATCCACCTGCCTCGGCCTCCCAAAGTGCTGGGATTACAGGCATGAGCCACTGCACCCAGCCCAATCTCACTTTTATGATGGCATTCAATATATCCCACTTTCCTGATTCTGTGTCTTTCCTCCCGGATCTCCTCTTTTAGTCTGTCTTCCTTCTCCTATGGTGGCTGCAGGTCCAACAGCCTCTTACAGGAAAGCCACATTTCAGTCATCTTTGTATCTCAGTTCCTAGCTCCGTGCCTGGCACATGGTTATGCTGAACCAATTCTTTTTGAACGGATAACAGATCCAATCTTATGTTCTCCTGTCCTTGTCCTCCCATGGTTTGCTCTGTTCATCACAGCTTCTTCCCAGCATATCTCTCTTCCCTCCAAACCTGCTCAAGAGAGCTGGACATATGATTCTCAATCTTTCTCTGTCCCTCTGGCTCTTGTCTTTTTTTTTTTTCTTTTGAGATGGAATCTCGCCCTGTCACCCAGGCTGGAGTGCAATGGCACGATCTTGGCTCACTGCAACCTCCGCCTCCCAAATTCAAACAATTCTCCTGTCTCAGCCTCCCGAGTAGCTGGGATTACAGGTACATGCCACCACGCCCAGCTAATTTTTGGATTTTCAATTGAGACAGGGTTTCATCATGTTGGCCAGGCTGATCACGAACTCCTGACCTCAAGTGATCGCCCTGCCTCAGCCTCCCAAAGTGCTGGGATTACAGGGGTGAACCACCACGCCCGGCCTCTTGTCTTAATCTTAAACTCAATCCTGAATTTCTCAAATCCATTTTAGTTTAAGTCTGTATTTCATTTTATTAGGCCCATTACCCTCCCTTCCAAGTCCAATCAGCAAACACATAGCTGTAAAATGTTGAGAGACCTGTTAAACATATTAAGTTTTGAGAATTGAAACAATCCAAAGAAAAAGTATCATATCTTCTCACCCTAGTACTTCAACTAAAACTCATATTTATTTTTAAATAATGGAGGGAAAGACATAACTTTGAGCAAAAGTCATGTTTCTTTTGCACAGGGACTCATTTGTTTTGGATTTTGGGGAGCCGCCTTGGAGATTGGGGAGTGGAGGAGGAGAAGTTCAAAGCAGCCAGCTTTGTGGGAATGGTCAGCCCGACCAAGATTTGCTCAGTGTCAGTCTTTCTAGGCAGAGTTTATTTGAAACCAAGTTCAAAAGCTATGGGCAATTTGCAAACCAATTGAATTAGTTCATTGATTCCTTGGGCCTTCTTCCTAAATGAGTCTATGATCAGGATTTCCTAAACTTCTACTAGAACCACTATTATGTGATGATCTATCCCAATAACAACTATTTATTAAAACAATTTCTTCTTCTTCTCCTTCTCTCTCTCCTTCTTCTTCTTCCTCTTTTTTTTTTCTGAGACAGAGTCTCGTTCTGTTGCCCAGGCTGGAGTGCAGTGGTGCAATCTTGGCTCACTGAAACCTCTGCCTTCCGAGTTCAAGCAATTCTCTGCCTCAGGCTCCCGAGTAGCTGGGACTACAGGTGCACACCACCACACCTGGCTATTTTTTTTGAGACGGAGCCTCACTCTGTCACCCAGGCTGGAGTGCAGTGGTGTGATCTTGGCTCACTGCAAGCTCCACCTCTAGGGTTCAGGCCATTCTCCTGCCTCAGCCTCCCGAGTAGCTGGGACTACAGGCACCCGCCACCATGCCTGGCTAAGTTTTTGTATTTTTAGTAGAGACAGAGTTTCACCGTGTTAGCCAGGATGGTCTCGATCTCCTGACCTCGTGATCTGCCAGCCTTGGCCTCCCAAACACACCTTGCTATTTTGTGTGTGTGTGTGTGTGTGTGTGTGTGTATTTTTTGTAGAGAAGGCATTTTGCCATGTTGGCCTGGCTAGTTTTAAACTCCTGAGCTCAAGCAATCCACCCGTCTCAGCCTCCCAAAGTGCTGGTGGGATTACAGGCGTAAGCCACTGTGCTGGCCAATTGAACCTTTATTACGGATTATTCCAGCTGATGGAGGGTTGGCTATCTGGTTGTGTTGTGCATTTTCCTATTCCACTTTTTGGACCCCTGGACTGCTTCTTTCTGTCTGGGGCTGGGAGCCTGAGGTGAGGAGCACACTCACCTCCACCACGTGCAGTCGTCCCAGGAAGCCATCCAATTGCACAAAGACCAAAGAAGACTGGAAATCCCATTCCTTGACTTCCTGGTTCTCTTTGAAGTAAGTGTGGAGATTCTCCCTTCTGTCCTGAAACTCTTGCTTGAAGAAGCTCAAAGTGTCTGAGACCACTTGCAGTTTTCTCTGACTTTCTTCTATCTCACTTCTCAGCAGGTCTTCTGGGCTGAGATAATGAGAGGCCTGGTATACAAACAGATTAGTATCAATGAGCAGGTGCAGACATCCTGTAACTTTGCAACACCAACTCTGAACTGAATCATTGCCCAAGTAATATTTTTCATGGGGATAAGAGAGGAATCATCTGACCTCGCTCTCCATTCCACATGTGGACTGAGACCTGGGTTTTGGCCAAATAGTCTTAGTGACTGAAGCTACAGTGATGGGCTCAGGAATGGGCAAGTAGCCAGAGACAAGGAAACACAATAAGACTTTGTTGGGCTGGCTGGGGCTGGAGCAGGTGCCCTTTCCCAGGTGTTCTTTTGTGACTTATTGGCTTTCAATAGTAAAGTAATTCGAGTGCAAGAATTATTTGGACCATAATTCTTTTTCTGTCTTGAAGAGGCTTACACCTGGAAAACTGAAAAGCTGGAGCTATAGGGACAGCCACCTTCACCACTACAGGGTGGGTCCCTGTGTCTGGCTGACATCATCTAAGGCCACATTGCAAGTCAGGGCTGAAGCCAGGCTTACCTTAGACTTTCAAGGCACATGAGCCAATATGTTTTCTTCTTTTGCTCTTACTTTTGGTTTGGGTTTTCTTACACTTTCAACGAAAAGAGTTCTGGCTGATAAACATGGAGTAATGGAAAGGCACTAGCCTAGAAGCAGTCAAACAGCCTGGGCTGGGGTCCTGGTTTGGGTGTCTTTGGGCAAGTCAGTTAACCTCCCTGAACTGTAGCCCACATCTTTAAAGAGTATAATAAATAATAAGACCTTCCCTGCCCACCTTGCAGGGTTTATCTGATGATTGATGGAAATCATGAAGGTAACAGGATTTTGCAGCCTGCAATGTACCCCACAGACGTTAGTTATTCTTAGTTGCTTATTAAGCTTGTTCATTATTTTCTCAGAGACACAGCCCCTTAGAAGAAAAAGAAACTGGTTTGGAGAGATCACCCAAACCTCCTTAAGCTCTCTAGTTCTTTTTTTTTTTTTTCTTTTTTCTGAGATGGAGTCTTGCTCTGTCAATAAGTTGGAGTGCAGTGGTGTGATCTTGGCTCAATGCAACCTCCGCCTCCCAGGTTCAAGCGATTCTCCTGTTTCAGCCTCCCGAGTAGCTGGGACTACAGGTGCACGCCACCACACCCAGCTAATTTTTGTATTTTTAGTAGAGATGGGGTTTCACCGTGTTGGCCAGGATGGTCTCGATCTCTTGAACTCATGATCTGCCCGCCTCTGCCTCCCAAAATGCTGGGATTACAGGCATGAGCCAACGCGCCCGGCTCTCTAGTTCTTTTGAAGTTACACTCCTCAAGGTTTACACTGCCCTGGTTGGTGCTACAAGGGTCTCTAAGAAGAAGGAGCATGAAGTGCATAATCTAAGAAGCTGCTTCTCAATAGCTTATGGGTACCAGGATCTTACCATGTGCAGGGCACATGCATTGTCACATTGAAGCCACAAATCACCCAGCAACCCAAAAAGAGATAAGGTGTTTTGTTTTCACCATTGTACAGAGGAGGAGAGTGAGGCACAGAACAGGAAGTGACTTGTCCTGGCACACAAGTGGTATACTGGCTACCAAGTGGCAAAGCCAGGGATTGTTACAGCATCACCTGACGTCACCTGACATCAGAGGCTGCACACTTTACTGCTTAGGCTTTGCTGCTGACTCCATTACCAGTCCTTCTTCATAGATCATTAAGGAGGTTGAAATTCACCACCCCCACTTATCTCCTCTTAGGCAGAGGGGAAGGGAAGACAGGACGGCTCAAGTGTTCTAATATTACTGAAATGTCTTTGTAAACTATTGGCTTCTGAGAGTAAAATACTGTAATTCAAGTGTAAGAACTCTTTGGAACATAATTATTTCCCCGCCCAGAGAAAAGGACACTTGTCTCTCTCCTGTGACTAGATGCCAACCACCCCCCAGGGAGCAGTTGCTGGGCATCCCCGGGAAGCCCACCTGCTGGATAAGAAGGTTGCAAATCTCCTGGAGCAGCACAGTCAACCTCCCCGGGGAGCGGTAGCACTTGCAGGTGGCCCAAATCAGACAGACCACGTGGAGCAGGGGTCGCAGCCGAGGCTTCACCTCCGGAAATTCTGCATTCTCTAGAGTTTCCAGGTGGTGCTGGAGCGGTATCAGGTGTACATGGATGTCCTGTGCCTCTGCTAAAGCTGGAAGGAATTGGAGATGGTCAACCATTCCCATCTGGAGCCTAATACCCACCTGGTGGAGCCCTAGTCCCTGGGAAGTAAAAGATCTGCAAAGCAACGAGTACAATTTCTCCCGGAACTGAGAAAGCAGAGAGAAGGCTGGTTCCAGAAAACTTCCTAGCTCTTATGAGGAAATATGGAAACTGGAGAGCCCTGAACAACTAGGATAATGATCCGAAGAGTTCTCTCTTGTAACAGTCCTCTAAATGGACTTCTCCCTGGCCCTCCCAGCCTCCATCTGGTGCTTGGTAGGTAGTAAATATTTGCCAATTACTTTGCTGCTATCTTTGAGACGATACAAGTTTTAGAATCAGAAAGACTTTCCTTCAAATGCTGGCCTAGACACTTGGCAATGGTATGACTTTGGGCACGTTTTAACCTCCCTGAGCCTCAAAAATAGGCCGAGCTGTAATCAGTTCAAAGAGTCCTTGTGAAGGCTGAAGGCAGTTCAACAGGAATCTTTATAAACAACTAGCACAGTGCTTGGACCAATGCAGGTGTTTTGATAAATGGTGGTGGCTCTGATGAATATTCACTAATAAAGAGTCATTATTATTAATAATAATAATAATAAAAAGTCAGAGAGCATAGAGACATAACATAAATGGGTTATGGCAAGGTTCTGCTGGTTTTCAAAGCCAGGAAAATCTCTTACCATCTCCTCTGAATACAACCAAGGAAAGAAAGGGGCATCTAACCAGTCGTCTTGTGGTGATTGACAGGGGAAACTAGGAAATCCAGCAACACTGGATGCTAATATCTGCATAGCAACTTAGAGGGAATGCAAAAGGTCACTGGACAAACTAAGCTGGAAGAGCGAGTTTATAAAGGCTAGTTCTGTCCTGGGCAGATAATCAGGTGGTATCATATGAGAGTAGGTGGTCTTAGGTGATAGTATGTGGATGAAGCTCTGCATTCATCCTAAAGGGAACTCGAAATATACACTGTTTAGCAAGCAGTTTCAATATGCCGGGAATTGTTCCACTTCCTGTCTATGAGATATTTACCATCTCACAGAAAGCCCTGCAAGCCAGTTTTAGTACTTTAGTACTTTATAAGTGAAGAAATTAAGGTCTAAATAACTTTCCCAGGGCCCTCCCACGAAACAAACAATCCCATCCAGCTGAGGAAAAGGAAGACGACTCACAGTTTATTACATTGAACCCTCGGCTTCATGGAGGCTCACCATACACAAAAATATGTTGATGTGTATGTTTGTACTTTACAACCCCAATGAGGCTGTGGAAAGCAGTATGTGAATCAAATTTTTGCAAAGTCAAATGTCACAGTAAATTGATTAGGGCAGGGATTTTCAAGAGGAGGAGCTGATGGTGAATATTAGAACCGCTGTATTGGGGTGGGGGATTTCAGAATCCAACAGTCATTCTAATGAGCGCCTGCTCTTGCTTCCGTAAGTGCTGAGAGAAAAGAGGCTGAGACTGTCATGCTATAGGAGCTTTCTCTTTATGATACCCTGTTTTGAAATCTTTTCAAAAATCACAGTCTCTTTTAATTATACCAATTAGCACTGCCTTGATTTTTAAGAGCACAATACTTGAGAAAAGGGTTGACCATCCTACCCAGGATGCAATATCCTTGGATGACAAGGCGTGTGAAGAGTGAGAGAGCGAGCTGGGCTCATACCTTTTTATTTTTATTTTTTTGAGATGGAGTCTCACTCTGTCACCCAGGCTGGAGTGCAGTGGCACAATCTTGGCTCACTGCAACCTCCACCTCCTGGGTTTAGTCTATTCTCCTGCTTCAGCCTCCCCAGTAGCTGGGATTACAGGCATGCACCACCACGCCCAGCTAATTTTGTATTTTTAGTAGAGACGGGGTTTCACCGTGTTGGCCAGGCTGGTCTCGAACTCCTGACCTCAAGTGATCTGCCTGCCTCAGCCTCCCAAAGTGCTGGGATTGCAGGCATGAGTCACTGTGCCCAGCTGGGCTCATATCTTTTTAAAGAATGTAAATATAAATAGCAAAGTGCATAGTGATCTCCAGTGGTTGGCTGTAAAGTCTTTAACAACAGACTCTTTGAGGACAAACATGTTTATTTGTAGCATATGCCAATTTCTATGGTGTAAATATTCCCAGTATTCCTACCATGTCCATTTCTAGGTTACCGATTTGACTTCGCTGAGTGCTGCTTGGGAGAATGGGGGTGCAAGGGTTAAAACAATGCATACAGCAGCCCTTTATGAGCCACAGCAAACCAGTGCGCACTGGCTCCAGCCAGCCCTTCTTTGTGTGCCTTCCTTTGCACACATATCCACCTACACACATCCTTAATTGCTGCTGTGTGAATGGGACCCCTCCAAAATTCAGGTGTTGAAATTTCATGGCCAATGTGATGGTGTTAAGAGTTGGTACCTTTAAGAGGCCATTAGGCCATGAGAGCTTCTCCCTCATGAATGGGATTAAGGCCCTTATCAAAGAGGCTTCACATAGAGTTGGGCTGGCTTCCCCTTCCACCATCTGTCAGGTGAGGACACAGAGTTCCTCTCCTCTGGAGGATGTGGCACCAAGGCGCCATCTTGGAAGCAGAGACCAGGCCCTCACCGGACACCTAACCTGCCAGCGCCTTGATCTCGAACTTCTGAGCCTCAAGAACTGTGAGAAATAAATTTCTGCTCTTTATAAATTACCCAGGCTGTGGTATTCTGTTAGAGCAGCACAGATGGACATACAAACTTGGCAACCAGGCTGGGCGCGGTGGCTCATGCCTGTAAACCCAACACTTTGGGAGGCCAAAGCGGGCGGATCACGAGGTCAGGAGATCAAGACCTTCCTGGCTAACACGGTGAAACCCCGTCTCTACTAAAAATACAAAAAATTAGCCGGGCCTGGTGGCGGGCGCCTGTGGTCCCAGCTACATGGGAGGCTGAGGCAGGAGAATGGCGTGAACCCGGGAGGCAGAGTTTGCAGTGAGCCGAGATCGCACCACTGCACTCCAGCTTGACAACAGAGCAAGACTCTGTCTAAAAAAAAAAAAGTTAAATGGTAATAGCCCTGGTTTTGGCAAATGATACCAGCTTTCCATTTATGGCAGTGATTTAAAGTTTTCATGTTGTCTAGTTAGGTTAAATTGGGAGTCAATGTAGAGAAAAATATTAAGCAATACAGTGCTACAGATTGTACATATGTACAGCACATATAAAGGAGATATGTGAATGCCTAAAAATTGACTATGTGAAATGACAAAGACCTTTAAAAGCACATTTTGACCTGTGACACTGAAGAGCAAAGAGGAGATTTCATAGGAAAAAGGGAGAAGATGCACAGTGCCCCAAAGGAAGGGAGAGAGAGTCCCGAAAAAATTTACCTACTTCTAATCATAGACTTTGCTGGCTTGGCAATTTTGATAAGAGTGGATCTTGCCTGGTGCTCAAATGGCCAGAAAAATTGCAGTCCCATCTGACAGTAGGAACAGAAAATGCAGAATGGAGCCAGAAATGGAATAGAGATTTCTCAAGGAGCCGAAGGTGGAGGGACCTGAATTCCAGAAGTGAGAGATAACAACACGCATTTGTACAGTGCAAAGCAGCAGCTGTAGGTAGGTCTGATGGAAGAACTTTCTTCTAGTAGTTTCCAGACCCTGAAGACAGTGCCCAGAGAAACCTTTGACCAGACCCAGGAGTTCCCAGTGTGCCAGGCAGGTACAAGCACTTAGTTAATGAGGGGTTCCAGCCAATAATCCCAGGTCCTGGAAGGCATGGTCAGGCTGTCTTGCAAGGGTAGTCCTTGATTAGGACAGATGGACTTCCATGACCACACTGGAGTTGGTCACACAGGCTCCATAATGGCCACCCCAGAACTGTATGTCCTGTGGTCCCAGTGTTTGAAAGACACAAAGGGGCAGCTCCAGGAACACTGCTGTGTTCAGTCAATAAGTTCTTCCACCTGTATAACCTCACATGGACCTTGAAAAGTGGGTAGAAGTGTATGCTCCATAACCATCACACGTACTAAAGCTCAGAGGAGCCAGGTGAATTTGCCCAAGGCCCTACAGCAGTGGAACTGCAAACAGCATAGCTCTGTTTAGCTGCTCTCCTGTATCTAGATGTGGTGTTCTTGTCACCATGCTAGTTTGTGTCGGGTTGGAAGTTTATAAGGACTTGAAGTTGCTGAATTCAGACAGAGAGAGGTGAATGCATCATTCAACAGTAAATTTGAGTCAAACACACTTGTGAAAACACTTGCTGGTCCTCACCTGCAACAACATCTCTGTACATGGCTTTGAAAGCTGGAAAGTAGCTACTCTGAAGCTTGTCCAGGAGCTTGGCCATGCCCCTCACCTTTATTGTTCTCAGTTGATTATAAATGTATTGCAGATCTTCATACCTGCAATATCAGGAAGAAGGGTGAATCCAGGTAAGCATCAGGAAATGCCAGTCACACTGTAATGGCCCATCGTCACACAGAAAGAGGAGCCCTGCCTCAGGGTGCTTCCACAGAGGCTGTGCTCCAGCCCAAACAGCCTGGACATCTGTTCCCAGCACACTGAGGGCAAAAGCCTGAGCTGGGAACATGGGTTAAAAGGGGCAGCTCCAAGAAACACTGCTGTGACCATCTGGTGGCTCAAAAAGCTTGGCAGCTGGAGGTCATTAGCTCTGGCAGTAAGGTTGAGTCAGGGTGAGAGAGGCGTTATTGGAGCAAGGGTGCTAAGAGAAGGGCCTTGCAGTAGGTCAGCAGAATGATCAGAAGCCAGGCAAGAGCATGGAGCATCTCAGCAGGGTGGTACAGACAAAAGGCTGGAGCCCTACAGGCATGTCTGGTCATGTGACACCGATAATCTCCATTCCATGTGAGGACAGACACATCTGCCTCTAACATCTGTCTGTCTCCTTTTGAGTAAAGGATTTATCAGCACAATAATAAATAGGAATGAAGACATAGGGAGGAGGAGGCGGAATAAGCAAGAGCAGGAGCAATAATGAAGCCTTTCTGGACAAACATCCTGGATGATGAACTTTCCAGCCCTACGAGTGATGAACCGGGGCACAGGAAAGGCTGTTCTGCAGCCAACTCCCCCAAACCCCTCCGTCTTCAGAACTTTACAAAAGGTGTGTGCATGTGGCCTCAACTGTTCAAGGAGAAGGGAGCAGACAACTTAGAAGAAAAATGTTAAAGAGAGTTGATTAATTTTACATGTAGTCCAAAGAGCCTTTGAAAAAATGTGAGAAGACATACTGATGTTAGCCCAGGAAAGGGAAAATGACTATTGAATCTGGGGGAAAGTGTGCATCTCCCAGTCTATCAAAAAACTCTGTTGACCCAATGACACAGAGCTGTCTCCCTCAGTGATGATGTGAAATACCTACAGGGAAGAACAGGCTCAATGGTGGCTTAACCCAGGCAAGCTCTAGCTTTAGTCTCTGTAAGACATCTTCACCCCAGAGTTCCAGCATGTGCCTTCCTGCCTACCTGCTCTTCCAGAATTCCAACTCCACCTTAGGGGTGGGATTCTCCCCTTGTAAGAGTGGCTGGGAAGATTCTCTCTTCAGTACCACCTGGACTTGGTAGCTCCATTTGATCACTGCAGACTCAATGGCATAGATGACTGACTTATCTATAGAATCCAAGCTGTGAAAGACAAAACAACAACAACAACAATAACAACAAAAACCCTGAAACGTGAAAATAACCCTGGGTGTACCCCAAAACATAATCCCAAATGTGAAAAAAAAAAAAAGGTGAGAAATTTCATCTAGCCCATGCATTCTTAACTTTTATGGATAATAGTCTCTGTTGACTAGTCAATGAAAAGTACAGACCCTCTCTCCAGAAAAAAAAAAAAAAAAAGCTTGTGTGTGTGTATATACATTTTTTCACACAGATTCAGGGCTCATCAGTATTCTGAAGACCAGCTTAAGAACTTTGAATGCCAGTATGTTGTCCTGCGAATGCAGGAATACCTTGGACAGAAAACATTCAGATGACCACCCAATGCTTGCTTGAATCCTGCCAGTGACAGCAAGCTCTCAACTTCACAAAGCAGCACATTTCTCAGTAGGTTGGCTCTACCAAAGAGAACGTTTGTCTCTATACTGAACCATATGTACCTCCCTGTGATTTCCTCATCTTGGTCTTAGCTCTGACCTCTGCAGCAAGAGGAAATAGGTTATTTCCTCCTTCACAAGGCTGACAATCAGCCACCTGAATACCACCATCATGATTTCACTTGGTCGTTATTTTTCCAGTGAAGAATAGAATTCCCAAACTTTCCCCCTCATACAACTTCTAAAGAAAGTAACTTAGCTATATTTGGAAGTGGTTAACTTTTTAAAAATACATTTTGGTCATTATTTTCACAGTCTTAACTGAAAATGATATGTGCAAAGAACCCAGGACACAATGACAAAGAAAGAGGACATACAGTTCACATTTTTATGTCAGAAACCCACTTCCACTTAATTAAATTAAATTTATATTAGCTGAGAAATGATATGGCACAAGTGATTGTGGAAGGTATTAAAGGAAAAAGACACCTACTTCCCCTAAAATGATCCAGCCTTTTGGGAAATTATCAAACTTGAACAAACCGAGATAAATTCAGCAATGATTATAAACACACACTGAATGTTAGTAAGTTAAAATATAAAGGGACTAGAAAAGGGGTAGTTGGAATTTATTTATTTTGAAGATTGGATGTCTTTATTAAACCACAATAAGTTTTCCAGTTAACCGGGAAATTACTTCAAATTGCATATGTAGGAAATTACTTCCGATAGAAAAAACTCATTATAAAGTACATTGTTGTATTTTATAATGCATTGCATGCATTACTGTTGCATGCATTACTTATTCTTCGGATCAAATAATGGATCCTGAGTACACAATGTTGACAGTAATACACTGGGAAACTCCTGACAGTGTGGTAGACCGAGCTCATGTAGGAAGGCTATCTGTTGCCACAAGTACCTGGAGATGCTGAATAAAATATAACAAAATATACTATTAATATTTATATACGCAGCCCGGCTTGAAAAGGGAAGAGAATTCCCAAGGGATAGAAACGAAGAGAACTCGAAAGTCAGCATGGTAAACAGAAGCTGATGGTGGATTTAACTTCTAAAAGGAGACGAAGCTGGGGTTTTAATGCCCACTCAGGGGCAGGAGGCATGAATTCCCAACAAAGCCAGGTCCCAACAAAGCCAGATTTGTTACTACTTGAAAAAAGACAAAAAAAAATTCCTCAGGACGTGTAAAGTCTTCAGCTGCTGGGGGAGGAGGGTCTGGAACTGTAACAAGAGTCAGCAGCGTTAGTTCTGTGACATTATGCACTGAGTAAACACTGGGAAGAGTAAATGCTGGAAAGTTTCAGCTTTGCTGAAAGATTCTGTGTGTGCCTGCCTCCCAGACTGGACCTGGGTCTTTGCCAGTGATGAGACACTATCTTGATAAGCAAAATGCCGAAAGTTAGCGTGGTTGCGCTCAGCCCTGAAATGATTCTGAACGGAAAAAAAGGCCATGTTGCTGTAATAGCCTTGGAAGACTTCATGCGGTGGCTGGGCCAGGGAGTAACCAGGGTAAACACACAGTCCACAGTCTGAGGGTGTCGGCAAACAGAGCAGGCAGTAGGCTTGTGTGCAGAACGAGGAGATGTGCAGAGTCAGGAACAGACAAGTTGTAAGGAAAACATTCTGATAACCAGCATCTCCCGTATCTCAGAGGCCCATATGGCCAGACTGGCAGTACTTACACTGTCTCACTTTTGGAATCCACAAACTCCATTTTTTCTGAGCCTGCTGGAAGAGGCAGCAAAGTTCTTCCCTTCACTTGCTCAAGTATAACCGAGAGGTCACACTGGAGGCTGTGGGCATGCCGCCTGACATCCTCACATACCATGTGGGGCCAGTTGAGGCGATTCTTCTCATTGGCCAGGACGGGTAGAACAACCTGGAACAGAGGTGCACAGGAAAGAAAGGCAGGCGTTCCACTTCTGAGAACTTAAAGCAAGCCTCATCTGGAAAAGGCTTATAAAGCTATATACAACCTTTTGCAGGTCACTCACTGTGCTGGATGGCCTAATAGTAGGGTCGAACATTATATATGACCTTGACATCTGATAAATTGGGGAGGCCCTTGAATTGTCTGCTTACAAATTTTCTTCCCATTCTGCTCCTGGCGATAAAGTCCTCTAGCCAAAAAACTCTTTATTGGCTAGGTGCGCTGGCTAATGCCTGTAATCCTAGCACTTTGGGAGGCTGAGGCGGGTGGATCACCTGAGGTTGGGAGTTCAAGACCAGCCTGGCCAACATGACGAAAACCCATTTCTACTAAAAGTACAAAAATTAGCCAGGCATGGTAGCGGGCACCTGTAATCACAGCTACTCAGGAGGATGGGGCAGGAGAATCGCTTCAACCCAGGAGGCGGTGGTTGCAGTGCGTCGAGATCACACCACTGCACTCCAGCCTGGGTGACAGAGTGAGACTCCATCTCAGAAAAAAATTAAAAAGAAAAAACAAAAAACTCTTTATCCAGAGGACCAGGCACAGTTACTGCTTATCCCTGAAAAGCAGACTTCAGTTCCCTGCCAGCTGGTGGAGGGATTTAAACCAGCCAATTGCATCCCCCAATGAGATCCAGGGACCACTACACCCTCTTGATCCTATTAATACAAAGTGTGCTTTCCACCGCCCCTTGTCGTTCAGCCTGTTCCCAAGAGCAATCCCGGTGTGGCTCTGCATGGCTCAGTGTCCTCCGCTGAGCTGTGAGTATATTGACTGATAAAATGCTGTCAATGGTGTCTGTCCTATGTCGGGTGTTGTATGGTTAGCCACCTCCATTACTCTTGGGCAGGAATCCCTCCCTCATCAACGGGGTGAATAGGAGGTGATTAAAATAGTCACAAAGGCCAGAGGCAAAAAAAGTAGGACACATGCAGATAAACATGACCTTCTGTCTGCAGGTGGTAGGAGGGGCAGCTTGAAAAGGCAAGCAAAGTTGACGATCTTGAATCCATCTTCAGGGTGAACGTTAGGTGACTGTGGCCACCCAACACAGTTCCTTTTTTCAGTATTCATCCCCAAATCCATAGGAACCAAACGGAACCAAATCTGAGCCAGTGAGAGTCAGGCCAAAGTGTCTTATGTGACTTTTCACGGAATAGATACCTTCTCTCTTCTGCTAGTGTGGAGGTTTTGTTGGTCACCTTCCCAACCAATACAGCCTTAGAATAAAGTTAATATGGAGAAGAGAGTGCTTACAGATGGAGAAAGACTAAGTCTCGGTAACTTTGTTTGAGCTCCTAAATCAAGCTGCTCTTGAACTTTCCAAGCTAGTTTAAATTAAGTTTCTATTACCAGTAACTTCGAATGTTGTCAGTACACCAAGGCGGGCGGATCATGAGGTCAGGACATCAAGACCATCCTGGCCAACATGGTGAAACCTTGTCTCCACTAAAATACAACAAATTAGTCGGGTGTGGTGGCATGCGCCTGTAGTCCCAGCTACTCAGGAGGCTAAGGCAGGGGAATAGCTTGAACCCGGGAGGCAGAGGTTGCAGTGAGCCGAGACTGCACCATTGCACTCTAGCCTGGAGACAGAGCAAGACTCTGTCTCAAAAAAAAAAAAAAAAAGAAAAAAGAGAGAAAGTTGTCAGTACAACTCACCAGAAATCTTTGACTGTCAAAATCTCACAACTGATGGAAGGAGAATACCAGAAAGACAAACAGATGCTCATATAATGTGTTGAGAAAGCTACCAATACATAAATAATCAAAAGGAAATATGAACTCATATGACTCATGATCAATAAGCCCCAGTGGCTGTGAAATAGAATACCTGGACCCAGCATGTTAGATTCTAGAGGATGGTCTTTGCCTGGTCTGTCTGGAAACATTCACTGAACTGGGAACTTACAACAATCAGTAAAGGGAGCTCAAAAAGGAAGGAAAGTTTACAAATTAAGCTTCA
Organism: Macaca mulatta; assembly: GCF_049350105.2. Taxonomy (NCBI): domain Eukaryota; kingdom Metazoa; phylum Chordata; class Mammalia; order Primates; family Cercopithecidae; genus Macaca; species Macaca mulatta. Next base: position 13,107,772 of record NC_133421.1, on the reverse strand, counting down.
TCACATTCGTGTTAAGAAAGAACCATTTGGACCGAGGGCAGAAGTCCTAACTGGGAAACAGGATGAACTGGAATTTTCCTAGGATCTCAAAGGCAGGGACTCTACCTTATTTAATTTTTATATAGTCACAATTCTCTCTAGGATCTGGCATATAGAAAGCACTCAAGATGTTTATCAAATAACTGAATGTATACTATCTGAAGAAAAAGGAATAGTTGTGGGTGGGATTTTTAAGGGCTTTGAGTGACAGAAAAATAATGAATGTGAACTCTCTATGAAGTGAAAAGCAACTCATAGCCAGGCGCGGTGGCTCACGCCTGTATCCCAGCACTTTGAGAGGCTGAGGAGGGCAGATTGTTTGAGCCCAGGAGTCAGAAACCAGCCTGGGCAACATAGCAAGACCTCATCTCCACAAAAAAATAGAAAAATTGCCTGGTTGTAGTGGTGCATGTCTGTAGTCTCAGTTACTAAGGAGGCTGAGGTGAGAGGATTGCTTGAGGCCAGGGAGGTTGAGGCTGCAGTGAGCTGAAATCATGCCACTGTACTCCAGCCTGGGCAACAGAGTGAGACCCTGTCTCAAAACAACAACAACAACAACAAACCAAAAAAACTACTCATTCATTTATTCAATGAGTATTTACTGAGCATCTACTATGTGCTGGTACTTTTCTAGGTGCTAGGAGGATACACTCATGAACAAAACAGTCAAACATTTCTGACCTCATGAAGCTTATATTCTAAGGGACAGACAGTCAAGAAACAGTAAATTCTGTGAATAAAGATAAAGCATGTGAAGGAAATCAGGAGTGTGGGTTGGAGTGGCTGCAATTATAAATGTTGAGGTTGGCCTCACTGAGAAGATAAGATTTAAACAAAGGCTTGGAAGGATAGGGGTACTGCTTTGCCTATCCTTGGGGGAAGTATATTGCAGGGAGAAGGAACAGCCAGTGCAAAGTCCCCGAGATGGAAGCATGCTTGGTGTGATCAAGGAGCAGTGTGGAAGCAAGGGAAATGGGGACAGAGTGATCCCAAAGACGAATAGGGGTGAGTAAAGGGAGTCAATTCACATGAAGCCTTGCCTGTGAGATTTTGATTTTTACTCTCAGAGAAATGGACATCATTGAAAGTTTTGAGCAAAGGAGTGCCATAGGCTAAGATTGCTTTGAGTAGGATCAACCAAGCTGCTGTGATAATAGGCTATAAGGGGGAAAGGTGGAAAAGGAGGCCACCTAGCAAGTTGGTGCTATAATACGGAAGACAGTGGTGTGGCACTGGGGGTAGTGGTAGAGATGGTAAGAAATGGCCTGATTCCATACAAATTTTGAAGGTATAGCCAGTAGGATGTCTTAACAAATTGCTTTAGGAGTCATGAGAGAAAAAAAAGGATCCGGATGACTCTAAGATTTGTGGCTTGAACAATGGGAAGAATGGAGTTGCTGTCAACTGATGTGGGGAGGAGTAAAGGTGGAGTAAGATCTTGAGAGAAGATCAGGAGCTTGTGTTTGCACATGTTAAAATGTAATATCTCGATTGGACTTTAAGATAGAGATGTTGAGTAGGCAGCTGGATATGCTAGTTGAGAGTTCAGAGGAGAAGAGAGGGCTGGAGATAACAAATTTGGGAGGTATAAGATATAAATGGCTTATGGAACTTTGAAATTGAATGACAGCCCCCGAGAAAATGGGTGTATATAGACAGAAGAGAAGACGTCCAGGGAATGAGCTGTAGGGCCTTCTGGTGTTAAGAAGCTGGGAAGAGGACGGGCGCAGTTGCTCACGCCTGTAATCCCAACACTTTGTGAGGCCAAGATGGGTGGATCATGAGGTCAGGAGTTTGAGACCAGCCTGGCCAACAGAGTGAAACCCTGTCTCTACTAAAAATACAAAAATTAGTTGGGCCTGGTAGCGGGTGCCTGTAATCCTAGCTATTCGGGAGGCTGAGGCAGAAGAATCGCTTGAACCCAGGAGGCAGCGAGCAGAGATCATGCCACTGCACTCCAGCCTGGGTGACAGTGTGAGACTCCATCTCAAAAAAAGAAAAAAAGAAGAAGTGGGGAAGAAGAGGAGGCACCATCACTGGTGATAGCCATGGTGATAGGAGGAAACCAGAAGACTAGTGTCCTGGAGCCCAAAGAAGAAAGTGCTTCCAGGAAGAAAGGATGATCGTGAGCTATGAGAAACGCGGCTCTCAGGTTAAGCCGAATGAGGACTGATTCAGGGTCATTCAATTTTGTCAAGTGGAGATCATCGGAAATATTGACACGTTATTTTATTCCTCTTCTGTGAAGTGTGAAAACCAAAGTCTGATGAGTGAGGATGAGATAAAACAGGAAAATAATGAGACACCAAGAGGAGACACACATTCCAGGAATTTTGCTATGAAGGGGGTCATAAACATGGGGTGACAGCTGGTGGGATGAAAGGAGCATTTTGCTTGATGAGAATAATCTAGCAGAGAGGAGAAAAAAATAGGAATGCAGGAGAGAAGAGGAAATTGCTAGAACGATCTCCTCAGGAACGTGTGGGACTCAGAGCACAGGCAGCAGTTTCAGCCTTAGGGTTGGCATCAGAGGGCAGCACAAACAGTTCACCTCTAGCAATGGACAGGATGGCAGAAGATACAAGGAAAGATGCTGCAGTCAACATAGACATAAGGGTTCGTGGACATGGTATTCTCATTTCTGTTTCTTAAAAAACCAAGAAAGAAGCAAGAGCATCTCAGAGTGAGGTTGAGAGGAGGTTTTGGACATTTGAGAGAAGAAAGATTTTTCTTTTCAAATTGTTCCTCAGGTTGGGAAATAGTGATCTAAAAGAGCAAGAAAATATAGTTGGAATAGAAACAAAAATATAGAATGTCTGCTGGGAAACATAAAAGGTCTACTTAGGGGTTCAAGGTCGTGCATTTAAAGAGGAGCCCATTGGTTTTTTCTCTGGTCTGTTTTAATTTAATGGGTGCAGGTATGAAGTATGTAGAGCTGGGTTTTACCAGGATTGTGGTTGCACCAATTGAGTATGACGCAGTGAGGTAGAGGCCAGTACATCAGGAGCTGATGCAAGGGTATGAAGATCATGAAGGAGCATGGTACTCAAATTGGGTAAGAGAAGAGGCTGTGGGCATGGGCCAGGGCCAATGGGAAGGAGCCAAGGCCAAGAGATTGGAGCTCCCAGCAGGATCAAAGGACTGTTGTAGTCAGGGTATGAGAGGGAGTGAGCTGGAAAGATGGGAGTAATGGTCAGAGAAGGAGGTGCATAAAATTGGATAATGAGGTTGGTGGTTGTTGGGAATGCAAGGTCTGGAAATGGCCATGGAGGTGCTGCTTATGATCAGGAGGAGGACAAGATCACTGGAGGACAAAGATAGAGAGAACCCAGAGGCCAAGTGATTGGATCACTCATATGTCTTTGGAAATAACCACCTATTAGAAGTAATGTTGGGGAGAGTCACAGTGAGTTGAGAGGCAAAATCAAACACACGCGACGGTAGCACCATCTCTACAGGATGCAGCAGTGCGAGTGAGTCATGTCCTTTGATGACAGGAGATTGAAATTGGAGGCTTTTTGATGTGGATCTATAGCGGCAAGGAGGAGCAAGGAGGCCACCTGCTCCAGCTCCATGCTCAGAAGGAGAAAGTCTGTGGGGAAAATGCAGCTGAGTCCTCCAGGAGGAGCCAGGATGGGTTACAGCAAAGTGACAAGGATCCATCAGATGGGTGAGGAGGATTTTAAACGGGATGGAGAGTGATAAGAATTCTCATCCTTTATGGAACACCTGCAATGTGACACTCTATTCCAGGTGTTCTAATATATGATGTCTAAATTTCATAGCAACCCTGCAAGACAGTTTTGGACCTGGCAGAGTGAGCACATCTGCTCACATCACACTGCTGAATTTAACCAGAATTTGACTTAGGTCTGTGAGATTCCAAATCTTATGCTCACACTCCAAAATGCAAAAAGTCAAAAAAAAAAAAATCCAAGTTTCAGAGCTAGGAGAAATAAGTTGGCAGTAGTGAATGATGTGGTTGGAGGAGGAAGTAAGGAAGTAGGAGAACAAGTTACTAAATTCTGTTAATTCTTCCCTTCAAACATTTCTTAGGCACATTTTCCTTTTTTACCTTGTACTAGTAGAATGGAATAAAAATAATATGAAAATTATAGCTTTCTCTCAGTCAACACCCTCAATCCTACCCCCCACACACAAGGCAGGAAGACGTCTCTCAGTCAGGTAGGATGCTGCCTGGGGAGGTGGAAGGAAAAGGGGAGCAGGTAATCAGAGACTACTAAGCTGATTACAAGGTGCTGAGAGAGAGGAGAGGGGGTGGACAGGAGGGCCGGGCCGGAAGGAGAGGGCTTAGCAGATGGGAGGCCAGCAAGCCTTGAAAGAGACACTGGATCAACTTCAGGGTATGGAATAAAAGTAGATGGATGGACAGAAAGTGGAATAAAGTTACTGGTACGAGCTTTGAGAAATGCAAGGAAAGGACTTGAGGTATTTTTAAAATAAATTATTTAGGCTTTAAAATAGGTAATACATTTACATGGTGCAAAATTTTAAAAGTACAAAAGCGTTCACAGTAAATCTTCCACCTACCCCTGTACTTCAATTACTGTTTCTCCTTCTTGTGGATTACTGTTAAAGAATGTCCTCTCTTCCTCCTTCCCTCCCTTTCCTCCTTCCTTTCTCTCTTCTTCCCCTTCTTTCTTTTTTAAACATAAATAGTAGCATAAAATCCATGCAATTCTGCACTTCTTTAAAAAATTATCTTAAATTGCAGCATTATTCACAAAAACCAAGAGACAGAAACAACCTAAGTATCTATGATGGATACATTTTTTAGAAATGTGGTATATACATACAATAGAATATTGTTAAAAAAGAAAGAAATCCTGCATATGATAGGCGGCGACAATATGGATGAACCTTGAGGACATTATTCTAAGTGACATAAGCTAGTCACAAGGAACAAATACTGCATGATTCCACTGATATGATGACTCAGGTTCATAGGAACAGAAAGTAGAATGGTGCTTGCCACAAGCTCAGGGGAGCGGTGTGTGGGTTGTTGGGTGTGTGTGGAGTTTCAGTGATGCTGGATGGGGCAGTTCTGAGGATCTGTTGCACAAAAATGCATATGTGGTTGACAATATTGTACTCTAACTTGGAAATTGTTGGGTGAATTTTATGTCACGTGCTTTTTTGCCACAAGGAAAAAATTACCCTAAGGAATACTCCAGTTGGACATGGTAGCGCACACCTGTAACCCCAGCACTTTGGGAGGCCAAGGCAGGAGGATCACTTGAGTCTAGGAGTTTGAAACCAGTCTGGTAAACATAGCAAAACCCTGCCTCAAAAAAAGGAATATTCCATATCAGTCATTCCTTTTAATAGTTGCAAAGTATTTCACTGTATAGATGGCCCATAATTCAGTCACCCAGTCCCCTGCTGATGAACATTGTCTCCAATCTCTTTCAATGCACCAATGAAAATTCTTAGACATCTGAGAATTTTCATTATTTCAAAATTATGTTTGCTTGCTGGACTACTTTGCTTAGCCATGACACAACTCCTAGGCGGGCCTTCTGTCTCCCACATACACTAGGTTAGATCCTGTCTCTGAACCTTTGTTCAGTCTGCTCTCAGTATCTTGAAAGTTAGTTACCTTGCTCTCTACTTACCTGAATTCTTCTAATTGTTCAGGAGACAATTCAACACTTAATGTTAAGCATGGGCTGTCTTTCTCCTCTGAAGCCAAAAGTACTTTCCATCTTCAACATTCATTAGAGAAGTTGATCTAAGTTCAGGCTTCAGCGGGATGGCTTTCAGACAATGCACAGTCGCAAGACCGTTCTGTTTCTTAAAATATTGAAATACCTCCACTTCTATTGACAGATCTAGCTTCCCTGGGCCCTCTGTGTCCTCCTCTACCTATCCAACCCCTTCTCTGGAATTTTCACCTCCCCACAGCCTCCTGATACACCATCTAAAGGGCTTACACCTGACACAGCAGGGAGACTCCAGCACTTGGATCCAGCAGCGGGGCCAACTTTTAGGTAAGCCTTACCCTCACCCCAGTCTTAAAAGTTTGAAAAATTTTGAATATATGATTTATTACATATGTTTCAGCTCCTTGGAGTAAGCATTTCATGGGTGGGAATAGTTCTTTGATATTCCCTATAGCACCTATCACCTGAAACATCATACAGCCAGTATTCCGCCCATCCTTATTTCACAACCTGCAGGGTCCAGGGCATCAAGTCTCCAGAAGCACACAGGCCTGACTTGCAGGGCAATTTACTCCCATTCCAGAAAGGTCTAAGGGTCCCAGAAATCTCTCCGGAGCACCTTCCTGAAATCTTCTACATTCTCTAAGCTTCTGCTATGGTGCCACTAAAGCACTCATGACCCACATCTCCACCTTCCTCCCTGAGCTCCCGGCAGACTCCTCCAAAGGCCTGCTGGGCATTTCCAAATGGGCGCCCAACTTCTTATGCTGGCACAGGGCTGACCTTTGCTAAACGGTTGGTAATGAATGAATGAGATGAAAATCAAAAGCAAATCACTACCCCCCGCCACCCCATTTAACTGCTCTCCAGAAGTAGGCACTGTTTATAGCCATTCACCTCCTTCCACCCCACTGATCCATCAGAAATGCCTCCTTGTTCACCACTTCCCATCTTCCTCAGACCTTTCCAATTTACAGGACGGATTAAGAGATGCTGATTTTGAAAGTAGTCAGGACCTACGCACTCTCCAGGCACTTCCCCTGACTTTGGCTGGAACCCAGACCCGGACTGACCCAAGCCTAAGCCCCTTCCCATTCTCATTCTAGCCTGGCCTCCACCCAGATTCCTCCCTCCGGAACCCCCCAACTCCGCCCCTAGCCCCATCCCATTTTCTTCCTGACTTCAGGAACTTGCCTCCTGGTTGTGCTCCCTCCATAGCCTCGCCCCTCTGCCTATCACTCCGCCCCTTGAACCTCCCCTGCAGCTTCGCCCCTCCCCCTCTGGCCCCGCCTCCATCCCTTAGGGCTCCTCCTCCCCTCCCCCACACCCAGCTTTAGCCGCGCCGGGACACTAACCCAGCCTCACCTCAGAGAACAGCACGGCCAGGTGCTCCAGAGGCGCCGCGGGCAGGTCCCCGCAGACCACTGCGCCGCGGAAGCTGTCGGGCCCTGGAGGCTCGGGCCCGGTGCGCAAGAAAAAAAGGCCCTTAGCGCCAGCCGGGCCCGACTCAGGTCTCACCTCCAGCCCGGGTCGTACAGCCAGGCCCCCGGGCCCGGGCCGCACCACCAGCAGCGGCCGCGGCCCCTCGGCAGCATCGCGGTCCAGGAAGGCCTGGAGCAGCTGCTCCGCCTCAGCAGTCCCCGCACAACGCTCCCAGGCGCCCGCAGCCGGCCGCAGGCTCAGGGCCACGTAGGTCCCCAGGAGTCGCAGTCGTCGGTCGGCGCCGGGTTTCCCGTCAGCGTTCTCCTCAGCGAGCGCGGCCCGCTCCTCCGCGCCCCGCATCGCGCGCGGCCTCCAGCTGCATCGGTTTCCCTCGCGACGGGGACGCGGCCAGGATTCCCTCCTCTGCTCCCTTCCTATTGGGCACTGGCCCCTGGTCCCGCCCCTTCCAGGCTAATAAGGTAGGAGGGGTACAGCGGGAAGGGGCGGGGTCGCGTCGCTGTTGCTAGGACACCAGCGGAGACTCGTGCTTAGTGTGTGCCTGGTGTATTGGGAGCGCTGAAGTGTGACCGTGGAGCGCAGTGGCTTACTGATGGGCTGCGTGGAGAGGAGATCAAGCATATAAATGCTGTTAAGGATCGTTCTGGCCAAGGTCAAATTAGAGTCTTTAGAGGTCTCCGGACACTGAAAATAGTATGGTCCTCTCACCTCTATCCTAAATGCGCAATCCAAACTTAAACACAATGCCAAATCATAAAACAGATTTAAGGACATTCAGTGAGTGTTTTATTTCTTTTCCATGATGGCAAATTAAACGCTTCAGAACAGTGCTGTCCAATAGAACTTTCTGCTATGATGGAAATGTTTTCCATCTGTTCTAGTCACGCATGGCCTATAAAGGAGGTGAAATGTGCTCGTCCCACTGAGGAACTGAATTTTTAGTTTTACTTAATTTTCACTTAAAATTAAATAGTCACATGTAACTGTAGTTGTATTGAACTGCTCAGCTTCAAAATTTTAATATCAATTTTTAAAAAGTTTTTTCCCGTGCAATCCCAGTTTTTAATTTTCTCTCCAAAAAGATACCTTGTCTGCATTTTAGAAGGTGATTGGTGGGAGGCATTGATATGGGATTATTGACAACGACTGACATTTTAAAATATTGCTTAATTATGACAAAAATATCCCCAAAATATATTAGTTATCTATCACTGTATAACAAATTACCTCCAAACTTATCAGCTTAAAATAGCAATAAACATGTTTTTTTAAGGCATATGCTTAATCTGCCAAAACTGTAACCAAACTGTGAGAGGCTTGTTTTTGTTTCTGTTGTTTTTGAGACAGGGTCTTACACTACTGTCCAGGCTGGAGTGCAGTGGCCGGATCATAGTTCACTGCAGCCTCAAATCCCTGGGCTCAAGTGATCCTCTGGTCTCAGCTTCCCTAGGAGCTGGGAATACAGGTGCCACCACATCCAGCTAATTTTAAAAATTTTTTTGTAGAGATGAGGTCTCGCTATGTTGTCCAAACTGGTCTTGAAGTCCTGGCCTCAATTCATCCCTCTGCCTCAGCCTCCCAAAGTGCTGGGATTACATGGATGAGCCACCATGCTAGAGTTTTTGACTTTCATGGATATGACCACTAATCAGTTCTTACTAAATGTAGCAAAGCACTTGTAAATATGCAGGATGCTCAGAGCCTCCCCATCCTGCCCTATACCTGGATATTGGCTTCAAAAAGGGTTAATATAAAGTGCCTTGCCTGACCTCAGAAATTAGCATTTGTTACCCGCTTAGTCCTTCTCCATGGTCAAGATAAACAGCTTGGCCCTTTGCATGCATGTAAAGTGACAATACATGGGTGCTGAAAAAATGGACAAACAACTTGGGCAGCATGAGGTCAGCAGGACTGAATGAGCTCCCCTCTGCCCTACCATCCTCACTTTAGTCACCTCCCAGGGACTGCTGAGTTTCTGGGTAAAAGGAATGGGGTTCAAAGGAATATTAACAGAATAAGCACTTGTCAATGGCAGCTTGGCTAACAAGAGCCCCTCAGGAAAACACCAGTGGTTGGGAGGTAAAATTATTGATTTCATAATAACTGGAGCACAGGAGTTGGTGTCATAAAAAAATGTTCATGTTAGAAATGAATCTTTATGTTTGTAAAGGGTGTTTTATCATTGCTGGATTAAACAATAATCAACCAACTATGAGGAAAGGGAAAAAGTGGGAAGCTAAAACAATTTTTAGGATGAATTTGGTAATTGCCATTGCAAGGAAAAGCATCAGGGAAAAATAGTAGTAATGTCAGGGGCTTCTTACACATATCGTTTTTTGTTTGTCTTTGCACATAGGAAGGCATCGTTATTGTTTTAGTGCTTAGGGACTTCAAATATGTCACCTATGCTCATGTTTCATATACAGAGTGACTTCAGAACCATTAACTTTCAGTAAACCCTTGAAATAAAATTTCTGCCACCCCACTGCGGCTCTATTATGCCCTTAATCTCCTATGTCCCCTTGCCCCAACATACATAAAAATAGAAACAAAGGAGCCTGAGAAGATGACTTAAAGATTTCTGTCTAAGGTGAAGGCTCCTGAACACTAGCAATCCGAGTTTTTAATTTTCTCTCCAAAAAGATACCTTATCTGCATTTCAGAAGGTGATTGGTGGGAGGCATTGATATGGGATTATTGAAAACGACTGACATTTTAAAATATTGTATAATTATGACAAAAATATCCCCAAAATATATTAGTTATCTATCACTGTATAACAAATCACCCCCAAACTTATCAGCTTAAAATAGCAATAAACATTTATCTCACACAATTTATGGGGGTCAAGAATTTAGGAGCAGCTTAGCTCATAGTTACTGCTCAAGGTTTCTCATGATGTTGCAGGCAAGATGTCATCAGGGGCTACATCATCTGAAGGTTTGACTGGGGCTGGAGGAGACACTTCCAAGATGGCTTACTCACTTGGCTAGTGGGTTGGTGCTGGCTCTTGGCAGTAGACTTCAGCTTCTTAGCATGTGGAACCCCCACTGAGCATTTGAGTGTCTTTATAATACTGTGACTGGCTTCCCCCGGAAGAAATGATTTAAGAGAGAGCAAAGCAGAAGCTTCCGGTGTCTCTTATGACTAGCCTTGGAAATCATACACCGTCATTTCTGCAATTATCTTATTAATTACAGAAGTCTTCCCTATTCAATATGAGAGGGAATTACATGAGGATGTGAATACCAGGAGAGAAGAATCACTGGGTACCATCTTGGAGGCAGGCTACCACAAAAAGTAAGGGAAGCAATGAATTTGCATAAGATGTTCAGCTAAAATAATTTCCATTTTTTAAATTGGAAACTGGAACTCAGTCCCATGAGTATAATATTTGTAGTAATCATGTTTTTTTGTTTTAAATGACTATGCAGAATTCCTGTTCAAGACTTTTGGTCATGATCTCTTTAAATTCTGGATAGTTGCTCGTGATGAGAAATTTGTTCCCACAAGCAAGTAATATAAAAGTTAAAGCCTTTCACAACCATTCATAAATTGGCAGTTGACATTATATTTACGGAATCTAACAGCTCTTTCTTTTCTTCCTTGACAAATGTTACATTGAAATTCTTTTATGCTGCTAATAGATACTGAATCTAACCTAACCTTTTCATATCAAACATTTCAAAATAATGATGAAGTTCTAATTCAAATAATGTGCATGAATTATTAGAATAACCTCCTTGCAGCTACCTTGGATACTATTAATGTGAACATCAGACACAAATAGGGATATCTATGGGATCTGTGACTAGAAGGACAGTGTATGCTGCCTATGACTAAATCCAGGAGACATGCATAAGAATATCAATGGTTGAATTGTAGCAACTGCAAAATAATGGGAAGCAAACCAAGTGTCCATCAATAGTAGAATGGATGAGTAAATTGTGTTATATAGTATTCATGATGTATAATACTCCACAGCAGTAAAAATGAATAGATGATAGTCATATGCATATTAAATCCTAAAAGCATAATGTTGAATAAAAATAGGAAAGTTACAGATTAATTTAGTGTTACATTTGTTAGAAGTTTGAAACTAGACAATATGTTGTAAGAGTAACACACATATGTAGTAATCTAATGAAAAGTAAAGGAATGATTATCACAAAATTCAGATTTTGATCACTCCTTGGGGGACTAAAGAGGCATGGGATGAGTAAAGGAAATACGGGGCCCTTTTAAGTTCTTGATAATGTTTTATTTCTTAATTTGGTTTATGAGTTTTCATTTTGTCGTTCCTCTTAAACTGTACATATATATTGTACTTATGAAGCGGCTATGTTGTCTGGGGTATATGCCCTGGGGTTTGTCATTATACGCCAGGAAAATTTAGGAGATGGACACACAGGAGGAGTTAGGAGCAGAGGTTTAGTAGGCAGAAGAGAAGAGAAAGCAAAACAGCTCTCTCTGTAGAGAGCGGGGGTCTCCAAGCAGAAAGGACCAGCTGGTGGCCAATGCCCCAGATTTTATAGTCAGGTTTGAGGAGGTGGTGTCTGATTTACATAGGGCTCACAGATTGGTTGGATCAGGTGCGACGTTTACATAGTGCAAGCAGAAGGCTGGTTGCCCTACCCTAATCTTATTATGCAAATTGACTTTTTAGTTGATTGGTGCCATCTTGTCTGTTCCTTACTGTACACGTAGCTGGCAGAGAAGGGAAGATGGAGCCGCCATCTTGAACATGTCTAGTCCCTATTTCCTGCCGGCATTCACCCTTGCAAGCTCCTGGCTTGTTTGTGTATGTCTGCAGCTCGACTTTACAGGCTGCTGTTTGTTAGAAAATGACTTGGGGCCACTTTTCATTAAAAAGAAAAGCCTTACTGAGGACTCCCATACCCTTACTATCTGCCTAAGTAATTTCTTCGTAACTCTTGCGTCATGTGAATATATAATATAACTCAGAATAAAATAAAATAAACGAATGTGCCGTTTCATGTACTCTGAATGCTGTGGGGAAATTCATTCCAGTTACTGAGAATCAATGTATAGATATTCATTTAAATGCTAATAACCCATTAGTTTTACAAAATTACATATCAGATGTCCTAAAAATTGATTAAGTCTATTACTGGTGACTTCTTTTTCATAAAATCCAATTGGCACTGTTCAGTCTTTATGTTGCTTATTGGTTCTGTTAAACTCTGTTGATTCCTGATTCAATGTGTGGAAGCAACCTCCACCTCCCGGACTAAAGTGATTCTCTTCTTGTGCCTCAGCCTCCCGAGTAGCTGGGATTATAGGCACACACCATCATGCCTGGCTTATTTTTGTATTTTTTTGTAGGGACGGGTTTTCACCATTTTGGCCAGCCTGGTCTTGAACTCCTTGCTCAAATGATCCAACTGCCTCAGTCTCTCAAAGTGCTGGGATTACAGGCATGAGCCATTGTGCCCAGCCAGGAATTTACTGTTGAAGAGAAGTCTGAAGCCAGCTTCATTTTATTCTTTTGTAGGTAACGTGTTGAAACTACATCATCGTACAGGGGATTTTTAATGTCTCCCTTTTAATTTTTATGATTCAGAAAAATGTTTTAGGATAAAACTAAAGCCCCATGTAATTGATCTTTGCCTGAAATTATAAAAGTCCATTCAGTTCTCATAACGAACTGTTTCTTCACAGCAGGAAAGATTGTTCTATGGAATCTTGGATTATGAATTATATTCCATATGCACTCTTGTCTGATTTTCTGGAGAGGTAAACTGATAAAGTGTGCTAACAATTCCAAGTAGGGGATACAATTTGAGATATTAATTGAGGTTTTTCGTTCCTATGTTCTGATGCTGTCCTGCAGCTCTTCACCGAGTGAGTTAACAACATTTAATGCCTCAGGGGAGTGCGAATACAGCCTAAAACAGCTCATTGATTCTGAATAGTTTTTAAACACATAGCAGAGACAATAGCTATGAAAGCTATGCTGTTTCTTTTCTGATATTGTAATAGGCGAGTTTACAGGGAGAACAGATTTGTATTGTATTATTTGTTGTAATTCTAAGAGCTTGGCTTTGAGTATATAAGGCATAATCTGAAAGACTGAGGTGTTAGAGCGTATTTGCTAAACCATGGATGGATAAGAATGCATAGCAATATGATAAGCAGATTTCCTTACCAAAAAGAGATAAAGACTCTTTCTGGGACTGGGGAGAGAGTCTAGGGAAGCAGAGTAGAGGAGCAGAAGACACTATGGATATAGCTGCAGAATTCTTGACCCTTTCAGATAGGTCCAGGGAAGGAGACGAGATGACAGCTACTATAGAAATCCTGAGTATCCAAGAGAAGGGAACACTTGAGCCTTGCTTCCTGGTAAGCTGTAGGAAACAGTGTACAAGCAGAGATGCCTTTATCCAGCCTGGCCCATGGTGTTAGTGTAGCAGTGACAGAGGGCAGGATTTGACAACAGGGACCAGGAGGCAGCGTTTCAGTGCTCCCCTCCATGGTCCAGGTACAGGAGCTGACAGTTTCCACATGTGTGGGATGATTAGGAGGAGAAAAACCAAAATGCTTAGAGGGCTAGCTTGGGGTCAGGCTGGGAAGAACATAGTACAGTATTACCTAGAGGCCTTAATGGGTGACAATGCCTGGTTACAAGGACGATACAAGATGGTTTATATCACAGTAACGACACAGACAGATGTAGACTGAGTGCCCCTCTCCTGATGAAACCATCTTTGCAAAAATTATATCAGTGAGAAAGTTGTAACAGTGAGGTGAGTTAACCCACCCCTCATCTTGCCTTTCCTTTGGGCTTTTAGGCCCAGCTAACTTTGGAAGACATTTAGGCTATGTTTTAAATTATAATAGGACTTCCCCAAAACTCAACAGCTTTTGTAAAGCTAATGAAAGAACATCAGGCTAGAGGAAGAGAGGAGCCTGATTCTGGTAAGGTGCAGACATAGATTGCCAGCCATTCCTGCAGATAACACTGCCATAGTAGATTGGCCTTTTGAGATACCTTTTCATGTATGCTGCATGTCTGACATCCATGACTCCACCTGGACCTGCCAACCCTACTCCTCCAGTGGTCCACACCCAGAAGTGACTGAATACACAAAAGGACAGTTCCAAGGCCCTAAGATATCATCTCTGCCCCAACCAATTAGCAGTAAGCCTAGCCATCTCCACCCCTTCCCCCAAACTGCTTTTGAAAACCCCTAACCTGGCCGGGCGCGGTGGCTCAAGCCTGTAATCCCAGCACTTTGGGAGGCCGAGACGGGCGGATCACGAGGTCAGGAGATCGAGACCATCCTGGCTAACACAATGAAACCCCGTCTCTACTAAAAATACAAAAAAAAAATTAGCCGGGCGAGGTGGCGGGCGCCTGTAGTCCCAGCTACTCGGGAGGCTGAGGCAGGAGAATGGCGTAAACCCGGGAGGCGGAGCTTGCAGTGAGCCGAGATGGCGCCACTGCACTCCAGCCTGGGCGACAGAGCGAGACTCCGTCTCAAAAAAAAAAAAAAAAAAAAAAGAAAACCCCTAACCTACCAGCTTTGGATGAGAATGATTTGAGTACTAATTCCATCTCCCATATAGTGTGGCTGGCCTTGTGTCTATTAAACTCTTTTCTTTAATGCAATGCTGTGGTCTTTATTTGTGCAGTAGGCAGGAAGAACCCCTGTGGCGGTTACACTGATTAGTGGAAGATATATAAGCCCTCCAGGTACTCACAACCTTCCAGAGGAGAGAGTAAAAGGAAAGAATCCTAAATAGATTATGGAGACTGATTGGTTTGGCTTTGTCCCTGCCCCAACCTCATCATGAATTGTAGTTCTCATAATTCCCGTGTGTTGTGGGAGGGACCCAGTGGGAGATAATTGAATCATGGGGGCATTTTCCCCAATAGTGAATAAGTCTCACAAGATCTGATGGTTTTATAAGGGGAAACCCCTTTCACTTGGTTCTCATTCTCTCTTGCCTGCCACCATGTAAGATGTGCCTTTTGCCTTCCACCATGATTTTGAGCCCTCCCCAGCCACGTGGAACTGTGAGTCCCTTAAAGTGTTTTTTCTTTATAAATTACCCAGTCTCAGGTGTGTCTTTATCAGCAGCGTGAAAACGGACTAATACAGAGACAGCAGAAGTGATTGAATTACCTTGAATTGGCAAGACTGTGGATAAAGGGGTGGATCCGTCTGGGTTGGGTTAGAGCCCTTCCAAGTGTTATACCAATAAGAGGCTTAATATAGAAATGAGAGCTTACATGACTATGTCAAGAACTGGGAAGTGAAGGTCAGGAAGGCTATAACTGAGCATCAACTTTGCCACAGTGAAGTGAGAGGAACAGTCCAAGTTCATGGAAAAGTGTGAGAAGCCAAAGCATCCATGTGTCAGAACCACAAAGCCTGAGACCCTGGACAGATCTTCAAAAGCATAAGCCTACCAGAAGCACAGAGGGGAAGTTCTTGGAGGTGGTCTGCAAAGTCACCGAGACTGGCCACCATAGCCTCTAGGATAAATTCCAGTATATCCCTTAAATTTGAATTTTAGATAAGTAATGAATAAATATTTAGTGTATGTCCAAATATTGCATATAAAAATGCATGGCAAAATGGGACATCCTTATACCAGTCTGAAATTCAAGTTTAACTGGGTATCCTGTATTTTTATTTTTGAAGTCTTGCAGTCCTACCCATGAATAACAGCATCCTTTTTATCTCCCCCTTTAAAATCTCATGTGAATTCTACTCTGTGGCGAGCTCTAGTGAAAGAAGGGAGCCTTGTAGTAAGGGAGACCCTGAATGTAGCTCCCTGCCTTAGAAGGGAGGGATGGTGGTGCTGAATTGGTAACAGACAATTTAGAATAGGAGATTATATTATTTTGCTAGGGCTGCCACGACAAAATATCACAGATGGGTGGCTTAGACAACAGAAATTTATATTCTCACGTTCTGGAGCCTAGAAGTTTCATGATTGAGTTATCATGGGACTTAGTTTCTTCTGAGGCTTGTCTCCTTGGTTTGCAGCTGACTACTTTCTTGCTGTGTCCTCACATGGCTTTTCTTATGTGCCCTGCACCACTGGTGTCTCTCTATGTGTCCAAATTTCTTCCTTTTATAAAGACAACAGTCAGATTTGATTAGGGTGCACTCAAAAGGCTTCATTTTAACTTAATCACCTCTTTAAAGGCTCTGTCTTGAAGCAGGAGATGTGAGAGGAAAAACAAATTTTTCCTCTTTCCTTTGGTATGAGCAGCTTCCACCTCGAATCCCTCCCTGTTCTGTGCTATTGTACCCTGCTCTGCAAGTTTTTATGAGTTTATGGTTTCCTATTTTCTGTAACCTACTGTCTGTAAATCTCTGTAGCACCGTGGAGGTCATGAGACATGTTTGAGCAAGCTTAGATTGCAGCCATCTGGGTGCCAGCGAAGGACACGAGATAAGGCTGTGCAGGCATCTTGAGCAAACCTATATAATAGCCACCTGGCCTGCATAGCAAGAGTCACATGTAAGCCTGAGTTAGGAACCTGTCTCAGTTTGAGTAACTGCCTTTGTTCTGCTTCTGTAAGCTCACTTTCCCCACCCCACAAGTTTCGTGCCACTGGCAAGCCACCCCATGTCGGCTGCATGGATAAAAGTCAAGCCCTGTCTTCGTTCGTGGCTCAGCCTTTGGATATTAATCCGCTGAGCCAGTGGCCACCTAAATAAAATCCTCCTGTTCCAACCATCTAGTCTCTCTGGTCTCCTGATTCCCACAACAGTCTCTGTAATATAATCATAATTTGATGTACTAGGAGTTAGTGCTACCAAACTGAACTCAGATTTGCATGCCTGAAGCAGCAAAGTCAAACTCTGACATCAAGATTTACAATGTGAGAAGAGTGAGGCATTTATTGCAGAGTGCCAAGCAAGCAGAACCAGGCAGCTTATGCTTAAGACCCAAACTCGTAGATGGCTTACATGTAAGAGTTTTTAAAGTCGGGGAGGCAGAGATTACAGACAAAGTCGTAAATCAATGCATGGGGACTATATATTGGCTTAGTCCAAATAGGCGGCGGGTATTTTGAAGTGGGGCCTTACAGGTCAAGGTGAATTCAGAGGTTCTTTTATTTGCAATTGGTTAAGGAAGTAAGACTTTGTCTAAAAACTTGGGGTCAGCAGAAAGGAATGTTTAGGCTTTGCCTGTGAGCATGACTTTCTTTAGGGCCCTCAGGAAGAAATTTAGAACAAAGAACAGTGGTCGGAATTCAGTCTTCAGTTCCTTCTTATCTGAGGTCTATGTGCCATGGATGGACAGCATTTTTCATCTGATGAGCATTTGGGTTTTGAAAAACAACTCAGGAACATGCATGAAGATATTATCTTTACTTTCTCTAGAGAATCAAATATCTTGTGGCTCTAACTTCCTTGACTGTTGTTTCACACTACTGTTACCTTCTTGCTTTTTTTTTTTTTTTTTTTTTTTTTTTTTTTTTTTTTGAGACAGAGTCTTGCTGTGTCACCCAGGCTGGAGTGCAATGGCATGATCTCAGCTCACTGCAAGCGCCACCTCCCATGTTCACGTCATTCTCCTGCCTCAGCCTCCCGAGTAGCTCAGACTACAAGTACGTGCCACCATGCCTGGCTAATTTTTTCATATTTTTAGTGGAGACAGGGTTTCACCGTATTAGCCAGGGTGGTCTCGATCTCTTGACCTTGTGATCCGCCTGCCTTGGCCTCCCAAAGTGCTGGGATTACAGGCATGAGTCACTGTGCCCGGCCACCTTCTTGCTTTTTAAGGCTAGCTAGGTGCCTGGAATTTCCATTGCTCACAATTTTCCTCACAATTTTCCTCTATTTCTATGTTTTGGGGGAACCCTAAGAGAAGTCCCTAAGAAGAGGTCCCTGCTCTGTCTCACTAGGGTTTTAATGTATGAATTTTGTAGGGACAGAATTCATCCCTTGAGAGAGATCATCTTGAAGCAACTTTAGTTTAGATGCAGGGTAATAACAACATACTATGCAAACAAAAGCCTCCCAAATGAGAACAAGCAAAGGCTGTGTTAAAAGAGTCAGCTGCCATCACTTACCTTTTGATATAGATTCAAAGGCAAACAGAGCAGTGGGAAAGATTTGTAGCAGAAAGAAGGGAAGGCTTCATGTGTGCCCTGATTGGAGGCCTTTGGCCTGTGGAAGCTGGAGGTGCTTCCATAGAAGCAGAATATCCTACGTGATTGGTTAGGGGAACTTGTTTGGCTTTCGTCAGTTGTCCCTAAGTTTGGGGACAAAAATTAGAGAAGATATCAGTTGTTTTGAATATAATATTTTTTACTTGTACCCCCACAACCCCACCTCTTCCAGAAGCTATCAATTATTAATCAAATCCTGACCATTTGGATTAACAAGTACAGGGGTTCTTTTCTGACTTCCTGGACTGGCTACTGCAGATTGTGAGTCTTGAGTTCTACCTTTTATATATGGCTTAGACATTGTTCATTTGTCTATTTCATCTCTCAATCCTTTTTTTTTTAATCTGAGTTTTGTGACTGTGGAAAATATACCTTTATACAATATTAATATGGCTGTCTACTGCCTTGTGGTATGTACTTCCCATAATTTGATCAATGTTGAGTCCTGGTGTTTTATGGGAGTTTCCGTTTCTGATTGTAGAAAGGTGATGAGAATGGAGAATGTGGGGTATGGTTAAGCTGGAGGAGAGGAGGGGTAAAATATTATTTTGACTCCTTCTCATACTTAGGACCCATGATTAACAATCAGGGGTTAGCAAACTGTAGCCCATGGACCAAATTCAGCCCACCAGCCAATACTGAAAATACAGTTTTACTGGAACACAGCCATGGCTATTCATTTTTACATTATCTATGACTTTTTTCACACCGAAAGTACAGAGTTGAATAGTTGTAATTATGCAGAGAATATAGGCCCACAAGGCCTAAAAAGTTAATTATCTGACTCTACAGAAAACGTTTGCCAACCTCTAGTTTGGATTAACAACTACCAAATCTCACAGTTGAGAAAGACTCAAGATGGGAAGGATATAAAGCAGCCTCAGTTTCATTAACTAAAACTCAGAATGTGCTTTGCTGTAACAAATCCATACACTCTTCTTCTACTAATTACTCACCACTTTTTGTTGTGGAAACTATATCCACCTTCTTGACAGCCTTCTTCCCCATCCTAGTCCAGGTACTTCTGGTAGGATTCAACCCCCAGGACTATGGCTGAAGCATGTGACTTGGCCTAAACTTGGATCATTCTTTCTCCTGGTCACAGTCATCAATGTGGTGATGGCCATGTGATCCTATCAGGACATTAGAGTCAGACCCAGGTTTTGGTTTGAATGTTGGAATAAACGAGTGTTTTCTCTTTTCCACTGGACTTGAACCTAGGAGGATGTAGGACAGAGTCAGTGTGGCCCCTTGACTCCATGAGGGGAAGGGCTATCTGAAAATGGAGCCAAGGCAAGGGAAGTAGAGGCAAGAGATGGAGAAGAGGAAGCATTCCTGATGACATTTTTTTTTTTTTTTTTGAGACGGAGTCCTACTCTGTTGCCCAGGCTGGAGAGCAGTGGCACAATCTCGGCTCACTGAAAACCTCCGCTTCCCAGGTTCAAACAATTCTCCTGCCTCAGCCTCCTGAGTAGCTGGAACTACAGGTGCATGCCACCATGCCCAGCTAATGTTTTGTATTTTTAGTAGAGACAATGTTAGCCAGAATGGTCTCAATCTCCTGACCTCATGATCTGCTCACCTCGGCCTCCCAAAGTGCTGGGATTACAGGTGTGAGCCACTGAGCCTGGCCCCTGTTGACATTTTTTAGCTCTACATGTGGCCCACAAGACTGGACTTTTCATTTGCATAAACCAAGACATTCTCTCTCCATTCAGCCAGTTTAGCAAGTTTCTGTCCCTGTTAAACTAAAATTACAACTGATGCAGGTGACACGTAAAGAAAATTTATTCAAGAAAGAGGAGAGATGATGTTTATCTATAAAGGAGAAGGAGGCCATCAAGGAGGTAGTTGAGAGCGAGAACGTAAAAGAAGATATTTCCTGAAATAATTTATATCGGAGATGTAAAGGGTAAACCTTCAGTTGCTTTGCTTAGCACATAACGACCCCAGATCACAGACTTAGCTCTTGATTTTCACCCTGCTTTTGAATTAAGGCAGTAAGCCAGAAATTAATATGGGCAGATTTCCCTGCGTTTATTCACTGTTCAACGTTTAATTCCCAGAAGGATGAAGGAAATACTTACTTAATTAAATGTGCTAAACAATAACAATCCTCGCTTGCTTTTCCCATGTACTTGTCTTACAGAAATATGCTATGAAGAGTTGATGAAGCTATTTTTAAAATGAATTCCACACACTACTTAATTATAATAATCTATAGAGTGTAACTGTACATTTCCCACCCTAGGATACGGGTGGGCAGAACAAGAAACACTGCAGAAAACACACCTTCTTGGCCTTATCACGACTGCAGGAATGCTTAGGGGGTTGATGTGAACTTTCCTTCTTAGATGTAATCCCCTTGATTTGGGAGGACGTCACACATCTTATAGGTCAAGGGAGTCAACTCTTCTGGTGATACTGGGATTATAAATTTGTGAAATATATGACATATTCATTTGTAAGTATATGAGTAAATGAATTAGTAGACGCATTATCAAAAGCATGAAAAATTATGTTCATCTCTGAGCTGGCCAGGTGGGTGGGCACAAGTATTTCCAGGACGCAATAGACCATAGCCCACTCACTGAGAGGAGTTTTCCAAGGGTAACAGATGAATGCCCTTTGGGTGTGCTGCCCTATATTCTGTTGGTTCTCAAGTACAGCCACACACTAAAATCATCTGGGGATATTTTTAAAGTACCAATAGGCAAGGCCCCATTCCAGAGCAACTGAAGCAGTGCCTGGTGATAGAGGCCAAGCCTTGGTACGTGTTAGGAGACCTTCAGGGGATTCCAATGTATTGCCAAGGTGGACAGCTACCCTTCTACCAGGAAGCCCTTCCTTCTACAGGGCCAAGGTAATGGGACATCTGAGTCATCCTCTTTTAATTCTACTTCTTTCTATGCCTAACTCTGTTTCTCTTTCTACTGTCCCCCTTTCTCTTTGACATGATGTATCTTTGTCTGTTCTCTGTCCCTGCCTCTCTCTCTCTCCCTTTGTTCCTTCAGACATTTTTATTTACGTGAGTCTGGAGAATTGACAAAGACATCACCTCTAGATACCTCTAGACCTCTAGAGATGTCACCTTAGACACCTCTAAGAAAAGACTGAGCCACCACTCTCTCTTGTTCCTTTGGGATCCCTTCAGATACAGAGGCTGTGATTTACAGTACAGTGACTTACAGCAGTTCTTTAGTGAGAAACTGATCCCAGCACTAAATAGCCCAGGGGTAGGATATTTTTGTTTGGTTGGTTTTTGTTTTGCTCAGGGGTTGAGCCAGCGGTTCTCAAAGTGTGGTCCCAGGCAGGCAGCATCAGCAACCTTTGAACTTTTTAGAAACCCAAATGCTTAGTCCCCAACTCAGCTCTGCTAAAGGGAAAATTGGGAGTGGGTGTCATCCAATGTGTTTTCAGAAGACCTTGAAGAAATTCTGATGCATGCCAAAGTTTGAGGACCAGTCTCCATGGGACAAATGCTCTCTGACTTATTCTTCATGGACCTCTACTTTGGATGAAGGATGTCCTCCAAGCCTCTGAGCTCATAATGGGCCTGGGACCTATATTTATCCAAGGAAATAATGCGATCTGATGAAAGAAACGACCTCAAATCTCAGTGACTTGTGTGGAAATGAATGAAGAATGCCCAAATGGGAAACAGAGACTATATATTCAGAGCTTGCTGTAACCAAAGAGTCACCTACAATCATTTGTGTTTGGTAGTGCCTCAAAGGCAGGCAAAGTGGGAAAGATTTACAGTGGGGTGAAAAGGGAGAGCTTCAGGTGTCCCCTGATTGGAGGCTGCTGAATCAGCAGGTATGGGGAAGCTAAAGACGGGCTAATTAGAAGTCCGACATCTTATGTGATTGGTTTGAAAGTATATTTGGCTTTCTCTGGCTGGTCCTGAGTTAGAAGTGGGGGCAAAAATTAGGGAAGCTGCAGTTATTGACTGTGATGGCTAATTTTATATGTCAATATCATTGGGTTAAGGGATACCTGTATTGCTGGTAAAACATTATTGCTGAGTGTGTTTGTGAGAGTGTTTTGGGGACAGATTAGCATTTGAATCAGAATACTGAGTAATGAATGTTGCCCTCATCAATGCATCTGGGCATCATTCAATCCACTGAGGGCTTGGATAGAACAAGAATGCAGAGAGCGAGCTGATTTTCTCTCTCTTTTCTTGAGCTGGTGGGCCAAGAAGGTGATGGCAGTGATGGGCCATCTGGAGGGGCTGCTGCCAGCAGCTGCTGCTGCAGGGAGGGTGTGGGGAGGAGGCGGACAGTCCCCCTGCCCCCCAGCCTGCTGCTCTGGGGTCTGCCATGATGGGGCTGGGCTGGGTCACCTGCCAGTGGCAGAACAGCATGGTTGGGCAGAGAAGGGCTCTGAGGTGGATCTGGGCCCAGGAGAGTCCCATGCTTGCACATGGGGCGCGGGGGCCAAGCCTGGGGTACGGAGCGGGGGCCATGCTTTGGGGTTCCAGGGTGAGAAGTGGGAGTGGTACCTGCTTCAGGGACCTGGCCAGTGGTGCACCCACCACACTCACCCCACTTTAGGGCACTGGGTTCCTGGACCTTGGGAGGAGGCTCTGTGCAGGGCTCCCCAGGGTCATGTCCCCAGGGTTTGCCCTGCATTGGGGTGACCACCAGACCTGACACTCCAGACAGCTGGGCCTGCGGCCTGCTGCCTGTGATCTTTTCCCGGAGGTGCCCCACTGGGCAGGGCCATGAGCCAGGCGAGGGGGAGCCCTGGGCTGCCTCTGAGCACTTGGGCCATGCGGGGAGCTTGTGGCAACGTTGCCTCATCTCTGGACACCAACGTGGGCCCAGCAAGGACCTGGAGCCCCCATCCCAAGCTGCGAGGGGACAGATTCCAGGGCTGCACATTCCATGGAGCCGGCAGGAGCTGGGAGCAGGCAGCAGCCCTGACCCACTGGGATGCAGCCGTAGCTGTGGACCTGGGCCTCTCTGTACTCTTGGGGGCCTGGGAAGGATTTTGGGTGCCAACAAGCACAGGAGGGAGACTGAGGGAGTGCTGAGGACAGCTTGGCACTGACCTGCAGGTGCCCCTTGGCATGAGCAGCCTGGACGCCATGGACGACAGCAGGAGGCAGACAGGTTCTTGGGTGGAAAGGGGTGGATTCCTGGTGAGGCCCCACCTTCAGGCCAGGAAGGGCCTGAAGGCTGAGGGCTGGGCTCCCAGTCCTGTGGACTGGAGTGGGAATTTGTAGTGCGTTTTCCGGGCATGCTCACCACCGCATGGACTAATTGGCACACACTTCCTTCCCTCTGAGGCCCATACAAGCCCAGGCTCAGCCAGAGCAGAACAGATGAGGGGACGACCAGCTGCAGAGAGGAGATACCCTCTTTGCTAAGAGTGGAACACTCATCGGGATGACCAGCTACAGAGAGGGGCTACCCTCTGCTGGGAGCTGAACACTTGTTGGGGTGACCTGCCTACAGATAGGAGCTACCCTCTCTACTAGGAGCTGAACACTCCAACAGGACACCCTGGCTGTAGAAAGGAGCTGAGAGACTGAGCTGTTTTATCGCTCAACAGAGCTCTGCTTCATCTTGTTTACCCTTCACTCGTCTGCGTAACCCATTCTTCCTGGTCACGGGACAACTCAGAACCCACCAAATGGTGAGGCTAAAAGAGCTGTAACACAAACAGGGCTGAAACATGCCCCTTTCTCTCTACGTTGTGGACAAGGAGGAGAGAAGAACTGTGGTCCACTGGGGACTCCAGACCTTGAAACTCCCTGAGGAGTTTCAAAGAGGGAGCTGTGACTCCCTCTTTGGGGCCCTGCGGTGCCTGGCATCTCCAAGCTTCCAGATACCACCACATTCCTTGGTGCCAGCCAGAGGAAGCTGCTTGCAGTACGTCTGGTCCAGCCACAGCCTTGCAGAGAGCTGGCACCTGTGCCAGCATCTGGAGTTGCCCGCCCTGTAGCAGCAGCTGGCATGTCTGAGGGTGCAGACCCCACGCTCACTCACACACCCCTCACTACTCCATGCCTGACTTGTAGTCTCCCTTGGAGGCATGGGATCCAGGCCTGTAGCATGAAACAAGTGCAGCCTGCCAGGCCAAGTGGACAGAATGAGCCTAGTGGGCCCGAGCAAAACTTCGGCAAAGGTGCCATCGGGCACAGGTTTCCAGCCAGAAAAGCAATACCCGCAAAGGTCCTGTAACACTGGGACCTCCATCTTCTCTTGCCCTTGGACATCAAAGCTCCTGGTTCTCAGGCCTTTAGACTCTGGAACTTATACCAGTAGCCCTGCCAGTTCTCAGGTCTTCAACATTGGACTGAGAGTTACACCACTCCTTCCTCTGACCTTTGGGCCAGCACAGCATGAAGTCACAGGAATGGGAAGCAAAATTTTTATTAATGGGTCAATAGTGGTAATGGTGAGTGGTGCCACTCCAATTTCTGCTCCTTAATTCCTAGACCCATGAATTCTGGCTATTGGAGAAATAGTACCATATATTGGATACTGATTCAGAGTATATACAGCCTTCTGGGGAACCCTGAGCCAGCCCTGCAAGGTATCACCACCTAGCTGAGGCTGTAACTGAGTCTTCAAAGATCCATTTCACTATTTTATGAACCAGGAAATGGCTCCTCACCAGACACTGAATCTCCTGGCACCTCAGTCTTGGACTTCCCAGTCCCTAGAACGGTGAGAAATAACTCGTTGCTGTTCATGATGTAACAAAGGACCAGGGAGCCTCTGGTGTAAGTTTAAGAGTCAGAAAGCCTGAAAACTGGGAGTTTTGCAGTCCAAAGGCAGGAGGAGATGGATGTCTCAGCTCAAGAAGAGAACGTGAACTTGCCTCTGCTCTTCTATTCTCGTCAGGACCTCAGTGGATTAGACAATGTCAGCCCACATTGGTGAATACAGATCTTCTTTCTTAGTCTGCTGATTCAAATGCTCATCTCTCCTGGAAACACCCTCATAGACACACCCAGAAAAAATGTTTGACCAGCTACCTGGGTATCTCTTAACCCAGTCAAATTGACTTACACAATTAGATATAACATTGAGCAAGTCCTGACTATTTGAGGCCTATTGCTGCAGGGGTTGTAATTTGGTTTCCTGGGCTTGTGGCTGCAGAGACCATGGGTTGCAAGTTCTGTTTTAAAATATGGTCTAGCCATTGTCTGCTTGCATATTTGGCTTCTCACTTGGAACTTTCAGACCTTTGATCTCAGACTGGATGAGCTATCTTAAATTAGCGTCCCCAGGTTTTCCACTTTGTTCTGAATGCCTTATTTCAGTGTCAGTAGGATTGAAGGACCTTGACTGCAGTTGTCCACACATTCCCCACCATGTGCTCTTGGGGTGGCTCCATTGTGTGTCACGTAAGACACAATTTCAGGGAGTTAGGGGGCCTGGGAGAGTAGTGGCACTGATAAGCAAAGGGATCATCCTTGTGTGATCTATGTGGTTTGGCTGGAAGATGCCAGTGGGGGTCCCCTACCACTTTCTTTCTTGATTAGGTGTCATGGATAGATATTAGATAATTCCTAATCATGTTTGTGGTTTTCAGAGCCCCAGTGGGAGGAGTTGATCAGTGGAAAGATAAGTGAAAAACAGGGGCACTTGCTAGATCGGGAATACAATTCTTTCTTAATCTGAGATGGAGAAAACCAAATGAAACTATTATAAAAAGTTAGGGTCTAAAAATTCCATTAAATAGTGCCTGCAATTAAAATCACTGGACTGGAAAGACCAGGGATATCTTAGTTGTTCTTTGGTTATGGAGGATGGTGGTACCAGAAAAACCAAATAGAAGAGGAAAGTCATTTCCCTCAGAGGGCAGATTCACCCCCTTCCTCCAGAGAAATCCTGAATCTAAGAAACCAAATAAGGTGTTCTTCTAAACTTATAGGAAGTGTTATGATTGGTTTTGTACGTCCGCTTAACTGGGCCATGAAATTCCCAGATAGCCAATTAAACACTAACTCCGGGTGTGACTTGAGGGTATTTGTGGAAGACATTAACATTCAGATTGGTGGACTGATTCCTTAAAGATGACCCTCCCCACTGCAGGTGAGAACCCTCCAATAAACTGAGGGCCTGAACAGAACCAAAAGGAGGAGGAGGAAAGTTGAATTAACTCTGCCTGACTGCTTAAGCTGGAACATTCATCTTTTCCTGTCCTCAGCACTCCTGGTGTTAAGGGCTTCAGATCCAGACGGGAATTGACGTCATGGACTCTGCAGCTCTCAGGCCTTCGGGTAACACAATCAGCTTTTCTAGATCTTCAGTTTGCAGAGGGTGGATCATGGGACTTCTACAGGAAGATAAGATTATATGGGGAATTCTGTCTCCTCCATTCCCCTCTGTAAGCTGTGATGACAATGCAAGTAGAGGGAAATCTGTAGAGATTTGAGAAAGAAGTCCAGGAATATCAGTAGACGGAACTGCAGGGCAATGTTTACTGAGTTGCAGCATTGACAGAGGTGTGAGTGGAAACGTTGAACCCCATGCTCTGAGAGAATGTGCCTCAAAGATAGATGGTGTTGACTTTTTGGGCAAAAGCTTGTGGCAGATGAGATATACCAAGGGCAGCACTGAGTTGTGTGTGGGTGGAATGGGTAGGTAGGCCTTGGATTTCCCTGGGGTGAAATAACCCTCCTCGGGGAAGTAGGTGGGATCAATGGGCTTTGTTGAAACAATCAATACTTTTGTAGACAGTTCTGAAGACAACATAGAGATGATTTTTTTTTTCCCCTGGGAAAATAAGCAGAAAAAGAATAAGAATATTTCCATGCCCTATATTTCAAAATATGAGCAGCCATATCATTTCTGTAGTTTCTCTGTGGGCAGAACTTACTGAATTCTTACTCTGTGCTTGGCACGGTTCTTAGCACTTATTAAAACTATTTCCTCTTCAATGACCTTATAAGAGGCATATTATTGGTATACCCAATTTACAGATGAAGAAAAGCCCAGAGGTTAAGTTACTGCTCAATATAATTCAGCTGGTGAATGATGCCACAGGCAGGCCGATTCCCAAGTCTACTTTTTAAACACTTCAATATAATGTCTGCCTTTGGGAAGAAATATGGGTGTAAGGCAGATTTGTAGGCCTCAGGAGGAAGGGCCTGCCTGGCCACTGTCATGTAAATACAGCACAAGACTGAGAAAGCCTGAGGAAGGCAGTTGGAACTGCAGGAGATGGGAATTCCACATGGATGATCATGGGTTGCAGATGTGCTTGGAGAGGTGCCTGTTATATATATGGGAATTCTTGCTCCATAGGATATAGTGTGTTTATTACACTATTCCCCTCTGTGACCTATGATGACAAACATATGTGTGTGTATATATATATGTGTTTGTCATCATAGGTTCCCATATATATATATGTATATATAAGGGAATATATGTAACTCATATATTATATATGGGAATTCTTGCTCCACAGGATATAGTGTATTTATGTCCTTAGACCTCACCAAAGAGGAATTAAAAGGCAAATGTATTTTTAACTGCTTTATTAAGGTGTCATTAACGTAGAACCAACAGCCCATGTTTAATGTATACAATTTGATAATTTTTTGACATATTTGTACACCCGTGAAACTATCAACACGGTCAAGACGATGAACATCACTGTCAAAAGTACATCACCAGCAAAGTTTCCATTTGCGAATCTCTCCCTTTCTCCTCTCCTTGCCCATCTCCCAACCCCCTCGGAAACACTAACCTATTATCTGTCTCTCTAGATTGTTTACATTTTCTGTAAATGGGATCACAGACTATGTACTGAGTACTGGCTTCTGTCACTTAGCCTAATTATTTTGAGATGTGTACATGTTACTGCATGTATCAAAAGTCCATTTCTTTCTTCTTCTTTTTTTTTTTTTTGCTACATACTAGGCCATTGTATGGATTTACCATAACTTATTTATACATTAATCTGTTGAACATTTGGGTTGTTTCTAGTTGTTGCCCATTACATGTTTTTGTATGGCCATATACTTTCATTTTTCTTGCATAAATACTAAGAAATAGACTGGCCAGATTATATGATCGATGTATGTTTCACTTTTTTAAAAAGTCTGTCAAACGATATTCCAAAGCGGTTATACCATTTGCATTCCATCCAGCAGTGAATGAGAGTTCTACTTCTTCTACATCCTTGCCAACTCTTGTATGGTTAGTCTTTTAAATTTTGTTCATTTTAATGGTTTGGAGTAGTATCTAACATTGTGCTTTTAATTTGCATTTCCTGAACAACTAAATGATGTTGAGCATATTTTCATGTTTTTTGACATCTATATATCTTCTTCTGCAGAGTCTTTGCAAGTATTTGGCCTCCTTTTTTGGTGTTTTTGTTGTGGTGTTTGGTTTATTTCCTTTTTGTTTTCTTTTATTTTTTTGAGATAGGGTCTTACTTTGTTGGCCAGGCTGGAGTGCAGTGCCATGAACAAGGAGTGCTTGAACTCCTGGCTCAAGCAGTCCTCCCACCTCCGCCTCCCAAAGTGCTGGGGTTACTGGCATGCACCACTGTGCCTAGCGAATTTATTTACTTTTGAGAATTGTTTACATATTCTGGATACAAGTCCTCTCTCAGATATATGATTTACAAATATTTTGTTCCCAAGGTTGTGGGTTGTCTTTTCATTTTTAAACTCTTTCTAGGCAATGGGCTGGGACAATCATATGGGTCATCTCTTCTGTTTCTTGTACTGCAGGGATTATTGTCCTTTGTTGCCTCATACTCAATTTCTTCAAGCCTATTGTTTCATATTTGTTTATACACAAACACACACACACACACACATATATATGTATATATGAAACTTTTTCTAGGTCTTTCTAGAGGCTCCCTCATGTATTTAAAACTTGAAATGTGTTGCTTTCAGGTTTCCATCCAAGATGGATTAACTTGAACTGGATGTACCCTCCCACTTAAAGTAACTAATATGCATATATGTTTTAAATATATGAGGGAGCCTCTAGAAAGTTCTTCTGATTGACAGGAGGTATAACCATTGCAAATGTCTAGGTTTTTCAAGAATGTAGGATTGTTTAGAATGGCCACTCTTTGAGACAGGAGGAAATTTATATAGCTTACCGCCACCCCCCCCCGCCTCCGCTACCCGCCATATACAACCATTATATGGGAAGTAAGTAATAATTTCTTCTAAGATTTATTGAGTTACTTTATGCTAAGTGCTCTTTTAAGTGCTCTACACATAGTAACTTATTTCATCCTCACAAAACCCTATGACTGAGGACAGTTCTAATCCCCTTTTACAGATGGGGTTGACTGAAGCATGAAAAGTTTACATATATGGTCTCTAGATAGTAAATGGCCTGGTTCTGGAGCCAAAGCCCTTACCACTCTCTGGTGCTACCTCCTGCCCTTTGTGAGATTTCTTCCAAGTGAGTTTTATGTTCACAAGTCATAGATGACACAGACAACCCACATGTGTTGACCAGCACCCTGGCAAATACAAAGACAGGAAGATTTTGTCTTTTTCAGTGGGAGCGACAAGGCCCAGCATGTGAATGAAACCTCATAGGATGGCAGCAAGTTTGTACATTTAAAATGGAAGATGCTGCTCTCTCTGGGCTAGATTGTCAGATTGTTTTCTGGTGCATATTGTACACACTTGTCTGGTGAGCTTATTTGGAGTTGGAGCTGATTGTAATTTATGTGGAGAAACAGAAGAGACAATGATGCTTGGCTTAATGTGGCCTGGAGGCAAACCTAATTTTCACAGTCTTAGGTTTACGTTTTTCATCAGATTCTGAGAGCAAAATCAAAGAGACAATCACAGTAGCAGTGAGGGGTGAGTTGCTCTCTTTATTGATCCTCGTGGGGTCAGAGGAGATCTGCACAGCTGAGAAGGCAGTCCATGAAGGTATTGCCAAAACTGTGGGATTTCTCTAGACTTCACTGATTTTCCAACAAAAGCACAGCAGCACCCAGTAGTTGACCCTAAGCTCGAGTTGAGCTGATAAGTTAACAGGAAAATATGAGAATGTGGGGCCTCCAAGAGAGGGGAAGTGCACAGCTCCTCTCTAAATAGTCTATCTTCCTCTTGTGCCCCATGGAAAACAGGAGAACCTCTGATCTGGATTGGACAAGTTCCTGGACACAGTCCCAGTCCTAGGGGGCTGGAACTTTTAAAGAGGTTGAACTTTGAGTGAACCACAAGAGACACTCTTCCTTCACTTGTCCAGAGGAGAAGAGAGGGTAAGGATTGCTCTCAGGGGAAAGAAGGGCCAACCAACTCCATTTTGTTACTGGAAAGGGGTCCTGATCCAGATCCCAAGGAGCATTTCTTAGATTTTGTGCAAGAAAAAATTCAAGGCAAGTCCATAGAGTAAAATGAAAAAAAGTGTATTAAGAAAGTAAAGGACTGAAAGAATGGCTACCCCATTGGCAGAGCAGCCCCAAGGGCTGCTGGTTGTCCATTTTAATGGTTATTTTTTCATTTTATGCTAAACAAGGGGTGGATTATTCATGCCTTCCCTTTTTAGACCAGATAGGGTAACTTCCTGACATTGTCATGGTATTTGTAAACTGCCATGGCACTGGTGGGAGTGTAGCAACGAGGACCGGAGGTCACTCTTGTTGCCATCTTGGTTTAAATGGGTTTTGGCTGGCTTCTTTACTGCAACCTATTTTATCAGCGAGGTGTTTATGACCTGTATCTCGTGTTGACCTCCTGTCTCGTCCTGTGACTTAGAATGCCTTAACCTCCTGGGAATGCAGCCCAGCAGGTTTCAGCTTCATTTTCCCCAGCCCCTACTCAAGATGGAGTTACTGTGGTTCAAACACCTCTGATAATTTCACTTTGGCTCTCCACAGTGCACTCTGCCATCTTCCCTCCAATCCCACTACCCCAACACAAATACTTGTTGAACATGCTTGCTGGCTAGAATTGGATAAATGAGACTGGGATGGAGCTATTCTTTTCTAGAAGAAAGGCCAACCTTTTTGCCTTTTCTTTTTTTTTTTTTTTTTTTTTTTTCTATTTGGCCTTTCTTCCTTTGAGAGCTTTGTCCCCCATGGTTAGCATAAGCTCACCTGGAACATGCCTTGAAATGGAATTGCCTAGATCTATTAAGGCCCGAGTGTTCTGATTAAATTTAGTTCACTAAAATTCTACATTGCCCTAGATAATCATAAATGCTTCTTTACTTTGTTCTCTTCTGGTTGCATATATCTCCCTCTAAGATATTGCAGTTAGATGTGGCAGTTTGAGGAGAGATTTAGATGTTTGGGATTTGGTATTTCATCTTTCCCTTTCTGCTATATTTTGACATGATTTCAATTTACTGCTACAATGACTTTTTCTTGGTGACATAGCTTCCCAGGAGTCTCACAGCTACACAGTGAAAACAAAGACTGGTCCGGCTCAGAATCTTCCAAAGCTTTACTGGTCTGTTAAAAGGGCATCCTGGAAGTAAGCAAAATGTCTCAAGGCCAGCTCAAAACTCTATCAAAGGCTCATATAGATTATGCTCTGTTCAGTATTGTATAATGACCCTTTATGTAGCCAGCACTTTATACTGTAAAAACCTAAATCTCATGACCTACCAGGAAGTGTGATTGCATCCACAATTTTCAATATCCAAAGGAGATGTTTATCTCTAACAATTCTGGTCTGTGATCTTGTGTGTTCTTGAAATGTCCTGACCATTCTTTTTGCGTCAAGATGTTACTCATTTATGCGTGCCGCCAGACCTATTTTTCAGAATTATAGGTGCTATGCATAGTACTCAGTATCAGTGGGTAAGAGCTGCTACAGATATGGGAAAACAAGGAATCCTAGTACTGACTATTTGACTTGGAGGTCATGTATTTTTTTTAGTTGACTAGTCAAATCATGGCTCACAAAGCTATTGTATTTAGCCAGAACTCATTGGCCCAGAAAGTGTTTTCTTTTCAAATGTATTAACATAAGTTAAAAATCAGTGTCTTTTAATCCTTTAAAAATATAAAATAGAGGCTACTCTGGGCTGGCAGTTCTATATTATAATGATTGGCTGCAGCTGAGAAATACAGCTCTTTCTATCTAGATGGGACTTATGTTCTCTAATTTGACGTAGTTACTCACCACCTCCTAAAGGCTCTAACAAATATTAGGCTAAGATTAGATATAGCATAAAAATGCTTTTTTTTTTTTTTTTTGAGATGAAGTTTCACTTTTGTTGCCCAGGCTGGAGTGCAGTGGCGTAATCTTGGCTCTCTGCAACCTCCACCTCCCGGGTTCAAGCAATTCTCCTGCCTTAGCCTCCCCAGTAGCTGGGATTACAGGCATGCACCATCATGCCCAGCTAATCTTGTATTTTTCACAGAAACGTGGTTCACCCTGTTGGGCAGGCTGGTCTCGAATTCCCGACCTCAGGTCATCCACCTGCCTCGACCTCTCAAAGTGCTGGGATTACAGGTGTGAGCCACTGCACCCAGCCAGGAATTCTTTTTAAAGGCAGTAGTAATTGACTTATAAGGAATCCAGTAGGGAGTGATGGGGTCTAGACAGACTAGAGAGGGCATGACATTCACCCAGCCCACCTGGCCCTGTTGCAACCCCCTAATCTGCCAATTCCCCAGTCACAGCTAGAAGTACTTCATATAAAAGGCAGAGCTAATTATCCAGTGATAAAAGCCCTGCCCTGGAAAACAAAGTAAAAGGGGGCAAAGATCCACCTTAAGGTGGATGCTCAGTAGAGTTGCTCCCAGTTCCCCTGAGTTTTCCTAATTTAAGCCAACCTCCATATGAGTATTGTGGCTTCTTTA
This sequence comes from Macaca mulatta, assembly GCF_049350105.2. Classification (NCBI taxonomy): domain Eukaryota; kingdom Metazoa; phylum Chordata; class Mammalia; order Primates; family Cercopithecidae; genus Macaca; species Macaca mulatta. Next base: position 13,074,673 of record NC_133421.1, on the reverse strand, counting down.
TGTAGAAGGCCCTGCTGGAGAATGGCCAAAACATTTGCTGCTCCATTTTCAGAAAGGTGTGGCATCTTTGTTCAAAGTGAGCCCTCCAACCTCGCTTCTTTTCAATATTAAAAGAATGAATTTTGTTTTTTCCATTAAAAAAGTAATGCATGCTTATTATGGAAAATTGGGAACTACATTAAAGTAAAAAGAAATTTAAAAATGACCAAGATTCACTAACACCGTTAGCAATTTGGGTAGTTTTCTTCCAGTCATTTAGTTACACATACACACATACACGAACACACGCATGCATGCACAGATGCTCTCCACTTTTGATGGGTATTCCTCATGATAAACTCATTAAATATGTTGAAAATATTGTAAGTCAAAAATGCACCGAATACACCTAAACGTCTGAGCATCACAGCTTAGCCCAGCCTACCTTAAACGTGCTCAGAACACTTACATTAGCCTGCAGTTGGGCAAAATTACCTATCGCAAAGCCATATTTTCTAATAAAGTGTTGAATGTCTTATGTGATTTGTTGAAAACAGTACACTGTAGAGAACAGAATTGGTTGTTTGCCTTTGAATTGGTTGTTTGCGCTTGTGATGGTGGTCCTGACTGGGACCTGTGGCTCCTGGCCGCTGCCCAGCATCATGAGACCGTATTGTACCATGTAAGGCTAGCCCGGGAAAAAGTCAAAATTCAAAGTACACTTTCTACTGAACATGTATTACTTTCATACCCTTGTAAAGTCAAAGAGTCATAAATCAAACCACCATAAGTCAGGGACGATCTATGTACACACATTTGATACATATATACATTTATTATAGATTTATATATAATGATCCTATGATATTGGTAACTTGACAAATACTGATTTTTTTCCTGAACATAGGCATAATATATGCTTAGAAGTGATAGAAAATATAAAGAAATATAAATAAATCACTATAAATCAGATAGAGTCCCACCACCTAGTGTAACATACTTATTGATATATTTACTTATTCTTTTAGCTACACATTTTACACACACACAATCCTGACTTTTAAGCATAGTATACACCAGAATAATCACAGTCCTAGATGGAAAATAAATGGAAGAGGGATTTGTGATAAATGCAAGCTACGGCTAAGTAGTTTATTAGTCTACATTTTTAAAAATCAATGATTCAGATCATTCAGTATAATTTTTTTTTTTTGAGATGGAATCCCACTCTTTTGCTCAAGCTGGAGTGCAGTGGCATGATCTCGTCTCACTGCAACCTCCACCCACTGGGTTCAAGCAATTCTTCTGCCTCAGCCTCTCCAGTAGCTGGGATTACAGGTGTGCGCCGCCACCCCTGGCTAATTTTTGTATTTTTAGTAGAGACAGGGTTTCACCTTGTTGGCCAGGCTGGTCTTGAACTTCTGACCTCAGGTGATTTGCCCGCCTCAGCCTCCCAAGGTGCTGGGATTACAGGCGTGAGCCATCGCGCCCAGTTAGTGTAATTTTTAAATAACCAGAAAATGACTCAGAATCCTTAAATGACCACTATGTTGCTCTCTGCAATTGAAATTTGAAGGCCACGCCTAAAGCTCTGATTTGGTGGATCTCTCAGCATGATACCACCCTGCTCCTCACTGGTCTCTCTGCCCTTCAACATGAACTTCATCAAATCCGTGTTCTACAGGAGAGCTCTAGTCATTCTCTGAAGGGTAACCTTCATCTTGCTCCTATACATCCCATGGCCCCTCAATGGCTTCTCCTTGTCCTTAGGATGTGGGCAAATTCCTTAGCAATGGGACACACGGTAGTTCTAACCTCGTAAGAGATGGTATGAGGATTCAATGGGTTAATAATGCCTGCAAAGTGCTTTGATAGTGCCTAGTGCACAGTTAGCATTGAGTGAGCACAGTTAGCTATCATTATTCTGCTCTTTCATCACCTTCATTCTTTCCCCATATAGTTGTAGGACAAGGCTACGGTAACCCTAGATTTGTATCATTAAGGTCCAGTCCCTGAGAAGGAAGAAATTTTCTCTATTTAAGTTTCTGTTTGGAAATTAAAGAAAAAGACTGCAGTTGGTCTGGCTTGAGCTATGTGCCTACACTGGTGACTAAAGTAGGTTGGAGTCTGTTATCAAGAGGAGTGGGGGACATAGGATGGTGGCCAGGATGACTGATGGAAGGCAAACACCCAGATGTCCATGAATCTCGTGTCCTTTCTATCCTATCTTGTTCTCTCGTGAAGATTGTTCCTTGTTTATAAAAGACTTCTCTTCTCTTCTTGTAGTCTATCAAGGATCTCATACAATTCCTTAATCCTGTAATTGTATGCCCCTCCTTCAAGTCTTTAGCACAACATTCCGTCTTTCTCAATCTGGGGTATTTTGCACAGGTCCTTTGCCAGGTGTGTTTGCTTATATAACCATTATGCCAAGCAAGTAAACCCAAGTGTGTCACCAGTAAGAAATTTCATTCCTTTTTCCCATTCCCTACTTTTCAGGTTATTGTTAGAAAATAGAAAGTCATTTTGGTAATTTCCCAGCCTAATAATAAGTAGTCCAAGACCACTGTAATATTAACGGCTTCCAAATGACTGTAAAACTAAAGCTTTTTCCAGCCCTCAACTCAGCTTTACTTTGGGCTGACCAGTGACGGGGTGGGGGTGGGGGTGAGGAGGGAAATGGGCTTCTCTCTCTTTCCTCTGTTGGAGCTTCCCTTCCTCCCCCTGTGTTCACCAGGCTGCCTTTGGGGGCTGCACGAGATGTTATACTGCAGGAGAGTAACTGCAGAAGCAGACATCAGAATCTGGTTATCTTCCAGTAAGCACAACATTAAAGAACTTTGCAAAAAATGTACAACAATTCCACTCTTTTTACTAATTCTTTTTTTTTGGAAAATGTAGTTATTTCCCATAATCATATGTTATTTATGTTAGCACATCATAGATTTATCATTCTTAATGTAAAATAAATTAATACATAAATTTTAAATGTTCTCTATTTTAATTTTCAGTATGATAATTGTATTTTGTGAAGTCCCACACAAATTGAAGCTCTTTGTGGTCCTCAATAACTTTTAAGGGTGTAAAGAAGTCCTGAGACAAAGAGATTTGAGAACCACTCTTGAAAGACTTTGGGTCTTAGGATATTGATGTGCCTATTTTACACTTTGTGGCTGTAACTCAAATGTGTAGATTTGTACTTGACTTCATTTCTCTGTAATAGTGGTCTTCTGCTGTTGTGAGCTCTGAGATAGGCAGTCTTTGGAGAGAGCCTTTAAATTCCTAGCCAGGGTACTTGTCTTCTGGGTATCACTTAGGAGCTCTGGAAGTCTGGGGTTGAGTGAAGGACTGTCTCTCTGTCCTGACAGACAGTAGTCCTGTCTCACGGCTGTTTCCATGCTTCCATCACTGTCTTGATGGCATGGAACATTCATTAGGAATTTACCTCCCTAAGATCTAGGCAGGAAGCCAGGCAGAAATATGTTCTACCCTCAGATTCTCCAATCTATCTGGAGGATTCGGTTGTCCACTTTCCCCACTCCCTCTTTCCCTACCAGCCCACCCCATAGTGGGTGATCAGGGTCAGGACATCTCAGGGATTCACATATCTATATCTTGCTTTCTTTCTCCCTTCTTTGATTCTACCTGAGGTTCTTCCCCAGTGCAGGAGGATATTTCTCTTTGCCTTGTGCAGCAGGACATGCTTTTCCACCACATCCTATATGCTGTCTACTCTGTGGCTTATTGTAAAAACTCAAGCTTTCCAAGCTTGGCTCATTGATACTAAAAGGTCAGCTTTCATTGTCAGAGAAAACACTTTCTCTTTCTACTATCAGTCTCTTGCAATTACTTAACAATTTATGCCCTGTGGCCTTGAAAAAAAGTCTATTTTGAAAGTCAAGGTTGAACAAAGACTCCTTCCTCTGGTATCTATCTACCTTTTCCCTGAGGGTAGAGTAGATGGAGTAGTGAGGAAAAGACTATGGCAAAAGGAAAGAGGGGTGGGTGGAAACCACCACAACTTAAAATCATTACGTGTTGTAGGAGAATATCTTGATGCAATTCCACAGAATCTACTGTTAGCATTTCATATCCACTGTCCTCTCTGGAGCCCTGAGGTTGGAACTGAAGAATAAGATGATCTGTTTATGGGATACTTTCTCAACACTTCGTAGATGTCTTATCATAAAGAGGTTGCTCAGTGTACATGCTCCCAGACCACTGGCTTCATATATGATAAGCCAGCTGCAGAAAAGTTTCACCTGCCTTAAAAAAGAACACTTTGATGGTTTTACCATGGTGATAGGGAAGGGGACCTTTGTCTACATAAATTCCCAATCTTTTGCTCTAAACTCAACATGGTGACTCTGGTAGTCACTGGTGCTGCTCACTGGATATTTTCCATTATCCTGCAATATGGCAGAATCACACTGCTTGGTTCCCCTTTGGTGGGGTAGGTCCATATGGCCAGATTCATACAAGAAAATGTGAGTAGAAGTGGTATGTGCCACTCTGCGCTGCCATTTAATTGTCCTCGTGGGACCCCCCTAGAGTTCTCTTTTTTCTCTGCCATGGTGTTGGTAACATTGCTGATAGAGGCTGCTCCCCTATTTCTGGGCTTTTGAGTAAGGATGAGGAAGTACCACAGAGGTCCTTGCTGATCTACAACAGAGGGGGAGTGAAAAATCATCCTTTGGTGTCTTAAGGAGATTTGAGAGTTATTTATCACCATAGCAGAATCCACCCTATCCTTCCATGACTCCGTCTCCTGGACTACCATGAAGATTGGGACCCTCCGGGACAACCACTGTTGGGCAGCCCTTTCTCCTCATCTCATAGTGGCTGCCATCTTGCCTTCCTGAGAAGCTTCCTTATCTCATAGTGGCTGCCATCTTGCCTTCCTGAGAAGCTTCCTCATCTCATAGTGGCTGCCATCTTGCCTTCCCGTGAAGCTTCACTGGAGCAGCCCTGCCCACTCTGTCCTCCTGTGCCTGAGGAAATGGATCTTGTTGTATATCCCCATCCTTATCCTTGTTCTCCTTTGTCTTTAAATTTTGACTCTCTGGTTTGGGGAATCTTTAAAGATTCATCTTTTATGATGCTGTCCAGTAGCCACATAATTTCTCTTCTATGAAACTTTTTTTTTTTTTTTTGAGATGGAGTCTCACTCTGTTGCCCAGGCTGGAGTGCCGTGGCGAGATCTCAGCTCACTGCAAGCTCTGCCTCCTGGGCTCAAGCGACTCTCCTGCCTCAGCCTCCCGAGTAGCTGGGACTACAGGCATGCATCACCACACCCGGCTAATTTTTGTATTTTTATTAGAGACGGAGTTTCGTCATGTTGGCCAGGAAGGTCTCCATCTCTTGACTTCCTGATCCGCCCGTTTCGGCCTCCTAAAGTGCTGGAATTATAGGCTGAGCCACCCGTGCCTGGCCTTCTATTAAACTTTTTGAGTTTATGCACCCTACCTCAGCTTTCTCCTCATTTCCCAAATGCTTAATCCTCTGTACACCCATTTTTGTTCTAATCTTGTCACTGAAGCTGGTTGCCTAAAATTGTCAGGCTACATAGACCAAGACTACTCTGATCCCCAGAGTTCCAATTCTTTGTTTTTGTCATAGGGTTATAAAATTTCAAAACTGAAAAAAAAAAAAAAAAGACAAAATGGTATGCTTCTCAAGCGTTAATGTGCATAGAGTCACCTAAGGATCTTGTTAAAATGCACATTCCAGGGCCCCACCCCCAGAGATTCTGATTCGGAAAGTCTGGGGTGGGCACTGGGAATCTGTATTGCAGTGAGCTCTCAGGGAATGCTGATATTGCTGCTCTAGGGATGGCACTTTGAGTAGCACTGGATTAGATGACAGTTTTTAGTTTTCTCTAAGTGTAAAATAAAGACAGTGTATGCACCCCCTGCCTTATGTAGCAGAGGAGATCTTCTCCATGATTGCCATGATGAACCAGTAAGAGTAGCTCTTCTAAATGCTCCAGGAAAGAAGCGTTAAGGTACACACACTTGGGAATAAGGGCAAAAGCCTTAGTATACTACCTTTGCCAGAACTTGGATAGAGGTGGGAGGCAAAAAAATTTCTCTCTTCTTTGTGGAGAGTGCTGGTCCTGCAACACACAGATGAGCTCTATTTCTAATGGCAAAACACTGTAAAATAATGAACTGTTGAGAACTTTCCGTGAAAATGTATTATTTGAAATTTCTTTGAAAGGCAGTTTGTAGATTTTGGGAAATCACAAAAAAGTTAAACAAAAGAGACAGTTTTCTGAGGACTTTGTTCTGCCTCTCATTCAATATTTTTGCTTCCTCTATAGCCATTTGTTGACACAAGGGTAGACCATGCTGACAACTGGGAAGATAGTATGTCATAAGTGGTGGCTCCAGCTAAGGGTTTTCTCCTTCTTCACATCCACTCTACCCTTCCGCCATGATCCACACCAGCTAAGTTCACCAATTCCTTGTAAAATCTTGGCAAAGTCACCAAAGCAGAGACTAAGCTGAGACACATTTTAAAGACTGCCTGGTCTGGGCTGGGCGCAGTGGCTCACGCTTGTAATCCCAGCACTTTGGCAGGCCGAAGGCGGGTGGACCACGAGATCAGGAGATCGAGACCATCCTGGCTAACACGGTGAAACCCCATCTCTACTAAAAACTACAAAAAATTAGCCAAGCGTGATGGTGGGCGCCTGTAGTCCCAGCTACTCAGGAGGCTGAGGCAGGAGAATGGCATGAACCTGGGAGGTGGAGCTTGCAGTGAGCCGAGATCGCGCCATTGCACTCCAGCCTGGGCGACAGAGTGAGACTCCTCAAAAAAAAAAAAAAAAAAAAAAAAAAAGACTGCCTGGTCTGGACTACTCATTTTGTTTTAAATGAGAATATTGAGATTTGAAGAGGAGAAATAAATTTTTCCAGATCACACAACAAAATTTTGACTGCCTTTAGCTCCTTCCCTAGTCCCTTGAAAATATCTGACATTTTAATGTGGTTGGATAACAAATATGAAAAGATCCAGTAGTTTAAGAAAAGTAAACCTATTTTCTAAGTTAAAGCAATTCTCCTTATTCTACTCTCAATATTTGACTTGACATTCTTAAATTAAAAAAAAAAAAATTATTGGCCGGGCGCGGTGGCTCACGCCTGTAATCCCAGCACTTTGGGAGGCCAAGGCGGGTGGATCACGAGGTTAGGAGATCGAGACCATCCTGGCTAACACGGTGAAACCCCACCTCTATTAAAAATACAAAAAATTAGCCAGGCGCGATGGAGGGCCCCTGTAGTCCCAGATACTCGGGAGGCTGAGGCAGGAGAATGGCATGAACCCGGGAGGTGGAGCTTGCAGTGAGCCGAGATTATGCCACTGCACTCCAGCCTGGGCGACAGAGCGAGACTCCTCAAAAAGAAAAAAAAAAAAAAAAGACTGCCTGGTCTGGACTACTCATTTTGTTTTAAATGAGAATATTGAGATTTGAAGAGGAGAAATAAGTTTTTCCAGATCACACAACAAAATTTTGGCCCAGCCGGTACAAGAAACAAGGTCCCCTCACTTCCAGTCCAGTACTCTTCAACTGCATCCTGTTTTGATAGGGATGGGAAAGTTAAGATGGATAGGGCTGAGGAAGACAGCAGGATGGGTACTTCACAAGCTCTTTCAGCTACCTAGAAGCCCAGATACAATGTGAGTATTGTTTTGTGATAATTAAGTGATAAAATATCAGACACTGGAAGGATCTTGAGTCTATCGAATTCTCCAGTGGTTACAGATGAGAAAACCAAGGTCCAGAGATGACATTGGCCAACACATCCAGCACATAAAAGTCATTGATTCCCTTATTCTGGTACTTTCAAGGCACCCCTTTTCCAGCCTCTGCTCCCAAACCCTTTCTCGGTTTTCCATTCGTAACATTTGTAGCCCAAACAGTGAGTGTCCTAGGTCTTCTTAGATCCTTGAAGGAAATCTTTTCTTGCTACTCCCTAGAGGTTTTGAGCTTCATTCTCATGCTAAACCAGAGAGGAGAAAGAAGAAAATTAGTGTCCTAAGTGACACTGCAGGTGGAGAGCTGTCCAAAACTCCTAGAATCTCAGCTTCCAACATGAGTTTTTTGTTGGCCTTGGCTTATTAATGATGGTGTATTAAAACCTCATTCATTCAGATCTCACCAATTTGGAATTAGTGACAGTGGTGGTCAGGGTCTGAATGGAGGTTTACCTTTGAGGACCAAAGAGAAAAAGCTGAACAAATAGTTAAAGTTAAGAATATTTAAAGGGAGATATTTAGCCTATTTAAGAAAATAGTCTTTTAAAGTATTTTAGAAGCACCATTAAAGCATATTGAGAGCTCTCTGATCCACAACTCTTGACCATTTTAATTTTAGTCACGTTATTCTTACATATTCAATAAGGAATATTTCCTGAGAGTTTCTATTAGGGAACATGTTTTAGTCTAATTTAGTCATTATGTTTAGGCATTATAATTAAATTACATTTCACCAAAAAAATTCCCCAATTCAGAATTTGGGTTTTTTTTGATGGGGATGAGGGTTCTTTCCAATAATGGATATAGATTAATGAGTTTTTCCTGTACTTGTAATATGTGTATGTGTATGTGCGTATACTTGCTATGAGTCATAATAGGTTAGACACAATAACTTACATGTAATTGCACTGCGATAGTGATTGTTGTAATGAGTAAATACATTTCAGAGTATGTGTGGTTATGGGTTATAATGTACAATAATAAACCGGTTTGTAACTTTGTCCTAGGTAATGAATGTCAATGACAGGAGAGAATGAGAGGATTTTTGGAAATAAGTCAGTGCCTTCAATGAGAAGGATTTTATTTACAAGGGAGTTGGGGAGTTGGTAAGAGAGTGTGACTGGCTGTGGATTCTAGGAACTGTGGAAGTGCTGAAGTTGGGTGTTTAGACAACTGTCCTGTTTGGCAATACTTTGTTTGCTGAACCTGAACCCACTGGTATTGAGGTTCTGGTGAAAATCCAGAAACAGAAAACAGATGACTTTAACAGCAAAAGTGAACATGTGCCAAAGAAATAATATTAAAAACATGTCCAGAAAAAGAGAATCTTCAACAAAACTCCAAATCTAAATCAATTTTCATGGTGCAATTTGATTCTCTGGGTTAAATGGCCTGGATACTTAACTGGCTGTACTCCAGTTACCCATGGTAACTACAAGAACTAACTCAAAGATCAGACTAAGACCTAATGTCCAAGAATATTAAATAGTTCTGGGCTAAATGAGGATGGATAAGGAGCCAGAACTTCTATTAGGTCGGTGCAAAAGTAATTGAGGTTTCTGCCTTTACTTTTAATGGCAAAAACTTTTAATTATAAAATAAAGCCGTTTCAACTTTTAATGGCAAAAACCTCAATTACTTTTACACCAACCTAATAATTCTACTTTAATTAGTATACGTTGTCCATTGACACTTGTCCGAGGCCTGTCTTCCCACATTCCTCATAGTATTCATTGTAGAAAGCATTATTGTGGTTTACTTGGTAATCATAACAGTCACTCATTGCAAGTATAAACTTCTGTGATTTTTGTAAATTTATGCAGTTGTACAACCATCAGCACAATCCAGTTTTTAAAACACTCTTTTCACCCTCACAGTTCTCTAGCTCCTATTTGCAGTTAATCTTTGCTCCTGTCCCCAACTCCAATGACCTTCTGCACTCTTTCTTGCTTTTTAATTACTTTTGGTTTTGACTCTGTAAAAGTCAGCACCTGGCTACTTAAGGAGACACACATTATGTTGAAACGGCTTTATTTTTTAATCCATAAATATCTGTTACTGACAAAAGTGGAAAAATCCTTAAGACTAAATCTTACTAAAGTGTGTTTGTTTACAGTACATGTAGAATGTGCTTTGACAGGTAAGTAGAACGATGAGATTTGTACAGAGAAGCAGTCACTAGAGCACTGCTCACCATGAAGCTTACGTATGAGTAACGAAGAAACTGCAAAGATACAGATAGAAAGGTACTTTTCATCAGTGCTACCATATAATAAACATGAAATTCATAAATTGGGCTAATGCATAAAAATGTTCATTAATCCCCCCTTAGGAAATTGTGTCCCCAAACTAAAAATATTACAGTAAGAATTGCTTTTTATTAGAGAATTTCAAGAATTCTTTACTACAAAATGTCTAGTTGAGTTATAGAACTAGAGGAATATTTGCCACTACGAAGCCAATGAATGAGTCCTCCCATGGCGTGGCATTCAGGGGTCACTGCAGGGTGGGCAGCAAAGTTAAGCAGGGTCTTCTCCTCCCTCAGGAGGGAGAGCATGAAGGAAACACACAGCCACAGCATTTCTCTGACTGATGGAAGGTTAATGTGTTTCCTGATTTACAAGATGGGTTTGATGATAACAAACTTGGACTCTCCATTCTTGCTTCATAAGCCTTCACCGGGAGGACGGTAATGTCATGAGGAAGGGCTAGAAAGGTACTAGGATGGGGTGATTGCCCCTTCCTAGCAGCCCAGATAGTGAGTGATGCCTTCTCCTCCAGTTGGAATGGAGCCTCAGTGTCCAGACTTGGTCTTCAGGACGCACATTCCAGAGTGGGATATCATGACGTTCATTACCACACAAGAGCCTATGCACATGTCCCTCTGCAGCTTGAAATGAATTTCCCAGCTGCCCTCAAGTACAAACTTCATGCCTTTGTGGGCAAACCTCCAGACCTTTCTCTCCAGCCAGCTCCCTCGCTGAAATTGGAACCGCCTCCCTCCAGCTATAAGGACCGTATCCAAAATGGAAACTCCAAACTCAGAATTCCCCAGAATTCCACAGCCACTTAGGATGGTTTAGGTGTGTCTCTACAAGAGGGCTTCCACGGCACACAGTTGGTGACCTATTGAATGGTTAGGCCCTTAAACTTCAGGTACGAGGGCATCGCTAGGTGGCCGAGCCCATCAGGTCCGCCCCAGGCTCTAGTGAGGAGTGCGGTCCAGGACATCTGAGGACATCGCTGTGGGGCAGGCGTTGTGGGATGTGTGCAGCTCAGTGGAGGTGGGGAGGAACGGGGAGAGCAGGTGCTGGCAGGGAATGAAAGCCCTACAATGTAAAAGCTGGATGAAACTTCAGAGCTCATCTAGTCAAAGCCCCTCATTTTACAGATGGGGAAACTGAGGCACTGAGTGGGGAACATGACTCCCCCTCGGAGACAAAGCCAGGGCTGGAAGCTGTGTCTCCAGAGCCTCAGCCCTGTGCTTTTTTTTCTCCTAGAGTATGCTGCCTTCCAAAAGCAAATATAGAGCCCAGGAAGACATGTCCTTCATATTGAATTTGCCATTAAAATGCTGCATTTATAAAAAATAACATTTGAACCCTGAAAAATACTTCATTAAAACACAATGCGCTTTCTTGAAAATACTCCAGAGCAAAATCTCCCAGATTTGGAGAGCATGACAGGAAATGTATGTGGGAGGTAACATGCCAGCTTTTCGCAGGGCAGGCCTCTTCTGGAGTCCGAGTGATTGGCAGCCCTTTCATTTTTAACTTGGGTTAGGTGCACAGTTGCTTGTGGAAGGAATATGAGGGTGGAGGCTGGTGACAGACAAGGTATCTCTGAAGAAAACAGACTGAGTTTGATGGCAGGGATGTTGGCGTGGATATTCCTCCGTGCTTGGAGACTCAGGAGGCCCTCAAGTCTTTGTGGACAAAGGCGGATAGGTGACATACACAAGCAGGAAGGGAGCAGGTGTTTTGAAGCAGTGGCTGAGAACCCTCAAGGATAGGAGTCTTTGGCCAGAGCAGGAGCTTCTGGGCTAACATTAGGCTGGGTTGGGAGCTTCAGGGGACTTGCTAGCCTCAGGAACCAAACTGACCATGACAGGCCATGACATCTCAAACCCAGAGCTCCATTCCCTTCCTCCCAGAGCTCAGACGGGGAAAGCCCTTGGCTCTGTGCACTGGGGTATCAACTCACAGGGGCAGGAGATGAAGGATACACCAAGGAAGCAAATAGAAGACCTGAAGAATGTCTTTTTCTTCCATTGTTTTCATTGAGAGCTCTGATTTTTAGAGCTGGATATTATAGGAAGACCAGGGAAAATAAATTAGGAATGGAGGAAGATAGAAGGAGGAAGAGGGAGATGAGAGGAAGGAATGAGTGACCTGGCATGGAAATCTGGGGTTTTCTGAAAATCAGGAGTTTCTGGAAGTGAGAGTGGAAAGAGGGGAGGAGAAATTTGAATTGGGGGCAAGGTTGGAACTTTCTAAGAGGCAGATGAATGGCCCAAGACACTCCCAAGACACTGGGGAGCCCTGAGGGCAGAAGCCCGGTTAAGAGGTGAAGGAATTCTTGGCAAAGCCTTTTTGACTCAGGAAGGCATGGAGCCAGGAGCCTGGAGCAAGACAGGGAAGGTGGAGGTGCAGGAGGGATTGTGAGAGCTTCAATGCCATCAGAGGCCAAGGAGACCAGGCAGAACTTTCAGGGCAGGAGGGAACCTGTGCAGATTCCAGTCTATTCCTGTTAGAGCAATAGAGATGTGAAAGAATTAATAAAACAAGGAGAGGGAAATCTTGGGCTTTAGGCTTCCTTTGTGAGGTGGAGGGGGCTTTTACTGTAGGGGTAGATGGTACTTCTATGTATGACAGAGGCCACCAGCCTGCTTGGGCTAGAAATCATGGCATCTAGGTTCTAGCCCCAGAAGCCTCTTTTATCTGCTACATGAACTTGCCTAGTGATGTGGCTATGCTTGTTCCATAAAGATGGATGGGACAGCTGAATAAATGGACACCTCTGTGTCCCAGTTATGACATAGTTTTTGGGATTTTGAAATGAGGGACTGAATTGGAGCAAGTTTGTAGACCTATCTCTATTTCTTTTTTCTTTCCTCCTTCCCTCCTATCCTCCCTCTCTCCCTCCCTCCATTCCTTGCTTCTAGACCCAAAGGTGAAGCAGAAGAAATCCTTGAAAAGGAGTAACCATTGCAGTAGAATTTTCCAACCCAACTGACATTAGAGACTTTCACCCAGACGGTGGTAAGGCTGGGATGAGAAATGTCTTGGAATCAACTCGTCAACAACCCCTGAGACAGACAGAAACCCTGTCAGAGACAGGGCTTGGGGAGGACCCCTGGGGAAAAGTGTCACCCTGGGGGCTGCAGAACTTGGTGCTGAGAAGCTTTGACACTGGAGATGGGATCAGCTTTCTGGTTTGGTGTGTACCTGCATGTAGACACCAGGGAGGGGCATTCTCAGCCACTCAGGTCCTTTCCCCTCACCACCAGCATCCTGCCTTCAAGGGACAGCCACAGATTAGAGGATTCAAAGGTGCTGGGCTCAGGGCCCCAGCTGGGAGCCACCTGCTCTATTCAGACTCACTTCTTCCTTTCCAACCCTCTTAGCCTCACCTTCTGGAACAAACTCTTATAAACCCCTGGGGACCAGCCCTTAAGAAGGTTTATGTGTCTGTGGGGAGGAAAGCGGAGAGGGTAGTCCTTGGCCTACCAAGGGTTACCAGGAATGCGTCCCCAGTGTGGGGGCTGAGGGTGGCTTTCACAACCCCCAACCTCCATCCCCCTAAGACCCATGTGATGGTTTCCTGTTCCTGTTGGGAAGCACACCCTGGGGAGGGGAGATGGAGATGAGAGCTTTGGAACTCTTGAAATCAGTGAAAGGAAACAGTCCATTGCTTTCTCTGTGGTTTGTGGACTTGGTTAGATTAAAAATCTCCAGGGCTGACACCGAGAAATTCTCCTTCTACACTCGCCTTTTTAAAGGGCCATGAGGGCAGAACTGAGGGCAGGTAAAACCCCTTTTATAAGGGCACTGCTGTTGGATCTGACTGTTTTAAGGATCACATCTTCACCCAGTAGTCTGGAGTTGATTCCCCCAGCCCCAACCCAGCGGGTGCCCTGGCCCTGAGAATGAGGGAACCCCTTCTTTCCCCCACCAGGCTCTCTGGTCTTGGGGGAGCGGATGCTGCTGAATTCACTGTCAGCTCCCCAGGAGGAACTCACACCATGCCCACCCCCAAGCTGGAGATGGGGAAGAGGCTGAGGTGGGCGGGCAGTAGTGGCCCCCCCAACAGAGCTGAGGACCATGGTCTACCAGGTGCCCCAGTGCCTGCAGAAAGGGACGATGCTGTGGGTACCTGCCCAGTTAGCCCCTAGGCCAGTTGCCTGGAAGACCATTGTTTGCTTTTGCTAATAGGTCTTTGTCCTTTTGATCCAGAGGAGGCACAGATCTGAAGAAGGAACAGCCAGGAGGAATGAAGTTGCAGGGAGGATGTGGGGGAACGGGAGACAGGCAGTAGGAGTGAGCTCTGAACTGAGCAGGTAGACAGAGATGGAGAAGGAAGGAGAGGCGGACAGGGTGCAGGACAACCACCTCTCATCCTCCTTGTCTGGGGGCTGAAGAGCCCCTCTCTAGAAACCTCTGCCTGGGTCCTGCCGGAGGTGCACGTGTGAACAGGTGGAGCCCTGCAGGATGCAAATGTTGAGCCCGAGACCCTGCACATCACAGTGGCCCTCCCCACCCTGGCTCTCTGGCCACCGCAGGTGCCTCCTGGGAGCAGAGCAGGGATGGAGAAGGCGGCCTGAGTGGCAGTCATGGTCAGGTCTAGAAGCCTGGAGGGTGTGTGGAGATGATTGGGTGTCTGGGAGAGCCAGAACCCCATCGCTACTCCCCTCTGGGATGGCTACAGCCAAAACCCCAGAGAACTCAAGGGTGAAATCCTCAGGGCCAGGGGAGGAGCACAGCCCCCAAAAAGGACAGGCCCAGGGTCCTTATGGGCGGGCAGTCAGCTGGAAGGGGGCGGAGTTCCCACCAATGGGGAGGCAGCTGAAGGAAGGGAACCCCTCTGGGTCCTGGGGTTGAGGGGAGGGGGCGCAGGGCCAGGGTTGGGCCCTCAGGGGTCAGCAAAGGAAGGGCCACTCAGTGGGGACCAGAGAGTTCCAGCAGGCAAGAAAAGAATCATTATTGTGCTTATGGACACAGCAGCTCCCTGGCTCTGAGAGAGCGAGCAGGCAGTTTTTAGGCACTAGAAGATTTCTGTGATGCGGTTCTAGGTAAATGAATGAGACCGAGTAGCCTATTCGGTCAGCCCACTGATTGGACCCGCTGGCCCCTTCAAACCCAGACAGCTTCGGACCACGGTCAAGCAAGGGTCTCTTTGCTGACAGAACCTGCAGCTGAGTCCCCCGGACGGGGAGAAGGAGGCGCGAGATGGAAAGGGAGTTGGAGAAGGTGGTCGGGGGTGAGAATGGGGCCTGGCCCCCTCCTCACTCCCCGTTGACTCTTCTGGAGGAGCAAGGGCGATTGCTCTTGGTCCTGGATCTAAGCATATTGAACCAGGCCATCGGGGCTCTGTCCCCGGGGGTATGGCTTTTTGGGCAAAGGTGGCCCACCCCCACTTCCTACAGAGGGGACGAGGGAAGGGAGAGTGGCAAGGCTAGAAGCTCTGCTCCCGGCCCCTCCTGGCCCCTGCTCTGCTCTGCCACGCCCAGCAGCCCCGGCCCTGCCCCGCCGGTCACACGGTCACTTCGGTCTTGCTGGCTGTGTAGCAGGTGTGGTGGCCCGGGATGTAGTGCAGCTGCTCCACTGTGTTGTGTCTGCGCGAGGCAAAGGCATGACGCTTGGCTGCCGTCTGGCTCTGGCCCAGGGTGGCGTACGAGTTATTGGAGGCACTGGGATGAGAGTGCATCTTGCTCATGCGGTAGCGGTCCAGCACGGGTGTGGACACAAAGACGTCCGTGTGCGAGATGGCCCTGGACAGTGACTGCTCGGGAAAGGTCGTCCGCTCTGGGGACAGCAGCGGGTCCTGGGAGTGCAGGCGCTCTGTGGAGAGCAGCTGCTCGTCGGACAGGATGCGGTCGTATGGCATGCTGAACTCATCTGCCAGGCCTCGATCCGGGGACAGGACCCTGTCCTGGGACATGGCCCGGATGGGCCGGCGGGGTCTTTCCCGTGGCAACGGCTTCTGTTGGGACATCTGGATGACATTGAGGGGGAGGGTGCCCCGGGCAGCCAGGTCAGGCAGGTGCCGCCGCCTCATGTAATACTCGTCAGCCTCCTTGTCGGCTGCAGGGGAGAGACAGAGTGAGAGAAGGCAACTGGGGTGACCCTGCAGCCAGGACTCAGATAGAACTCTGCACCCCTCCTGCTCCAGCACAGACCTGTCAATCTTCAGGGATAATACAGTCAAACTTCTTTAGTTATGTATTAGGACCTGGAGGCTCAGACGGGTGAAGGGTATATTTTCCCATTGAATGTGCAAACCATTCTCTGGGGGCTTGTTAAATGCAGATTCTAATTCAGTGGGTCTGGGGTGGGCCCAAGAGTTTGCATCTCTAACAAGCTCCCAGGCAATGCTAAAAGTCTCTGGTACATGGACCACCTTGAGGAGGGATATGTTAAGGGACTTCCTCAGAATCCCCAGCATGTTCAGGGCAAAGTTGATGGCAAGCTCAAGTCCCTGAACTCCCCCTGGTCCTGGGCTGTATCTACCACACCACGGTCCTGAAACAGAATGGCCATCTGTCTTACTAAAACATCCAAATAGCAGCTCCAGAAGCTTTCTGTTGAGGTCCACAGCCAGCCTCCTGCTAGAATAAAGTAAGGTGCTCAGACTAGGAAATGCTTGTGAAAATGTTTAACTGGTACCTTAGGAACATCATAACACCTTCTCTGTAGTAGCAGGCAATGCACCGAAAGCTAATACATGGGCCTCCAGTCCCCACACAGCCACATAATCAGCCTACACACGCTCCACCTGTGCCCGTAACGCAAGCGGGTTGGAGTAATCTTAGATGTGCGCCTCATTTAGGTGCTCCACCTTCCTCTCTATCCAGCAGGCCCTCCTAAGCTCACACTGCTCTCTGTACCCTTGAATTTGCCCAGAACTTGCATGCTACACAGACACCTACTTGAACTTGCAGGTTATACATAAACCTGCATTGCTCCGAATTTCAGAAATGAGGCCTCCTACACATGGCCTTCTAGATCTCTGCAAAAGTGTGGGAATTCTGCCTGCTCTTCAGTTGACGCAGCGGGATTGCTGACGGGTATCCTTCCTCCTGAGCCAAATTTCATCACCTCGGGATGATTCCTCAGGTTATCAGACAGTCCCATCTCTAGCTAGAGACTCTGCGTTTCACTATGGAGGTGGCTGATGTGGACTTAGGCTGCACTGCTGTCAGGGTAGGTTACCCTGAAGCTTTCAAGCAAATGCTCACCCCTTGAGGCTCCTACTGCCATTGGGTGATCATCGAAAGAGACTCATGGGAAAATGAGATGAGAAGGTCCAAGGCCAGAAAGCTAGGGAGGAAGAGCTGTCCTTTAGGGAACTTTTTTTTGACATTTTTTTATCTTCAACCCATTGATGCCCAGAGTCTCCCCGGACTCCAGAGGCAGAGCTGGCATCACTGGATAAACTGGACTGGACGGATGAAATGGGGTGTATGCATGGGAGGTGAAGGATCTCAGGTCCTCAAGACACTGTTGGCTGGGTTGGAGAGGGAGCTGGTTTGTGGTTCTCTGGGAAGGTCTCAGAGAAAGCTCTGGCCATTGCTAGCCTCTATCCAGTATAGGGTATACAGAAAGGAAGGCCCATGGTTTGAAGAAGGCAGATGTGTGCGGGACTGGGGGAAGGCTTTCTCCTGCAGTTCAACTGGTGCATGAGTTGGAGGGCTGTCTCCTATGGGGATGTGAATCTGAGGATTCCATGGCCTTCTTTCTATGTATGGGAAGGATGGACTTAGTCCATAAGGAACAAAAACTAAGAGCTTATCTATTCTCTTCTCCCATCCTGCAACTCCTTCTTTATTCTTGGGATTCGACAGCTGTCCTATGGGGTATGGGGCAAGAGAGTGTGGCCTAGGAAGATATCTTGGAGCCCCAGAGACAGACCTCAACTTGGGGGAAATTCGACTTACTTAGCCTCTTCAGAGACGAATACTTGCTGGGGTTGGTCTTTACTGCAGACTCGTAGGATGGGGGCAGGTGGGCCAAGTTCTGGAAAGAGCGGGAGAAGGAGAGGTCATAGGGCTCGGTGGCTGATGTTAGGATGTTGTTCATCCGTGGCTTCTCTGCAAGAAAAGGGAGGGGTGTTTTGTGTTAATGAGGACCATGTCTGTGGCAGGCAAAGGGGACAGCTATAGGTTCTATTCCCCTGCTTTCTGCCTCACCCCTGATTCGAGTCCCCATCTGCTTTCCTGGACCTCCTCCATGCTTGGACATAGCTTGGTGATACTGTTGACTCAATTTCCCTCATGCTCAGTTCCAGTTGTCAATAAGCCTGGGGCAGATGCTGTTTTAGTCACCACCAAGAGATTTTACCATTCTGTGAATGAGAGACTCGACTCTTGAGTCTGCGGAGGGAATTCTCTCTCTCAGTACATCTCTGGGTTATCTGCTGAAAATATAAGCCTGATGGAGCTGAGGAGCATCATAAAAATCATCTACTTCTGTATAAAAGTGCCATCCTTTTCCTAATAGCTTTAGGCAAACCTAGCTCTCAGGCTCAGAAAAATCTCAGTTGGAGGACATGGAGTGACTTCTGTGATTTATGTACCCATAGAAGAACTGGGTCCTGGACGCAGCTCCACTGAGACCCAACCCATGCTCCGTCCATGGCATCCTCGCACAGCTCATGTAGCCCCTTTTCCCCTCTCCAAGCTCTGCACTTGACAAGCCACAGTGAGTCACAGAGCTATTTTATCTTACTCTGATTCCTTTCTCTGAAGCCCCCTCTAAGCTTAGCCATCTCTAAGCTGCTGGAGGAAAGAACCTAGACAAAAATGCATAGCACATCATCCCTACTTTCTTCTTCCTTCCCCTGAGTTAGAGCATTGCGATGCAAGAATCTGAAGAGATGGAAAGGAGTGTTGTTCAATGCCAGACCTGGGGAAAAGAATGGAAGGAAAAGTGGAAGAAAAGGTGAAAGGGAGATGAGAGGGTGGCTGATGGGAGCACAGTGCAGTGTGTGCTGAGCTCAGGGCCAGATGAGTGACACAGGAGAGGAGAGGGGGCATGCAGGGCTAGTGAGGGAGGCAGGGAGGATGAGGGTACAGAAAGAGCTGGAGATCCTGGGGAAGAAGACCAGCATGCCTCAGTGCTTCATGGACTTGAGGAGGAGAAGCCACAACAAGAATTCAATGAGTGGCTGCCATGGGAAATGGGGGTACCATTCCCAGAAGTGAGGCAGTTGGGCAGCTATAGTCTCACTGTGTCATTCCTCAATCCTCTTTGGTTTGGGACACCTCAAGGCCAAAGAAGTTCTGAGAGGGAGCAGGCTCTAACTTTAGATGAATGTGCAGGAGGACTGCCATACCTCTTGGCAAAGAGAGTGCAGAACCATGGAAAGCATGAATTCTGTGGACTGTGTGAGAGGTGGGAGAGAGAGAAGCCCTCCTAGGCATTGTCCAAGGGCAGCCCCAAGCACCGGGGACTCCTGGCTTCCCTATCCCTTCCTGCCTTCACTGTCCCCCCCAACACTGGGGACTGAGCCAGGAAAGCTCAGCCAGTGAGCTGGTGTTCATGCCAGCTTGGGACATACGTGAGGGGGGTGAGGGGTGCTCTACATCCCCATCAGAACATGCTGTACAGAAAGAGCCTCCCTGGCATGCATCAGGACAGATGCCAGGAAGTGGAGTGAGCAGGAACTTGGGAGTGCTGCTCCTCAGAGTGGGTAATAGCCACTCATCTCTCAGCACTTATCTCTTCACTTTGGCCATGCTGGAGAAGAAGGAACCTCCTTCTGCCTGTTGGCATTATGCTCTCAACAAGGCATCACTCAGCTCACCCACTTCCAAATGCAATCTTCCTGGATACTCTTGTTCTGCCACTGTGTTCCAGAACGTACCCCTGAGCCAAGGCCAGCTCTCCCTTGCCTTCTGCCTTCATGGGATCACCGTTGCACAATCTCCCTCCTATGGCAATGCCTCCTTTACTCTTCTCTATGAAATTCCCCCCTCACTCAAGACGTTTTGCTGTGCCAATGTCCCATCTTTTTAGCCTACAGTAGCTGTTCTTTAAGCCTGTATTGCTCTTCTAGTCAGTTCCACCCAGTTTAGTATCTAACTGATCTCTAATAATTTGACTTGAGTTAGGATTGTGGATCTCCAAATATTGCAATCTCCTTGACAGCAGGGCTTTGCTTTCCAATTCTTTTGATTCCTTCATAGTGCTTGGCCCAGAATAAGGATCCAATTACTGCTCTTTGTAGAGAACTAAGTAAGTAGACTCAGGCCCCCTCCTCTCTTGATAGGCACTCTGCCAGCTCCTGGGAAAGAAGGGAACATCCAAGAAAGCAATGCAGAGAAAATTCTACTCTCACTACATTGTGAGCTGCTCAAGGGCAGGGACCAGGTCTCATCAACTCCCATCTCCCTGCACCGGTTGGAAAAGAGAAGAGAGGAAGAGAAGGAGGGAAGAATGGCTCCTACTGTTGTATTCAGGAGTCTGCTTGTGTTGGCTCCTTCTGGGGAAAAATCAGCTCAGTAGTTGTTCTTTCAGAGTGTGACTGAGCAAGTGGGAGCTCTCCTTGCATGCCTTTTCTGGCTCTTCCTTTGGCTGCTTAATTACTGTGGGCATCCCCCAGGCTCCCTGCCTTTGCCTTCTGCACTGCTCTTTCAGTGCAGAGTGCCCCCACTCCTGAGGCTTCTGTTACTGCCTCCAAAGCTTGACTCACATCTTCAGCTCTAACCTTCCTCCAGACTTCATGTCTGCATTCCTGCCTGTTGAATATTTTTTTCTTGCAAACTCCAGGTGTGCAGATCCAAACTCACTGACAACTCCATCCCCTATACATACTGGCAGTTTTTCTGATTCCTTCGATTGTGTTAATAAAACCCTCATTTTTCTAATCAGTGTCATCATTGGGTCTCATCAGCCATATTCAGTTAGTAAGGAAGTTTCTCTAATTCTTTCTTCAAAAGGTTTCATATCTCAACCGTCCTTTCTTTTCCCACTGTCAGCATCACCACTGGTATCAACCTCTTTTCACTGATCTCCCCAGTTTCTCCCAGTGCTAACTTTTTAGACCCCACAACCTGATAAATCTGATCGTACTATTGCTTTCATCATTTATTTCCACCTGGAGCATAGCACATGAAAATATTCTAATCTCCTCCTCCTAATTATAATATCCCTCAGCTTCAATGCTGAGGCACACCATAATCTGACATGACAGCGGTAGGTCTCTCTACCAGGTGGCCTGTAGGATTTGTCATTGTTTTGAGTTTTTCTCTCACTAAAAGCTTAATGATGTTTTCACTCTTTCACAGGAAAGAGACAAACATGACTGATAGAACATAAGACAGCCATGTACATTGTGAACTATCAAGTCTTGAGCAGGTGCCAAACATAGGTTTTCTCTGTTCAGCTGTGATCTGGTGGGAGGATATTATAACCTAAGAGGGAAACATGGTTTTATAACCCTTGGGTACTATGCTAACACTCCTCCACTCAACAATTTTCAGCCTCTTTTTTTTCTGCCAAGAAGCTGAAGCCCAAATCAGTTTTGAGTTTTATCAAATCTTAATTAGTTTGGGGAGGATCAATACAGTTTAACCAAGTCTCATGTCCTTCGTAAATGACATCACAGATAGCTTTGAGCAAAGGAGGGTGTTCCACTCCTTGCTGTGGACATACGGAATTTACGACTGTAAGAAGTGATACAGGTGGTAAGTAGAAATGGGTCTGTGGCAAGTAGAAATGGGTCTAGCCCCTTTCTGTTTATGTCAAGGGATCATTTTGATATCAGAGACAGAAACACCAAGGGGAAAATAGCCTACAAGTAAGATAAGAGCATTGTGGCCCTGGAGGAGGGTGGGCCCGTGGCTCCTTGCACCTCCTTAGCTTCAGTGAGTTAATGACCATGTGTTTGATGCCCTGATAGGCATCCGTCCTTAGACTGGTGCCACTCGAAATGAGGAGGAAATGCAGAGTGCTCTCAATCATCTCTCACCATGTGGCGGGATCTGGGTAGCACTGCTCAAAATCGGATGGCTATATTGATGATCACCTGAAAATCATAGAAAAGAAATTTTTAAAGAAGAGTTCAGGCATTCCACCATCTCTCCAACATAACAGCATCTCTCTTTACCTCTAATGTGCTTCTCTGACTTAAAGGAAGCACTTCTAAGAAAGGCAGAGGTCATTGTATGAGGCTCCAAGAAACGTCCCCTGCTGTTTCTGTCTCTCTCCTTCTGCAACAGGGCTTCCTCTGTCACCATGGTGACCCACCCACATCTCTGGAGGAGGCCAACCAGCCGTAGAGGCTTTGTAGGGATGGGTGGAGGAGGAGAAGGATGGAGAGTAGGGAGTGTTTGGCAGGTATGCGTGCATGCGGGCATGCATAGGGTGGGGGAACTAAGCAGGGGAAGCAGATTTCTTTGAGCGTTGGGTATTAGGGTGTGTTTAACCAAAATGAGGGTGCCCTGACTTAAGGCGCTTCCACTTTACAGGACTTTGATTTGTCCCTAGGCCTTTATACAGGAGGGTCTGGATGCACCCTGAGATGCAGCAAGATGACCTGAGCTGTCCACTGCCTGAGATCAGCAGTCCTGGATTCTAGGCTCTGTCCTGCCTTTAACTGACACAGCCTAATAGTACAAAAGCATTTCCTTTATTAATAATATTCCACTTAGATGGAATAATCCACACAATTAACACAGTTACAGTTGCCAAAGCCTGAAGTTCGAGGCATTCCAAAAGCTTTTACAATTGTTGGAATGAAAATGTGGCTGACCACTCCAGTGCACTCCGGTATTCTATGATTGCTTCAGCTGAACATTATGTTCTTGTTTTTCATTGTTGCATGTAACTGATTTCAACTAAAGCAAAGGGAAGAGGAGGCATGAGGCCCTTGCTTTAGTTTACCTAAACCGCAGATGACAGCCCTGTCCTTCTTGCAGTCTAGAATTTTCATTTCCTTACATCTTGTGACTGAAGCCTTCTTCCCTGCCTTTGGCCTTATACTTTGGCTAGTCATTCCATAGCTCCTACACTATATTCCATTTCCCTTTCTATTCTCTAAATACCAGGGCTTCATAACACTCAGGCATCTTAGTGAAGACTTCAGCTCTATTCCAAGGTTTACATCCGCTTGCCCAGATTAATAGTTCCCAAATCTACAACTCTAGCCTGAGGTCATCTTGATTTGGAAGGTTAGATTTTATGCTTATGGACATTCCCTTGAAATTCCTACCCTCACCCAAATCATTAAGTCCCAAAGTGAGCTCTTCATTTTATTCTGGTGTCCGGGCTTCTGTCCATGGTACTGATGTACCGTGGGCCTGGAATGTGAAACTTCAGTCATCGTCACCATTTTCCTCCTTTCATCCTCCATATTCAGTGTATCCCGAAGTCTTCTTCGCTGCAGCCATCTCCTAAATCCAGGCCCACAATATATCTTTTTGTCAAGATTTCTTTTAGCTCTACTCTCAATTTCCAAGACAAATCCTGTGAATTCCTACCAGACAAAATTTCGCAAACCAATGGAATCATCACAGCATTCCCTTGCTGAAGGCTGGACTCTAAATAGTCAAGCACACAGGGCTGGGTGTGGTGGCTCACACCTGTAATCCCAGCACTTTGAGAGGCCAAGGTGGACGGATCACGAGGTAAAGAATTCAAGACCAGTCTGGCCAACATGGTGAAACCCTGTCTCTACCAAGAATACAAAAATTAGCTGGATGTGGTGGCATGTGCCTGTATTCCCAGCTACTTGGGAGGCTGAGGCAGAAGAATCACTTGAACCTGGGAGACAGAGGTTGCAGTGAGCCGATATTGTGCCAGTGCACTCCAGTCTGGGGGATAGAGCAAAACTTTGTCTCAGGAAAAAAAAAAAAAAAAAAAAAAAAAGTCAAGCACACTATCCAATGTGGGTGGGTTTGGGAAGTAGGCCACAATTTCTCACATGAAGATACTGTCCCTTCCCAAGACAGATTAGGTTGAAGCCAGGGAAGAAACTATTTGCCAAAGGTTGAACCAGTTCTACACTGGACCTGAATTTAAGCAAGAAGAGAGAATCCAGAGAGATTAAAAAACATTTTTTTCTTGCTTGTCCTCCAGAGGCAAGAAGAAAACTAGTTCCAATGAGGTTTTGTTGTCGTTTGGTGTATTTGTTTGCTTTTAAGCCATATGGCAGGATCACAGAGAAATGGGAGAAACCCAGGTCATTCGATCTGGAGTTTCTGGAGAGTGGCAGTTAGCAAGAAACACTTCTAGACTTCCATCTCAGAGTTTAGGTGTCACCAGGAAAGGGTTATTGATAACTCAGATTCACTTAATAATTGCTGATAACCAATTATGCTTCTTGATCTGTGCTGAACACTTTCACAGGCATTTTTAAAAACTCATTCACAGTGATCTTCATTTAAATGGGGACTGAAGTAGAATGAATATATATTATTGGCCTACCATACCTTAGTTGAAATCTTTATTGTAATTTTTTTTTTTTTTTTTTTTTTTTGAGACGGAGTCTCGCTGTCACCCAGGCTGGAGTGCAGTGGCCGGATCTCAGCTCACTGCAAGCTCCGCCTCCCGGGTTTACGCCATTCTCCTGCCTCAGCCTCCCGAGTAGCTGGGACTACAGGCGCCCACTACCTCGCCCGGCTAGTTTTTTGTATTTTTTAGTAGAGACGGGGTTTCACCATATTAGCCAGGATGGTCTTGATCTCCTGACCTTATGATCCGCCCGTCTCGGCCTCCCAAAGTGCTGGGATTACAGGCTTGAGCCACCGCACCCGGCCTCCAGATGAAGTCACAAACAATATATGTCTTGATTTACAAGTACAGTGCTTTTCCTTTTGTTTGAATCTCACTTAAAATGTTTCATTAACAGCAGATTTTTCCTACCTTGGCATTAAGGAGAGCATTTTTAAGTTAAGTATAAGGATGAGAATAACCATAAAATAACCACTGTGACATTTTGTTGTATTTCCTTTTATTTCCTTCCCCTTATAAATGATTATATGAGTGCTTACAGATACCCTCAACCCCGACTCCCCCACCTAAATAGTATTGCAATGAATAATCTTGTATATGTGTCATTTTGTACACAGACTGTAGTTCTTACAATGAATTAAAATAGAGTGATTTAATCTTCACATGTGTGCAAAATGACAATTGTGTGAGACAATTGGCTGTGGCATTTTTATAGTAGTAAAAGCAATGAAACCACCTAAATACTCATACATGCATGTACTTATGCACACAGATAAAAATATCTAGTTTTTGGTTATGTAATCATGCTGCATATACTACTTTAATCTTCTTCATGCCTAATGAATAAATGAAAGTGTCTTGAATGTATTTTTATGTTTTGAAATATTATTTGAAACACCTTATATGGTTCACAATATTCTTTCTATAGAATAGTCTATTCTGTATGCCTCTATATCATTTAAGCATAATATATTTAAGCATAACATATTTAAGCAGGTCCCCTATTTTTGGTATTTAAATTGTTTTTTTTTTTTTTTGTTTTTTGAGACAGAGTCTTGCCCAGGCTGGAGTGCAGTGGCGTGATATCAGCTCACTGCAAGCTCTGCCCCCCGGGTTCCCGCCATTCTCCTGCCTCAGCCTCCCGGGTAGCTGGGACTACAGGCACCCGCCACCAAGCCCGGCTAATTTTTTTGTATTTTTAGTAGAGATGGGGTTTTACCGTGTTAGCAGGATGGTCTCGATCTCCTGACCTAGTGGTCCGCCGGCCTCTGCCTCCCAAAGTGCTGGGATTACAGGTGTGAGCCACCGCGCCCGGCCTTTAAATTGTTTAAAAGTTTAATAATGTTACAGCAAACAACCCTGAGCACACATCTTTGGTGATGTCTCATTTCCTTAGCCCAATAACTAAAGGCAGCATTTCCAAGTCAACACACTGTCAATTGTCTAGCAATGTGACACGGGAAATTGATAGATTTCCTCATATTGAACCATTCATCTGTCTATTACTGAGAAATATCTTATTTGATTCTGGTGTCTTATTATTTTATTACAACACTGGATTCTATTTTCTTGTGATATATGTATATATATATATATGAAATATGCATTCATAAATAAAATTTGTAATTTTTGTGCTAACCCCCCATCAAGCTTTTGTATTAAGATAATTTTGTAAAACCAAGTGAATAACATTCCATCTTTTTGTATGCTTTGAAACAGTATAGCATGAAGCATCTGGTTTTTGGATGTTTGGAGGAATGCAACAATAAAAATGTGTAGTGTCTTTTCGGGGGGTCCTTCTATTGGCACAGGGCTAAACGCTTGGAGGGAGATTGTGTTGTCATTGCCAGTTTAGAGATAAGGAAACTGAAGTTTGGGGAGTTTGAATATGTTGCCGAATGTTGCGTAGTTAACAGGTGAGACTGGGATGTGAACCCAGGCAGGCTGGTGCTAGGCCCACATTCTTAACTATGTAATGTTATGTATACTGCCTTCCCATACTTGGCGACATGATCCTTGCATGGTGATTCATTCAAGCTTTCCAATTTCTACATTCAATTTGCAATATCAATGTTTGTTTAAAAAAAATCCATTGGACATTTTAAACTTCATTAGCTTAAAACTAAAACATCACTCACAAAAATCTCCATATATGAAGTTGGACCCCTTTTCTTCTTAATTCTCTGTGTCAGTGTTTCGTGGATTAGTAATTTATTCATATTATTATTCTCTTTCACAGAATTACCTCCTATACATATCAGTTCTATAATGTTTTAACTCTTCCAATCATTATTTTATGCTTTTGAATTTGCTAATTCCTGCCTCCTAATTTTCTTTGGTTTCATTTGTAATTGTTTTCTCATTTCCTGGCTTGAATCTTTGATCCATTTATTTTCACTCTTTTCTGTTAACAATATAAGGTCTTTAACTATGAATTTCTCTCTGGCACTGTTCCATGAGCAACAATACACAGTGTTCTTATTGTTGTTATATCCTAAATGATCTGTAATTGCAGCCTTGGTTTTCTCTTTGACCCAAGAGTTATTTAGTAGAGTGTTAAAATTCAAAATGTTTGGGTTTGTTCGTTTGAACTTTTGCCATTAATTTTCTATTGTATTGTACTGTGGTCAGAGAGCAGAGCCTGTACAAGTTCTGCTTTTTGGAACTTACTGAGATTTCCTTTGTGGACTAATATACAATCAATTTTTGTAAATGTTTTATGAGTACTTTGAGAAAAGATACATTTTCTTTTGGTAGAGTACAAAAATGACATATACCTATTAAAGCAGATACCTATTATATCTATGAAATCCATTATTCAGTTCCTCTGCATCCTAATTCATTCTTTGCCTACTTAATCTCTCAAAGACTGAGGGCAATGTGTTAAGGTCTTCCACTATTCTTGTGTTCCCTTCCTCTTTCTATTTGTTACAGAATTAGTTTTATATATTTCACAGCTACATTATTCAGCACAAAAAGCTCATGACGCTGTGTCTTCTTTGTTGCATGTACCATTTATTGACATTAAATAAACCTTTCTGTCCTTTTTTTTTTTTTTTTTTTTGAGATGGAGTCTTGCTCTGTTGCCCAGGTCGGAGTGCAGTGGTGCAGTGGCACAATCTCGGCTCACTGCAACCTCTGCCTCCCGGGTTCAAATGATTCTCCTCCCTCACCCTCCCGAGTATCTGGGATTACAGGCTTCCACTACCACATCCAGCTAATTTTTTGTATTTTTAGCAGAGACATGGCTTCACCATGTTGGCCAGGCTGGTCTCAAACTCCTGACCTCAGGTGATCAACCCGCCCCAGCCTCCCAAAGTGCTGGGATTCCAGGCATGAGCCACTGTGCCCGGCCCCTTTCTGTCCTATTTAATGCCTTCTTTTTGCCTTTAAGTCCACTTGATCTGGCATTTATTTTGCCATCCAAGCTTCCTTTTTGTTTGCACTTGCCTGATAAACTTTGTCTAGCCTTTTATATCTAACCTTTCTGTGTCATTTTATTTTATGCTTATCTTTTGATGACAGAGAGAGAGTATTCTATCTCATGTGGTACTTCATGGGTTATCCAATTAGCTAAAAGGGATTCCTCATTCTCATAGAATGGTCCTTCCTTCATTGGAGTATCTTCTCTTCTCTGCTATAGTTGTGTAGTATGATCATGCCTTCTCCACGAAGCCCAGACCCCAGATGTCAGGGCTACTTGACCAAGGATGAGTGCTTGACTTAACCTAAGTCCATTCAAGTCCCTACTCCAGAAATTAAAAATCATTATAAGAGAGAGTTTTGGTGTCTCTGTATGACTGTACTCATGACACATAAACTAGGTTGCTATGGGCACTCATGTGGGTTTGGAAGAGATAAATCAGTCTTTAGAGACTGGGGCATATTGTATTTTCCAAAAATGGCTACAGTTATATTTCTAGTCCCACATGCTCTCCCAGAACCTTGCCATCCCCTCATTAGATAGGACTTATTTTCCTGCTCCTTGTAACTGGAGGCCCGTGTGACTGTCTCAATGAATAGAATACAACAGAAGTAACCTTGCACGACTTCCAAGGCTAGGTGCAAAAAGTGTTACGACTTTCACCTGGCTCTCTTTCTTTTGGCACACTCAACCTTAGATTCCAGCTGCCAAGTTGTAAGGAAATCCAGGCCACATGGAAAGGATACATGTAAGGGCTGACAGTCCCAGCTAAGGTCTCAGTTGACAGCCAACATCCACTGCCAGCCCCGTGAGGGAACAAGACTTCAGATAGTTCTGACCCACAGCCTTCTAGCTGTCCTACCTGAAACAACTGGAATGGAGATGAGCCATCTCCACTGAACTTGGCCCAAGTCGCAGATGTATAAGCAAGCTAAATGTTGTCTTTATTGTATCATTTTTATTTGGGGATAGTTGTAGTCTCACATGCAACTATAATGAATAATACAGAAAGAGCCTGTGTACTCTTTGCTCAGTTTCTCCATTTTGCAAAAATACACTACTCAAAATCAGAATATTGGCATTAACACGGTTAATGTACAGAACATTTCTGTCAACACAAGGATTCCTCTTGTTGCCCTTTTATAGCTGCACCCACTTCCTTCCTGCACCCATCCCTTCCTTAATGCCTGGTAACCAATAAATCATTCATTTCCATAATTTTGCTATTTCATGAATGTTATAGAAATTGAATCACACAGTATATTAACTTTGGGATTGGGTTTTCTTTCAGCAAGTGTAATTCTCTGGAGATTGTTCCAGGTTGTTGCATGTGTAAATGGTTCATTGCTTTTTATTGCTGAGTAGTGAATATTCCCTGGTATGGATGTATCATACTTTTTTTTTTTTTTTTTTAACCATCGACCTGTTGAAAGGCATATGGGCTATTTTCAGTTTGGGGATATTGTGCATAGAGATGATGTCAACATTCATGTGCAAGCTGTCATGTCAACATACAGCTTCATATACCTGGAATAAATACCTAGGAATGCAATGACTGAGTTGTATGGTAGTTGCATATTTAATTTTTAAAAAGTCTTCCAAACTGTTTTCCATAGTGACTGTACCATTTTACATTCCCACCAAAAGTGAATGAGTGATCCAGTTTCTCTATATCCTTGCCAGCATTTGGTGTTGTCATTATTATTATTTTTTTAATTTTAGCTATATATACCTTAGGTATGTAATGATATCTCATTATGGTTTTAATGTGCATTTCCCTTATGGCTAATGATGTTGAACATCTTTTCACATGCTTGTTTTTCATCTATATATCTTCAGTATAAAGTCTTGTCATTACTTCTGCTCATTTTAAAATCAGATGGCATTTTCCTGTTAAGTTTTGAGAGTTATTTTTATATCCTAGATATTAGTCCATTATTAGATACATGGTTTGCAAATAGTTTTTCCAGTCCATACCCTGTGTTGTCATCGTTTTAGTACAGTCGTTTGCAGAGCAAATGTTTTAATTTTAAGTCTGATTTATCAATTTTTAAATTTTATACATTGTGCTCCTGGTATCAAGCCTAGGAACTCTCTTCTATCCCTGAATCCTGAAAACAATTCTCATGTTTTTTTCTTAATGCTTTATAGTTTCATATTTTACATTTAAATACATGACCTATTTTGAGTTAATTTTTATATGAGGTAGGAGACTTACGTTGAAATTCTTTTTTTTTTTTTTTGCTTATGAATATCCAATTGTAAATACCTGATCTATTTTGAGTGAATTTTTATATGAGGTAAGAGACTTACGTTGAAGTATTTTTTTTTTGCTTATAAATATCCAATTGCTCTAGAATCATTTCTTTTAAAAGATCATCTTTTTTCCACTAAATTGCTTTTGCACCTTTTTCAAAAAATCAGTTAGATATATTTGCATGGGTCTATTTCTGAGTTTTCTATTCTGTTCCATTTATCTATATGTTTGTCCCTCTGCCAATGCCACACAGTTTTGATTACTGTTGCTATATGATATTTCTCGAAATTGAGTAGACTTATCCTCCTACTTTATTTTTCTTTTTCAGAATTCTTTTAGCTATTCTACTTCCTTCGCCTTTTCATATCAATTTTATAATAATATTGTCTATAGCTACAAAAAATCTTGCAAGGATGTTGGTAGGAATTACATTGAATCTGTACATTATTTTAAAGAGAACTGGCATTTTTACTCTGTCTAGTCTTCCAATACCTAAACATGGCACGTATCTCTATTTATATTGCACCATTTTAATTCCTTTGACATTTATACTTTAAAAATTATTTTCTTAGTGGCTGTTCTAGGGATTGCATATGTGTCTCACCTCATCACAATCCTCAGCATTAACTAATTCCAGTAGAATGTAGGAACTTTGTTCCAATACTGAATCAATGAATCCTCCTCCTTTGTCTTATCATTGTCATATATATTACATCTCTCTCTCTATGTATACATATGTTACACCCAACAATGTATAAAAATTATTGCTTTATATACTTTTATATCTTTCAAAAGTTAGAAGACACAAGAAAAATATGTTTACAAAGCCTCTTACATTAACCACATATTTGTAATTTCTGGTGTTCTAAATGTCTTCCTGTTTAAATTTCTTCTTTCTTGATAATGAAATTTTAAATTTATTACCAGTGGAACTGTTTCTTCTAATGAAATCT
Source organism: Macaca mulatta (assembly GCF_049350105.2). NCBI lineage: Eukaryota > Metazoa > Chordata > Mammalia > Primates > Cercopithecidae > Macaca > Macaca mulatta. The sequence goes on along the minus strand of NC_133421.1, from coordinate 13,043,626 downwards.
TAGGTAGAAGCCCAATTCAGAAGACAGATGGAAATAAAGCTGCTCTGGATGAGGCAGAGGTTGATTGAGTAGGAAGAGTGCTCACACTCCATCCTAGACACTATTCTTTACACAGTGGTCCTTGAGGCACCTGCAAGCAACCCTCAGGTATCTCTGAAGCCATTTTGGGAAACGCTGTCCTAGAAGCCCCTTAAGTGACTGCTTTGATGTGAGAACAAGGTGGTCTTCACATAGAATCATGTTGGCCCCCATCTGAAGGAGGCAGAGGAAGGCACTGAGCTTACACTTAGGCAAGAACTGCAAAAGCTTCCACGTGGAATCTTTCTTTTTTTAATTTCTGAAAATGTGTCAGTTTGAGGCAACAAATAACTCCCTTTATCTCAGGGTAAAAGAATTTTAGAACCTATTTCATCCTTCTATAAGATGTTTTTAATACTGAATGACTCATCCCAGCCAATATTCTAACAATTAATATGTGTGAATTCAAATGTGTGAACTCAGATGAGCTATGTCTTAATGTCTGTTTCTTTTCCGCCTGAACTTTCCTTAGTATTTCTTGTAATTCAGATTTGCTAGCAAATAATTTTCTCAGTCATTGTTTGTATGAGAATGTTTTTACTTCACCTTCATTTTTGAAGATTAATTTTGCTGTTTGTAGAATTCTTGGTTGACAGGCTTTTTTTTTTTTTTTTTTTTTTTTTTTTCTTTTAGCACTTTGAAGAGGTCTTCCCAACTGCCTCTGGCCATTGTTGTTTTGGTTGAGAAGTCAGCCATTTATTGTACTGCTGCTCCTTTATATGTGATGAGAAGGCAAGGGTATCTCCCAGTGCCCCAAATCCGCCGAGTCTCTTTTGACCACAGTAGCAGTTGCCAGTACTCACAGCCTGACTGACCCAGGTAGAACCTCTGTGCTGACTGATCAGCGGGGAGGGTGGAGCAAACTCTGGACAAGAATGTCTAGAGCTAATAAACCCCTCACTGTTCTTACCTGAAGTTCAGCAGTTGTTCAACCATAAATGCTTCTCAGATTATTGTATACCTTTGGTCAATTTCCAGAGCACTGAAATGGCTGTTTTTATAAATTTTCTCTAGCTTCATAATTGCTTTATGGGGAAAGGATTTGCCAACCTTTTTACTGGGGCATGACCAGCTTCACTGGGGTTCTGGGCATAGTCTCCCCAGTCATCCTCTAGCTTCCTAGTACCCTGGAGACCTCAGTGCTCAGCCAAAGAGATGCTAGAGGGAAGTGGAGATGAAGGGGAAGCTCTGGTTGTATCCTCAGTCCCTGGGTAGCTTAAAGGCATCTTAAGATTTTTTGGTATTAGTAAAATTCCAAATACATTTTAGGTTGAACATTTTGTATCCTGGGAGAACGATATCTGTGTCCAGATTTCAGACTCATTCATACATATTAATAGTTAGAATACTGACTGGGATGAGTCATTTGGTATTAAAGATATCTCGTAGAAGGGGGAAATAGGTTCTAAAGTTCTTTTGCCTCAAAATAAAGGGAGTTATTTGTTGTACCAGACAGACACATTTTCAGAAATGAAAAAAGAAAGATTCCACATGGGACTCTTTGCAGTTCTTGCTCTAAGTATAAGCTCAGTGGCTTCCTCTGCCTCCTTCAGGTAGGGGCCAACATGATTCCATATGAAGACCACCTTGTACTTACATCAGACCAGTCACTGAAGGGTGCTTCTAGAACACTGTTTCCCACTGTTAAAGCCACTGTTTAAAGGATAGTGTCTAAGGGATGGAGTGTTAGCATTCCTTCTACTCACCTGACCTCCGCCTCACCCACAGCAGCTTGATTGCCATCTGTCTCCTGTACTGGGCCTCTACCTAAGACTTCATTAGAAGAAACATTTCCGCTGGTAATAAACTTAAAATCTCTTGGTCAAGTTCAGCTACTGCATTTTATAGGTGAGAAAAGAGGTTCAGAGAAGTGAAGTAACCTGTCCAAGATCAGAGAGTTGGTGGCAGAGACAGGACTTTGCCAAGCTTGTACTTTATTCATTATGCGTCATTGTCTGAAAGCTCCCATGCTATTTACAAAGTCTCTCTGTGCTCTGCAGAAGACACTCCAAGAAGGTTTGTGTTTTCTGGTGGCTGTGCATCTCATTGTTCGTAGCCCTTGGGTATTGGTATGTATTTGGGTTCCATGAAATACCTTCTCTGAACTCTGTAAGAATGGGTGTGGTTCTGAGTTTAGTAAGTTTTGAATCCTGCATACTATATCCTTCCTCTTGGACGTTTACCCTGCATGTTAAAGGTGCTGAGAAGTCTGACTATAAATAACTCATTTTATTAGTTATTTGACCATGGAGCATTTTTTTTCACCTAACACAGTCAAAGTATAGACAGGAGACATATACATCCATTTGGATATTCTGGGGGGACTTTAACAAAAGGACTACATTCAAAGGTATGAGCAGGGTGTATGGAACCCCCAAGAGACACTGCAGTGCCCCTGGACTAGTAGAAGTGAGAGCTTTAGCCAAACCGGGCCTGGGTGATGAAGGAAAGGAGTGGCTTCTGGAACCCAAAGGCAGGGAGAACTGTGTACACAGGGCCCTCTGATCTTTAGTTGAGAGACATAGCCAGACCCCCATGAATGTACAGGAAGGCAGCCTGGGAGTGAAGTGTTGTTCCAACTTCACTCTCCTCCATCTCTCTGCTCTCTTTTGGGGATTCCCCATTTATCAAACCCAACCAGCAGCCAGAGAATGAGAAACCTAGCAAAGTAATACATAGAGGTCAGCATCCAGGAGCACTGAGAAGGGTGAAGAGTCGATAGAGAGGGTCAAATGGAAATTTCTGGCAAAGATTCATTAACTAGCTTTGACAAATGCCGCACTAGTGTACTCCAAAGATGTCCTGTGGGGGTTTGGGCAGATGGTTTTCTAGGGAATGGGTGGAGGTCTGGGATGCGTGGGAAGATAGGTGTTGATGTGGAAGGGAGGACAGCAGAATTCATGATGTACACCGAATAGGAAGGCTAACAATTCTCTGATTTTGTCAAGGGCTCTTCTCTGTGGGGATGTGCATGCAGTCTGTTAAGTTTGGCATCCTGTCTTTCTCTGGACTTATCAACTGATCATATCTCCTCTCCCTCAATTACCAGTCCCTCCTCCTTCTCTCTTGGTGAGTCCTGGGCTTTGGCACAGTGCCCAGTCAGGGATATCAGCCTTCCTGATGGATTGAGCTGCATAACAACAATTAGCGCTCAGGACTCATTGATCAATACGCTGACAAGACCACAAAGTGACAAAACAATCTCCATTTGAGCTCCAAGGCTGTTTGCAGGAAGCAGAGAAGCAAGGTGGGGCCCCTCTGCCCACTGAGAGCATGTGGACTACCAGCAGCAGTTAGCAGGTCTCCTAGAACCAGAACATCCCCCTTTGCCCCAGCAGCCAAGGCTGAAGAAGCTGACAGTGAGTTTCCTCACGTTTGGTAGCAGGTTTACCTGCTAAGAGAGGTGGGCAGTTTACTCGGTGGTACAGATACACTGTGAATATATATGTGTGTGCATGTATTGATGTTTGCATGTGTTTGGTTATGTGTGTGTTTGGAGTGGGGAGTAGGTGAAACAGAAGAAGAGTGATTTGGTGTCCGGCATTCTTCATGATCATTCAGTGGCAGATATAACAAAAGCAATTTCTGTTTAGTGAGTCAAAGGAAAAGTTGGGGGTACAAATAATGCCCAAAGGCATAAACAATGGCTGGGTCAGTGGGATCTTGAGAGTATAAAACAAAGAGATGGGCCAGGTGCAGTGGCTCATGCCCGTAATCCCAGCACTTTGGGCGGCCAAGGTGGGAACACCTGAGATCAGGAGTTCAAGACCAGCCTGGCCAACATGGTGAAACCCCATCTCTACTAAAAGTAGAAAAATTAGCCAGGCATGGTGGCATGTGCCTGTAGTCCCAGCTACTCGGGAGGCTGAGACAGGAGAATTGCTTGAACCCGGGAGGTGGAGGTTGCAGTGAACCAAGATCATGCCACTGCACTCCAGCCTGGGTGACAGAGCGAGACTCCATCTCAAAACAAGCAAGCAAGCAAGCAAGCAAGCAAGCAAGCAAGCAAACAAACAAACAAACAAACAAACACAACAACAACAGAATCTAAAGAGGGGATATAGATATTGGCTATAAACTCTCATGTCTGGGGCCTGATCAGCACACTCCAGAATTGCTATGATAACCTTGGAATTTCCTCCCTGCCTCTAGTCTCTGCCCCTTTGGGTCCACTCGACACACCTGTGCTAGATTAGTCTTTCTCCAATGTTGTGCCATCCTGGCCTTGAACCTGCAAGTATCTTAACTACCACCAGGTCAAAGTTTAGATGCTTAAGGCCAAGGAGTTTTAAACTCTAGTGTACTTAAGAATTACATGAGGAACTGATCAAAAAGATTCTGGGCCTTCGTTCCACCCCATAAATTATGATTTTGGAAGATCCGACACAGGCTCTAGGAATAAGCTTTTTAAAAGTGTCTTTGGTGACTGCTGAAAACTGGCCCACACTTTGGGCAATGCTGCAGGTGGAACTTCCTTTTCTCAAAGCTGCCCATGGTCCAGGCCCATTTCATTTCACCCAACATGCCAGGGACTCATATGGACTGGTTTCCTTCTGCTCTCCCCACAACCCCTGTTCCTCGGTGCTAGCCTTGGGAAGAACATCTTCCACTTGGATTGTTCTTCTCCTTCTCACTTCTCCCAAACTCTTCTAATCCTTGAAGATAAAACACAGGTAAGCCAGATGTGGCGGCTCACGCCTGTAATCCCAGCACTTTGGGAGGCCGAGGCGGGTGGATCACAAGGTCAGGAGTTCGACACTAGCCTGGCCAACATGGTGAAACCCCGCCTCTACTAAAAATACAAAAATTAGCCGGGCATGGTGGCAGATACCTGTAGTCCCAGCTACTTGGGAGGCTGAGGCAGGAGAATCGCTTGAACCCGAGAGGCAGAAGTTGCAGTGAGCCGAGATCATGCCGCTGCACCACTCCAGCCTGGGTGACAGAGCGAGACTCCATCTCAAAAACAACAACAACAACAACAAACTCAGGTTCATCTCCATAAAACCAAACTCAGGTCCTCTAATGCAAAATGGAGTTTCTTGCTCTTCTGATAATCGGAAAATTTGTCATCACCGTCATTCATTTTTGGTGCTTCATCCTATATTGCTTCTTCTCTGTCTCATTCATTCACTCTTTCAAAGTTCATTAAATACTTCTGCATGTAAGGCTCTCTTCCTCAACTATTTATACACTGAATGTTTCTGGAGGTTGAGTTCAATGACAGTGCGTTTATGTTTACCTTAACACAATACCTCCTAGGCTCCTTGGAGGTACTTGTGCAGTTTTTTTTTGAATGATGAATAAATGAGTAAATGAATCAACTCTTGAGGCAGCAGAAAATGAACAAGAGGCCATGGTGATAATACTGGATTGCTTCTCTGAGCTTCTTTCTTCTTGTTCTCTTCTTCCTAAGGCCCCGAGTGGCAGATGTTCTGGGCCTGTAGCCAGGTTTGTGGGTCATAGCATTTCACATGTATCTGAGTATGAGCGTGTTGGGGGAAAGAAGGCACCCCTGCTTCCCTATCTCAAATCCAACCCACACTTGACACTTCTGCCTAAGATTAGTTGTCATTCTAATTCATCCCAACACAGCCCTTTAGATCTTGGCGGCATGAAAAAGTCAACACAGAGAGGCAGGCCTTTGACTCTAGGTGTCAGGAGGTGGGATCCCTTCTCCCACCCCACCCAGTAAGACAGGTTGGTTGCTGATGACATTGTGAGGTCATTGATTCCTGTGTTTCTATCCACTCTCTTGCTTTCCCTATTTCTCAGTCTTGTCCCTTTACCCCAGAAGCCCTGACTCGGGGTCCCCTTGGAGCTGAGCAGTGAGTGCTTTTTCTTGAGAGCCCAGGTCTGTCTGAACTCCTCCCCAGTGGGCCTGCCCTGCCTCCCCACTTCTGGCAAGGATGTTCATTTTCAATTCTGCTTGAAAAAAAAATGGCATCACATGGGTTGTCATGCCCACGCAGGGAAGCAATGCGTCTTCTGCCAGATTCACTTAAAAAGACACACTTTAGGTCTCCCTGGGAGAGCTGCCTGCCACCTGCTGTGATCCGCGTCTTCAGGACAGCTTTGGCTCATCTGAGCCTGGAGATGCTGGAGCTGTGTTTGTTCTGCTTGAAGTTATTGTAATTACTACAAAAGACACATTTACCATCCCCTCCTCAGTTCCAGGTGACTAATCCTCTTGCTGGTAATAGGGAACACTCAGGAATATCCTGAGAGCCATTTAAATCATACTCATGGGAAGACAATCTTGAAATGCCCTGGAATTGCTTCGGAGTGGGATCAGGTGTGAGCTCCAGATGTGGGATGAGGTGGATCTGAGCAAGGGTGGGCTGGGCTTGGCTGCTGACACGGTGCCAAGCGGGCCTGCAGGTGGGCTCCCTACGGAGGCATAAGGCCTATGATGTTCCCTCCGAAGTGGGATTGCTGTGAGATTCTTTCGCAAATTTCAGATTCCTTTGACCTCCACCCATGGGCAGTCACCCCATCTTACAATCTGTCCAGCTCCAATCTAGGCACCCAGCATAGCTACTTAACATCACAAAACTCACCTCAAGTTGAAATATTGGAATGATAGAATGGTTGCTATTTTAAGAATGTGCAGTCCTTTGGGAAACCCCCAAATATCCCAAATACAAAGTAGATCACCACACCACCTGCATCTACCCAGTAATGCTATGAGTGTACCTGACATATTATCATAGCTCCCCCTGCACACACACATATATGTGTGTATATATATATGTTTGTATGTATATAGGTAGATACACACACACACACACACACATATGCACACATTGTTTTCCCATCAGCCACTGTTTTGTTGGACATTGTTTGAAGTAATTTAGAAATATCATGCCATTGAACCTCACAACAAAACTCTGTGAGCTCATTTATATTTTAAAGATGACATTGAGTTGCCCAAGGAGGTCACACAAAAAATAAGTAGCTGAACCTGAATTCAAATTCACATCTAACGACTCCAAACACAGAGCTCTTGATCTCTGCACTATAATGTCGCTTTGCCAGAATGTGCAAATACAGACTCATCTGTTGAGCTGGACAGGGTTCCTAGTGGGATTTAGGTTTGCACACTGGTAATAAATGGCTGATTCTTGGACAAACCTTCACACTGCTTCTAATCTAGAAACCTGTTCTTACACTCACCCTAAAATCCCCTAAGGAGTCTGCCTCTGACTCAGCCCGGAGCAATGTAGCTATTCTTTGTCCTTGCGTCTCCCTGTTGACAGCATTCTTGTAGCTTCACATTGTAGCCCTTCTTTTCCTTCACCTAAAGGCCATCATCCTGTTGGAACATGCAGCCTGGCAGAAACCAGCCACACTGCTGGGGAAGGTGGTTAGACACACAAGACTAGGAGCTGGGCAGTAAGTGCTCTTTTTCTGGGGCCCATCACGCATAGCACTGCTTCCAGGTGATGACTCCTGGCCTTCTGGACATGGATGAACATGCCAGGGGTCCTCTGCCATCTTATACCTGCTTTCCTGCACCATAGCCTTCTTTTATTTTTATTTTATTTTATTATTATTATTTTTTGAGATGGAGGCTCGCTCTGTTGCCAGGCTGGAGTGCAGTGGTGCAATCTTGGCTCACCGCAACCTCTGCCTCCTGGGTTCAAGCGATTCTCCTGCTTCAACCTCCTGAGTAGCTGGGGTTACAGGCACCCGCCACCACGCCCAGCTGATTTTTGTATTTTTAGTAGAGATGGGGTTTCACCACGTTGGCCAGGATGGTCTCAATCTCTTGATTTCGTGATCTGCCCTCCTTGACCTCCCGAAGTGCTGGGATTACAGCCATGAGCCACCACGCCCGACGTGTAGCCTTCCTAGAATAGTTTCGGCACACAACCCCTTATTGATCTTTCCACTGAGTTCCTTTTATATGCTGTCATCATTTTTCTGAATCTTGTTTCTGTCTCCCTGGAATGTCTTTTCCCACATTACCACTTGTTCAATTTTTATTCATCCTTCAAGGCCCTCGAAAACAAGCACCTCATCAATGGCAGCTTTCTCCAATTCCTTCAGCTGCAGGTAATCTTTCTTTATTGTGAACTCTCCTCTGTTCTGTCATTTCTTGGGGGTGCTTACCACTTTCTACATTGTGTTATAATTACATATGTACATGCCTTGTGTCTCCTAACACACTAATTTCTTGATGATGGCAGGTGATGTAAAATTCATCTTTTCTGCTTCTGAAGGAGTCTAACATAGCGCTTCCACTCAACATGCATCCATTGAGTGGACAAATATGGCCATTATGCTGGGCACTTGTGGAGATGTGAAGGCAGAGCTGACACAGTGCAACTTGCTCATAGCAGGTGCTCAATAAATATTTTAAAATGTTAGAATAGGCTGGGCGCAGTGACTCATGCCTGTAATTCCAGCACTTTGGGAGGCCAAGGTGGGCGGATCACTTGAGGCCAGAAGTTCAAGACCAGCCTGGTCAACATGGTGAAACCCTGTCTTTACTAAAAATACAAAAAAAAAAAAATTAGCCAGGCTTGGTGGCAGGCGCCTATAATCTCAGCCATTTGGGAGGCTGAAGCAGGAGGAGAAATGCTTGAACCCGAGAGGAGGACGTTGTAGTGAGCTGAGATAGCACCATTGCACTCCAGCCTGGGCAACAAGAGTGAAACTCTGTCTCAAAAAAAGAGAAAATGATAGAATAAATACTTGTCTGTGTAATTGCAGAGAGTACATAAAATATTTTGAAGATTTTAATAGAGTAAGAATAATGAAAGGGAAGCTTCATAGAGAAAGTAAATCTTGAATGCAGCGATAAAGGAGACTTGATTTTGGACCGTGAGGAGAGAGGCCAAGGGAGGTGACTTCTTTCACGGACAGGACGGCCAAGAATAAAACGTGAGAGAGAGAATGGGGCCTGAGTCAGAGAGTTGGTAGGAGTGCAGATGAGAGATGATAGAATGAGGCTAGATTATGGCACTTTAATGCCAAATTGACTTTGACTTTATCCTGAAAGGCTGTTGACGGCAAGGCAAGGGTCTTGTTGTGTGTGACCCTGCTGTTCACACTCACGCAGTCTGCCAGGTCCCTGAGAAGTTCTCTCGGAGTGGAAAGGGAGGAAAGTGGATATAGTGTCCTGCACCAACATGCCTATTTCCAGGTAACCATATGCCCAGTGGAGACGATGTGGAGCCCCTTTTGCTAATCCTCAGGGAAGACACTGGAGATCACTGTGTGCTGAGAGGTGGGATATGCTTCATTCCAGCCTGAAGGGGCTGGAATGAAATGGGAAAAAAAAAAAGCCCTGATAGAATGGGGAAGGTCATGGGCTCCCACTTTGAGAGGCCTTGGCCCTTACACTGCATTGAATTCAGAACTCTAATTCCAAGACTATAGCAAAATTCCTGTCTGCAGCTAACTTGCTCTGAGAATTGTGTATGCTTAAACTGAAATGCTCACTGGAGGGAGGATGTGGGATAATAGGAAAATGTTCCAAAAAAAGGAATCTCGGGGAAAGGCATTTACACACACACACACACACACACACACACACACACCTTATTTTGCTTTCTTCCCTTTTGGTTGGACACTCTGAGAGAGATAAGGAAGGGAAAGAAAGAAGGATCTATGCTCCTTGGGCACCAGGCACCGTCATCTCAGAGCTCACACATGCTCTTTCTGATACCCAATGTTACACTTTGCTGCCTCATCAGACACTCCTCCACATCTCGGCTGGGAGTTGGATATGGTACACGTGGCTTGATCTGCCTGCTGTCTCCTAGGGAAGACCCCGGTGGCTGTTTTTTCCCTAATTCTTGCACCACTTACATCCCAGTTCAGAGCCATCGGCTGGCGCTGGTCAAGTGACAACATGTGTCACTCCAAACTTCTCCTGCTTCAGTTTTCTCTCCACCCTATGAAATTTTCTCTTCTACATCATTATCTTCTATCATCTGACTTCTGACTGAATTTCTTCTCACATCTCCTAATTTCTCATATTTCCTCTGCTTGGATTTCATAAAGCATTTTACAAATTTTATTTGTATTTGACAAATAATAAATTGGATGTATTTATTTGGCACAAAGTGATGTTTTGATACATGTGTACATTGTGGAATGATTAAATCAAGCTAATTAACCTATCCATCACCTCATTTACTCATCAATACTATGTGGTGAGAACATTTAAAATCTAATCTTTAAGCAAGTTTGAAATATACAATGCATGGCTATTAATTATAATCACCATACTGTGCCGTGGATCACTAAAGCTTATTCCTCCCGTCTAAGGCATTGCTTCTGAATCCATGCATGGAGCCACTGATTAGTGTCAATGTTACCAGTGTGAAGGACTCAATAAACTTCAGGGGCTGACTAGATTCTTTACATATATGGCTCTATTTAATTTTTACAGCAACTCTAAGAGTTAGAAACTAGTAGTAGCCTCATTTTATAGATGAGAAAACTAAGGCACAGTGCAGTGGCCTGTCCAGGTCACACAGCTGTGGGTACTGGCTATGCGTAATGATGAACCAGACAGACCAACAGAAGAGCTGCCATCCTAACCCTCACTGACCATATCTGAGCTGTTTCTTTGTTTATCAATACTAATTCCAAGACTGTGGCAAAACCCCCATCTGTAGCTCACCTGCTCTGAGAATCGTATGTGATTAAACTGAAATGCTCATCAGCTTGGGAGGACATGGCATCATAGAAAAATGTCCCAAAAAAGGAATTTGGGGGAAAGGCATTTACACACACACACACACACACACACACACACACACATAGCAGTAACCTGTCCAGCTCACACAGCTGTGGGTAATGGCACCAGCTGATGACCCAGACAGACTGGCCGCAGAGCCAACATCTTAACCCTCACTAACTGTATCTGAAATGTGTCTCTGTTTATCAATACTGCACAGTTGACCTTGTCATGGTGGCATTCTACTCAAATCAGTTTCAAAGACAACTGAAAAAACTTTATTGGTCCACTGGGAATCCCGTCCCTATGAATACTGCAGTAACATACCAAACATCAGCTGATAATCGCCAGTGGGGAAGAAAGAACAATTAAGAAGTTCACCATTTGCTGTGCAGTTCCATCCATGGTGAAGAACGTTAGCTTGTTAGCTTGAGAAACGTCGGCCATCATTACAGAGGTCAGCTGCCTCGCTCTGAAACATATGCTCGCTTTGTTTGTGAAAAATTTACATACCGTGTCTTCTTTTCCTCCTGAGCATGGAAAGCCTTCCACAAAGAAGAACATCTTAAATAAATGACTAACTTTGACAACACACATGTCAGGGATGCTGCTGGAACTTTGTAACATGGTGTTCTGAGACATTCCTTCAACTATGATCAAGCGGGGTACGTCTGAAGGAAGCACGCCATTTCTCTGCTCATTTGCTGGGCTTCTCGGAGCAGCTGAGTATCTCTGTTTCCGCTCTAAACACAACTCCAGCTGTGGCTGGTTTTAATGTCTTAAAACCTCTAAAGTTAACATGTATAATTGTTGAAAAACTAGAAAGTAAAACTGAACAAAAAAAGAAGTGTATGTGTATTTTTTTCCACACAAAAAAGCAACAATGCTGAACAAATTGAGATGTGCTTTTTCAATGACAAAATACTGTCACTGTTTTCCTAAGTCAATAATGCATATTTCCATGATGACTGTCAATGGTAGCTTAGTATTCAGCTACATCAGTACATCGTAACTTGTGTGTGTGTGTGTGTGTGTGTGTGGTTTTTTAAAAAACCAATCCTTATTGTTAGATATTCAGGTTGTTTCCATTTCAATGGTGTTATCAATAAGGCTCATAATAGGCAGACCTGAGTGTATGTCCTTAATTGTTTTCCCTAAGGAAGATTGCTAGAATCAGAATGTAGAGGGGTTCTAATTTCAAGGTGTCAGAAATGTGCTGAATTAGAATTCTGATTCTGAGTGACAGTACCGTGCCCATTTCCCCTCACCCTGAGCAGCACCAGGTGTTTTTTTCGTTTTGGGGGAGGTCACTGCCAACTAGAAACATATGCACAAGTATATTTTGTGTTTCATCAGTTACTAGTGAAATTAATCATTTTTTCAATTCCCCTATGTTTGATAGGGGAAATAGGTTTTATATACTTTTGAGTATGTTTGATAATTTCTTTTGCCTATTTTTCCCCTGTTAGGGTAATTATCCTTAATTTTTCTTAGAGACTCCGATATATAAAGGATATTGATTTCCCATCTGTCATACATCGTAACATTTTCTCCCCAAATCATGTGTCTTATCATTTAATTTTTTGACTCATAAATCTCTTACATTCAAATGTAGTCAGCTTTATCAGTATTTTCCTCTATGGTTTATCTCTTTGGTAATTTATTAATTTATAATTCACAAAGCAATTTTTGAGCAGGGACTCTGGGCCTAGTGTAGGGATATGCTCAAAGAGATTATTCCCATTCCCAGGTGGGACACATATTGTTTTTCTTATTCTTGTATGGTTTCACTTTTGGCATCTTAGCATATGTGGAATTTGTTTTGTTTTACATCATGAGGTAAGAGTTTATTATAAAATAATACATATTGGTTCTAATGCAGCCTTTCCTCAGTTTTATGTCAATTCACCTTAATCCTATACCAAATATTGAGCCATTGAGGAAAACAGCACAGTTTGCTGGCTGAGCATCTAGGCTGCTTAGATTATAGCTGGTAAGAGAGGGTTGCCCAAAGATAGGCCTATAGAGTGAACTACGAACTTACATCCAGAAACTATTCCATAGTTTTAAGACTCTTTCCCTCCCTCCCTCCCTCCCTCCCTTCCTTCCTTCTTTCCTTTTTCTTTTTGTGATGGAGTCTCACACTGTCACCCAGGCTGGAGTGCAATGGTGTGATCTTGGCTCACTGCAAACTCTGCCTCCTGGGTTCACGCGATTCTCCTGCCTCAGCCTCCCGAGTAGCTGGGACTACAGGCACCCACCACCACGACCGGCTAATTTTTCGTATTTTTAGTAGAGACAGGATTTCACTATGTTGGCCAGACTGGTCTTGAACTCCCAACCTTGTGATCTGCCTGCCTCGGCCTCCCAAAGTGCTGGGATTACAGGCGTGAGCCACTGCACCTGGCCATTTAAGACTATTTTCATAGTAGAGTAGCAGCTATGGGAATCAAGATTTTGACTGGAAAACTGTCTCAAAATAAGCAGCAGTTGACTATAAAAGGAGAATCGAGCTGGATCTGGTGACGTCTGTGTCATGGAGGCTTCTGTTACCGGAGTCTGTTGCCCAAAAGCATCTCCTTGGGTCTTGGACACCATCTGGGGTGCGTCTGAATGCCTGTGCTGCTGTCCCCTGGGTTGCCAAAATGTGCACATAAATATCAGCCAGTTCTTTGTTATTAAGTGAATATTTCCACCCAGCGTCTGTGTCTCAGTGCTTTCTCTGTGGACCATAATTCATTACACATACAATTCCATGCTGTCTATTCTATCTTTTTTGGCACCACTGTTTTAATCATTACAATTGGTATATTACCTTTCAATATATAACTATCTAGCAGTGCAACTGTCCATCTGTATTTTTATATATGAGTGCATGTACGTTTTAGTCTCATGCATTTATTCCTCCAGATGTTTTTTACTATTATTTTGTCAAAAAGCACATTCAAATTTCTGTTTAGAATTACATTTGCTGATGAATTTGGGGATAATTAAAATTTTCCCATTTCAGGGACACACAGTATATATCCCTCATTTAATTTAATCGTTTATTATGCACCTTAGAAAATATTAGCTGTCTTCTTTATATTGATCCTGCACATTTTTAATATTAAATTTTATTTGTAATTAGTTCATATTTTTTCATTTACAATGGATATGAGTGCTTAGTTTGGTAAATACTATTGAGTAGCCAAAAACAAATGAAGGCGGTTATAAAGTACCCCAAACTCCCCAAATTTGGAAGGAACTCTCTAGGATTTTATAACATTTAAAGTTTATTGTAAAGTTCTTTGCCTTAAAAACACAACTAATATACTGATGGGTACATAATTACCAATAAACCTTGTAGAAAGAGACCGGTTGATAGATATGGCAATTGGATCAGACAGGGTGGTCTGATTCAGGGATATTAGGGAGATTTTGTGTAAGTGAATAAAAACTAGGGACTACCTACCAAAAACAGTAACTTCAGATTTTTAGAAGATGTTCTATATCAAGAGTTGACAATTGTGTGTGTGTGTGTGTGCGCGTAAAGAGGCAGTGAGTAAATATTTTAGGATTTGTAGGCCGTACAGTCTCTCTTGTAACTACTTAATTCTGCCATTCTAGAATCGTAGACCATACATACATGAGTGAAGTGAAACTGTATTCCAATAAAACTTTCTTTACAAAAACAGATAGCAGGCCAGATCTGACCCACTCTCATAGTGCCAACCCTTAAACTATGTCATTCTTTGTGGCAGTAATTACCCAGACAAACCAGTTTTTTCATGAGGTTATTTCTAATTTAATAATCTAATAAATAATACTAACTGAATAGAAAAAAAATGATTATCCTTCTCATCCTTATATGGCTGGAAAGGCATACACATCATCCAGCAGTCGACTCAGTAAGAAGGCAACATTTTAACCAACTCTTATGGTAATACTAGACTGCGGTTTCTATATGTCAATCCAAACAAAGCATCTATGCGGAATGATTATAGCTTAACCTTTAACTGATTCCTGTCCATGAACCAAAGATCAAGGAAACTCCCATCATATTTATGTGTGATCTGCTACATTATTTAATGATTCTCCTCACAGGGCAGGAATACATGTTACAGAGGGCTTTGTGGAATAGCCAAGACTCATCCATCATTCTTCATAGGAATGGTGAGGAACACTCCCCTGGGGAACCCAAACCCATGGTTAATCAAGCCAGAAGCTGGCCTATTCTTTGGGTAAAATGTCCAGGAAAGAAATAGGTCTGTATTCTTGGGTGGTAAAGGGTTGCCCTTTTGGAAGATGGGATTCACTTTCCACTTGGTCCAGGTAGGTAGGATCTCCCCTGGAGTGCTTATGAAAGTCAAGAAGCTATCAAGGCGATGGATAGCCTAAATACCCTGATTCGATCATTATACAATATATGTATGCATCAAGATATCACATGTACCCCAGAAATATGTACAAATATTGTATATGTATGAACACAAAATAATTCAAAACAAAAAAGCTAGTGAGGATCAGAGCCACCATGCAGATGGTTCTTAAGCAACCCTAGAAGCAAAATGCTTCAGCAAAATGCTTAAATGCTCCATTCTGGGTTGTTTTGAAAACTCAGCTGTGTAACACAGAACTATCATTGAGTTCTGAGTAGAAAAGACCCTGAGATGAACCACCGGGGCAGTCACCAGGAGTTAGAGAGACAAGTCATACCTCCTGGTATCATTCAGAGTGTGGGCATGTGGCTGCCTGTGATCTACAAAGCTGTGCAGGGTAAAATGATTTTGCTCTGCTACACAGAGTACAAGTGTGATGCTCTGGTGACCACCTGTACACATGTGGAGCAGGTAGGAAATAGTAGTGCGTCTGTGGGGACAGTCTGCTGTCAAACTAGGCAAGGACTCTTGCCAGCCTTCTTAGTTTTCACAAGCAAATGAGACCTTCTTTCAGAGTCACTGTCTACTACAAAACAGAGGATCTGTACTACCCAGGAGTGCGGTCTCCAGCTCCCTCCCATGCAGTGTTTACCAACAGTTTAGCTGAAAGAAATGATATCCAGAGAGAACTTTAGAAAAGGAACATAGGCCATTTACTCATCCTGATACTTGAAACCATATTTGGGCCACACCAAATCAGCAAAGAGCAGGGGATCCTCTTGGTAGGGTCATGCCACTACCACGTGTGCTTTTACTGACCTTCATTTTGGAGTGATACCCTTAGTTTATTGAAGACAGGTGGGTTTTTTTTGTTTTTGTTTTTTGTTTTTTTTTTTTTCTTTTTAAGACAGGGTCTCGTTCTGTTGCCCAGACTGGAGTGCAGTGGCATGATCTAGGCTTACTGAAGCCTCCACCTCCTGGCCTCAAGCCATCCTCTCACCTTGGCCTCCCAAGTAACTGGGACTACAGGTGTGCACCCCCATGCCCAGCCAATATTTTTTAATTAATTTTTTTGTAGAGATGGGTTTTTGCCATGTTGCCCAGGCTAGCCTCAAACCCTTGAGCCCTCCTCGACCTCCCAAAGTGCTGAGATTACAGGTGTGAGCCACCAGACCCAGCCACAAAGACCGGTATATAAAACAACCCTTAAAACTTATCATTTGTGATAATCTTGTTTATTATAACCCTTTTTTTTTTTTTTTTTTTTTTTGAGATGGAGTCTTGCTCTGTTGCCAGGCTGGAGGGCAGTGGCGCGATCTCGGCTCACTGAAACCTCCACCTCCTGGGTTCAAGTGATTCTCCCGCCTCAGCCTCTGGAGTAGCTGGTACTACAGGCGTGTGCCACCACGCCCAGCTAATTTTTGTATTTTTAGTAGAGACGGGGTTTCACCATGTAGGCCAGATGGTCTCAATCTCTTGACCTCGTCATCTGTCCACCTCGGCCTCCCAACGTGCTGGGATTACAGGTGTGAGCCACTGTGCCTGGCCTCACAATATCCTCTTTAAGAGACTACTGGGAGAATGCCTCATCTTCATACCAATACGTGTACATCTCCCCTACGACTGGCTGTGTTCTTCTTGTGGGCATGATGAATCGTATAACTGAGAAGATTCCATTTCTCTGGCTGGCTGTTGGAATGGCCAGATCAAATATGCAGGTGAGTAGATGCCTGCGCCACATAATTCAGCTTAATTCTATCCCCTCCAGATGTTTCACTTACTCCACCTTTTAAATCCTCTTTTGCCTTTGAAAGGCTCTTTGAATTCCTTTCTGAAACAAGATAAAAGATATATGAACAAAAACAAAAATCAGACTTGTAACCACAAAACCCTGCTGGCCTTTCATTTGTTAGACATGAAAGGATCATCTACCCCCACCATCTGGGTTTCAAATGTGTGGGAGTTACTTTTCTAAAAAATACAGCGAGATTATCTCTAACTGCTTGATGTTTAAAATAGGACAGTTTTATTTATTTTCAAGTGTCAGATTATAGAAGTGACTGATGCTGCAAAACATTCAGAAATTATAGAAGCATAGACTGGGCACGGTGACTCACGCCTGTAATCCTAGCATTTTGGGAGGCCGAGGCAGGTGGATCACCTGAGGTCAGGAGTTCGAGACCAGCCTGGCCAACATGGCGAAACCCCGTCTTGACTAAAAATACAAAAAAATTAGCCGAGCATGATGGCGGGCGCCTGCACTCGGGAGGCTGAAGCAGGAAAAATTGCTTGAACCTGGGAGGCAGAGGTTGCAGTGAGCTGAGATCACACCACTTCACTCCAGCCTGGGCAAAAGAGCGAAACTCCATCTCAAAAAAAAAAAAAGAAAGAAAGAAAAGAAATTATGGAAAAATAAATAAAATGAAAATGATCTGTAAGCCCACTGCCTGGATAAGTATCTTGGTTTTTAAAAACATGCTGCTAATTTTTTATGAGTTCAATGTACCTCTTCTGGGACACTTTCTTTCATAATTATGGACCGTATTAACCTATAGAAGAAAAATAAAAGCAACTTGTCTTTCTAGAATACCTGTTTTCTGCCGCCCTTTGAAACAAGTTGCTGTCTTATGATTTTCGGTGTTATCTTTTCATAACTGAAGAGGTGGGGTGCAGTCCCTTTCTCAGTAGTTTTGGGGTCCTATTACCAGATGGCAGAAGTGTGACCTTGTCCTCTAATTCAAGCTGAAAGGTATGTGTCTTATTTTCTTTATTTTCTTTCCTTTTCTTCCTTTTCTTTTCTTTTTCTTTTTCTTTTAATTTTTTGTTTTGTTTTGTTTTTCAGATGGAGTTTCACTCTTGTTGCCTAGGCTGGAGTGCAATGGCGTGATCTCAGCTCACTGCAACGTCTGCCTCCCGGGTTCAAGCGATTCTCCTGCCTCAGCCTCCTGAGTAACTGGGGTTACAGGCGTGCGCCACCATGCCCGGCTAATTTTTGTATTTTTAGTAGAGATGGAGTTTCTCCATGTTGTTCAGGCTGGTCTCGATCTCCTGACCTCAGGCGCTCTGCCCACCTCCGCCTCCCAAAGTGCTGGGATTACAGGCGTGAGCCACCGCGCCTAGCCGTATTATTTTTAAAGAGTTCAAGACTGTAGCTCTTTACTCCCCAGTAAATAGCTGTATGAAGAATCAAGGAGATAAACATGGATACATTTTAAATATATATCAAAGCATGCCATTTTCACAGCCAGGCACCCACGCAGGCAGAGCCCTACACTATCCTCCTTAGTCAGAATCAGCCCAACTCTTGGGTGGCCAAAACCCCCTGACATCCCAAGCTACTACTTTGACTTCTGGCGCCAGCTTTGTGCAAATGCTCTTTTCTCCTCTCTCAGGCATATCTATCTCCCTGGCTCACAAGAGAGACATCTGCCTGCCTCTGCAGTGATATTTCAGCATTTTCATTCAGCTACACTTTTCGGTGTTTTGTCAGATTCCTTTTGCAGACTCTAATCCTCCCACAGACAAGGAGAGGAATAAATTGCTAGAAACGACAACAGTGAAACTACAGCAGCAAATCCAGTCGGAGCCAACGGGGTGGTTTTCTGCCTTTTCTTTCTTTCGAGCAGGAGATCTCTCCAACTTCTCTGCTCAGCCCTAGAATGTGCCTTTACACATAGTCCTTGCTTGTTAATCAAGAGGCTTAGTTGGTGGTTCCTAAAAACTTACCATGGGATTTTTTTAGAGGCTCAAAGAGAGCTCAGCATCCAGTATCCTGGATGAAACAAGACTCACATCTGCTAAGAAACCAGGCATAAACGTTGGCAAAAGAAGAAAAATCTTCAAAAACGTCTGCTTAAGCAATTGTACAAGCTGTTTTGGAAAAGCGGCTCTGGAGATAGTGACTCTAGAGGAAGCCTCAAGGCATGTCTGGAAACTTGGGAAGGCAAAGAAACTTCTGGAAGCCCACGTGTAAAGTATTCTTGCATGCAAGTCACTATAAAATATTTCTTGTTGAAAATGCTTCCGTGTGATAAGGAACAAAGAATATGAAATATACTGTCTACTGAAATAGATCCTGATCATGGGTTTGGGTTTCTTAAAACAGTGTTGGACAAACACAGTAGCTCACACAGAGGCGAGAGGATCACTTGAGGCCAGGACTTCAAGGCCAGCCTGGGCAACATAGAGAACCTTTAACTGATATTTACTTTACTTTCCAGTAAATAGCTACATGGAGAATAAAGGAGATAAAACATAGGCACATTTTAAATAACTATCAAAGCACACCATTTTCACAGCAGACATCCCCAAAACACAGCCTTAAAACTATCCTAATTAGTCAGAAACAGCCTCTCTCTTTGGTGTCCAAATCCCCCTGATATTTCAAACTACAACTTCTCTATACAAAATTTAGAAACCAAATACCGTGGCATTCTGATGCATGTCTGTAGTCCCAGCTACTCAGGAGGCTGAGGCTGAAAGATCACTGAAGCCCAGGAGGTTGAGGCTGTAGTGAGCCAAGGCCATGCAACTGCACTCCAGCCTGGGTGACAAAGCGACCCTGTCACTAAATAATAATAATAATTTAAAAATAGAAAAACACTTAATGTAAAAACTGAATATATCTCTAAGTAGAATTTTCCCCATTCACTACTCCTGTTTCTTCAAAGAGAGAAAAGCTAAGCTGAGAGGTAAGAGATATAGTCTAGCTAGTTTATCTTGTTTTTAAGAGACAGGGTCTTGCCCTGTCACCCAAGCTGGAATGCAGTGGCGTGATCCTAGCTCACTGCAGCTTTGAACTCCTGGGTTCAAGAAATCCTCTCATCTCCGCCTCCTGGGTAGCTGGGACTACAGGTGCGTGCCATTCTGCCTGGCTAATTTTTGTTTTTTGTAGAGATAGGGTCTCACTATGTTGCCCAGGCTGGTCTCGAACTCCTGGTCTCAAGCAATCCTCCCAACTTGGCTTCCCAAAGCGCTGAGATTACAGGAGTGAACCACTGCGCCTGTCTTCAGTTTCTTCATCACTACTATTTATAGGTGGCCATCACAAGGAAGAGTTTCTAAAATGTTATATAGCCAGCAACCCTGAGATGAGCTGAAAGTATTTTTGAAGTCAGGTTGACCTGAAGCCTCAAGTCTTAAGAGGATTTTGACCAAACTTAGAATAAGGATAAACTGATATTGAGAATTTATGAAAAAGATACCAAATACCTACTAAATTTTACTACAATCTTGCTTTAAGTACAAAATATATATTTATTGCCTTCAAAAACGTGCTTTAAAGAACAGTATAATCCACTGGTTAGTAGTGTTTGAGATCAGTTATCTTAATAAAGAAATTTTTGTTAGCAAATAAAAATGAGGGAACATTCCGAGTTATAAATTTCTAGAACATGACCAGAAAAGTCTATCTGAATTTGAACCCAAGCTTTAAATCCAAAGCACCATGTTCCATGATGATAATGTTCCCCATTCTGTCAAGCAAGTATTTACTGAGTGTCCATTGTCCCAGGTGAAAACTCTCTCAGGGGTTTCTACAAATACAGTGGGGAACCAAACAGACAGAATTCTTGTACTCATGGCATTAAGAATGTATTGGAAGAGATAGGCAATAATAAGTTAAACACACAGAAAGAGCTGCTTATAGTGATAAGGCTAAAAAGACGAGAATTAGACATAAGGAACAGATAAAAATAGGAGGTGGTGCCTATTAGGGTAATCGAGGTAGGTTTCTCTGAGGAAGTGATATTTATGCAGAGGTCTGAAGGATGAGAAGGGGCCAGCCATGCAAATGGATATGGGGTTAGAGGAGCAAGAGAGGGAAATGTATGCATGGGATGTGTCTGTGCTCCTGTGCATACTGTATGTGCAAAGGCCCTGATGCAGGAAAGAGATGACCTAAGCTAAGCATAAGCATAGTTGCAACACTGAAATGATCGGTGTGGCCGAACCATCACAGCTGAGAGCAAGAAGGAGAGAGGCTTGAGATAGCATTGAAGAAGAGGAATCATTCAAGACCCCAGACCAGTAAGGAGGCTCCTCTAACAGTCAGGAAAGTTGGTGACTTAGACTAAGTAGAGAGTGGGTGTGCAGAAAAGTGGATGGATCTAAGACATATTTTCAAGGTAGGACTGTTAGGATTTATTAATGCATTATATATGGGGTGTAAGGAAATTAGGGTTGCTATTGAGATTCGAACAATTCATCCTTTGCTGAGATGGGCAAAAATTTGTTGGGTGCACAGTTGTTGGTGGTGAGAGGGGTGGGGAATGTAAAGTCAGAAATTCCATTTTGAACACATTATACGTGAGATGCTTGTGGAACATCTAAGTGTTGATGTCAAGTAGGCAGTAGAATTTACGAGTCTGGAGTTCAGAGAAAAAGTCGAGGCTCGAGATGTAATTTTGAGAATCGTCCACATGGAGATTGTATTTAAAACTATGAGACTAGATGAATTACCCTAGATAAAAGAACAGTGTGTACACAGAGAGGAGAGAGAAAAGGTCTAGGAGAGAACAAAGGAACCCCTTCAACCTAAAACCTAAAGCTTGGGTTCAGTGACAGAGGAGAGCAGTTAGGAGTTAAAAATGAGAAAGCACGATGTCATGGAAACCAAGAGGGCACAGCACCTCAGGAGGACAGTTGAATGCTTCAGCTAAGTTACATGAAGGAAAGAAAGAAGGTATTTACTGGATTTGTATACATGCATGTCAAGGTGACCTCGGTTGGAGAAGGCTTGTTGGTGTGGGGGAAGCAGAAACCAGACTGGTTATGGGCTGAGAAACATATGGGAGTTTGGTGGGGGGCAGGTATTTACAGCGTTATTACTGTTTTTCATCGTGAAAAAATATATATAACATAAAATTTACCACATTAACCATTTTTTATGTACAGTTCAGTGGCGTTAAGTACGTTCATTGCTGTCCTTGCCATGGTCACCCTCCATCTCTAGAACTTTTTCACCTTCCCCAGCTGAAACTCTGTCCCCGATAAACAACTCTTCATTCCTTCCTCCTCACTGCAGCACCTGGTAACCTCTGTTTTATTTTCTCTCTCCACGAACTTGCTTACTCTAGATACATCACATAAGTGAAATCGTTCAATGTTTGTCCTTTTGTGACTGGCTTATTTCACTCAGCATAATGTCCTCAAGGCCTGTCCATGTTGGATCATGGGTCATTGTCCTTCCTTTTTCAGGCTGAAAAAGGAATTGTATAGATGGACACACTTTATTTATCCATTTGTCTGCTGATGGACGCTTGGGCCGCTCCTACCTCCTGGCTATTGTGAATAGTGTTTGTGTAGTCAAGGGAAAGGGTTTGCTTTTGTTACTGTTCTCCAAGCTAAGAGAAACCAGAGCACCTTTGGCGGTGATTCTGTGGAGGAGAAGAGGCAAAGTTTCAGCAGAAAGAGGGGGAGTGGTGAAGGAGGGAGAGGGAAAGAAGACAAGCTTTCCAATAACACGTGAGAAAGTGGGAGTTGGGGAAATACACTTCCTCTGTAGAGGAGAAGGGAGAGGCTGTGGCTCCAGACAGAGGTACTTCAACGGCTTTGACCATGGGTGGGTAGGGAAGTTTCCTTCAGACAGCTTCAATTTCCCCAGTGAAGCATGAGACAAGTTCATCAGCTGGGGGTTGAAAGGAGAAGGGACAGTAGGGGGATTAGAGGAAAGAGAAGGTACAAAGTAATCCTCTTAAGGGAATGTTTCTCTGTCCCGGCTGCACATTAGAATCACCTGAATGCAGAACTTTCAAAATATTCCAATTGGTACCTCCTTTCCCTGCATTCCTATAGTGATTTAGTTGGTCTTCGGTGGCTTCTGGGCATCCGTAGTTTTAAAAAGTCTCTAGCTGATTCCACTGGCCACATGGGTTGAGGATGACTGTCTTATCGTGGAAAAACAAACATGTTAGAGAAAAATAATAAGATACCTGGTAGTGTCAGACGCCAATCAGAGATTTGTAATCATAAATTTCAAGTGAAATAAGTCAGTACAGATCACAGGGTGTGGACATTTGTGTGTGTGTGTATGTGTTTGTGTGTGTGTGTTTCCTGGCCCAACATGTGAAAATCCAGCAAATCTCTGTCCCCAAACTTTTAAGCAAAACAAAGCAAAAAACAAAACAAAACAAAACAAAAAACTATCATTTGAGAGCCCATCTGTTTCTTATCACTGACCTCTATCAATTATAGTAAAAGCTAATATCACCATGTGCTCAGCATAATTCTAAGCATCTTACTTATCAATTCCTTCAGTCCTCACTGTAGTCAACATGTTAATTTTACAAAGAAGAAAACGAGGCACAAAAATAAAATCAGGCAGCTGCCAACACTTATAGTTAATGCAAAATGGCAGTGGGACCTGAGACCAGGAAATCTAGACCTGTGCTCTTGACCACAGCACCACGCCACCTCTGCATGCATGGCCTAAAACATGTGTCTCCAGCCCTGCCCTTCCTAAGACACAAAGAACCACGGTACTATTGGTGGTGGAGGATAGTTGATGGGGTTGCAAGAAATACTTTGATAAACCCTCTGGCAAGCAGAAAACTCTACAGGGGTTCATGGAAACCAAGAGGGCACAGCATCTCAGGAGGACAGCTCTACCCTACAAGTGAGTGGCCACTGATGGAGGTTGGGCCCAATTAATGCTGAGGGTGGGGTGATGAGCAGTGAGCTGTGCAGGTGTGACAGGAAAATAAAAACCTGGGGCCAAGCGTGGTGGCTCAAGCCTGTAAATCCCAATACTTTGGGAGGCTGAGGTGGGAGGACTACTTGAGCCCAGGAATTCAAGACCAGCCTGGGCAACACAGCAAGACCCCCATCTCTACCAATAAAAAAATCACTTAGCTGGGCGTGGTGGCACATGCCTGTGGTCTAGCTACTTAGGAGGCTAAGGCAGGAGGATCGCTTGAGCCTGAGAGGTTGAGGCTGCACCGAGCTGTGCCTGTACCACTGCACTCCAGCCTGGGCAACAGAGCAAGACCCTGACTCCATAACAAAGACTTCAGGTCATAATTTCATTATGCTAAAAGAAAAAACAATTAATCTGAAGTTGACTCAGACAAGAAGCTGCCTTTGCTTTTGTTCCTAAGCACATAGCTACAGATAAGAGGTTAAATATCTCCACAGGTAGCTCACCTTATCTTATGTAAACTGCCAATGTACTGAGTACAAGATGAATACATAATTCACTATTCCCCTACTTACTCCTTTTCTCTTGCAACATGAGGATTCAGTAATGTGACCATACTCTCCCTCTTTCCCCTCCAGCCTGCTTTTCTCCTATAAGGAATGAGACCCTCAAATCATCTTTAGAGAAAGGCATAAACCTGTCTCCCTGGTGTGCATCTGTAACCTTGGCAAACGAAACTTCTAAATTGATTGAGATCTGTCAGTTTAGAAGTTTAAAGTTTTGACAGTCTCTGGATACTTACACCATAATGATCTATATGCTCATTAAACCCAGAATTATCTCCCTAATCCACCAAAACAGTTTCTCTTTCTGATTTCTAGACTTCTACCCCCTGGGGTACCAGATTCCTCAGTCTCAAAGACTTGAATTCTCAGCATGATATTCGAGCACAATACTTGTACCAGAAGGTGCTAAATTTGGGTTGGCCTTGGCTGTAGCAAGTGGTGTAGCTTTGGGGATATTTTAATCCACGTGTGTGAAGGTTTGGAATGAGTATTATACCAAGACTCTTTCGGAAGTCACTGCAGAGATTATCTGTGGCCGGCAACTGTCCTAGTTGTCCCCTTTCCTAAACGATTTATCTATCTGAGAAGGTACCAGTGACTACCACTTTGATGGATTTACTGGTAGTGTGCTGTAGCCGCCTGCTACTGGCTCCACTGAGCAGATTTTCAAACATTCAGGAATTTCTTGAGCTGGTGTTAACCATAGGTAGTTTGAAGTCTGCCACAGTGGGAATATTTACACCATGGAGATTGGCACAGGTTGTGAATTGGGGTCCTCCCACCCGAGATTCCCCTCTCCTTCAGCTTGTGTACCAGCACATCAGTGATTTAGTGTCTTGTCATAAGGTGCCGTTATATTCATTTGGAATCTAGTCTTTATTCTGCCCCTGTGAGTGAGCTCACCAAGGTTGAAGGAAGTTAGGTGTGTTGTCAAGGGCCCCTACTCTGTTGAGCAGCAGGACTAGAATTGGACCTGGTGTTTTTGATGGAAGATCTGATGACTGTGGAATTAAGACTGTGCAAGGAGTTGCCTTGGCATCTGCCACCAACGCTTAGGCAGGGTGGACACCTCCTGAGCTTCCTGTCACCGATCCTTACGTAGCACTAGAGGTTTTTCTTCTGAGGCGATGGAATGCTTGAGGAAATGCTCTGGTGTTCAGCTTATAAAAAAGATTCCTAATTATCAGCTTGCAACCCTGGAGGGAATGATTGAGATTTATGGGCGTTTTCATGCTAATGACTGGGATGATGTCATAACATTAAAAAATCTGCCACAAATCTTTATGTGGAGAGAATCCCTGGCACTCCCCTGAGCTCTCAGTTGGAATTTTGTTTTGGATGGAGAGAGAGATGCTCGTAAAGATTAAGCAGAGAATGGTAGGCGAGGGAAGTTTCAAAGCTCACAGCCAGAGCGGACATCTGCACTGTGACAACTTGAAGGGAAAGTGGTCTCTTCTGCTCCTTAGGAGCTCCTCACATAGGGAAACATAGGTGCTTGTGCTCTGCCCAGGTCTCCTTGGTTGAGCTGGTGCATCTCCCCTTGTGCTCTTGGGAAGAGTTCACCGGTCAGAATCTGAGCCACCTTGCTAGGGCAGTGTTGTGGGGAGGGAGGCAGGCTTTGGCCAGCGTCTGACCCACATGGAGGCACAAAGGGTACCTTTTGCCTCAAGGTCTGATCAACATTGCTACACACTCTGTGCCCCAGAGTAGGATCACGCAAGAGCCAGTCACCATCTGAGACCACACCTTGCTTAGCTTTCTACCCCTGCCCCACTCTTCTTTCTTTCTCCCTGTCTCCTGAGAAAACCCCCTCAATAACACAATTACCCAAGAATCTTGTTTCAGGCTTAGCTTCTAAGAAACATGAACTGAGACAGGAAATTCCTCTATTCAGGGAATCCAAGAAGTAAAGTCTTAGTGGTTATTTGGAGCATTTTCTCTCTTTCTTTCTTTTCTTTTTTCTTTTTCTCTCTCTTTTTTTCTTTCTCCCTTCCCTTCCTGCCCCTTCCTTTTCCTTCCTTCCTTCCTTCCATCCTTTTTCTCTCCTTCCTTCCTTCCCTTCCTTCCTGTTTCCTTCCTTCCTTCCTTCCTTCCTTCCTTCTTTCCTTCCTTCCCTCTTTCTTTCCTCCCTCCCTCTCTCTCTTTTCTTCTTTTTCTGAGACAGAGTCTTGCTCTGTCTCCCAGGCTGGAGTGCAGTTGTGTAATCCTAGCTATTTGGAGCATTTTCTAAGGGTTCTCTGGTAATATCACCCTCCTTCCCAATGACACACTGATAGAAGGATTTAGGTGGAATCCTGGGTCTTCCTGAAGAGACCACATGCTCCCTGACAGTGGCATCATCACCTACTGTGGTCTCTAAAGGAAGTCCACAGGGCTTCATGAGGTGCCTTTGCAGCCCCTTGTACCCCTGGGAAGACCACTCTTCCTGGCCTCCATGCCACCCCCTCCAAGGCACAGTCAGAGACAAGGATATGGGTGTGTGTTGTTTATTTGGGGCATGACCCTTGGAATGGAGATAAAAGAGGAAAAGAAGCCACTACAAGGATGTTTAGTTGAGGCTGCTTCTATACAATAGGACATGTGCCCTGTGCAAGAACCTCCTGAGAAATGGACAGGTGACTCCTGGCATTGGTCACCTGAAGGAAAGGAGCCTGGAGCATCTCTATGTTGGCTCCCATCCCACAAGGGCCAAGAGTTCCTCTGCGTGCATTAAGTCTCTCGCCTTTCTAGGCTTCAGCCACATAGGGCATTGCCCTTGAATACAATACACAAATATGTGCTTAACGGGGGTACGCTGCCCACGTGAGGGAGGCTGAGGTCATATGGAACCGTCCACTGCAGCTGAGGCTGAAAGCAGAGATGGATGCAATGCAGGCCACAGAGAGGTCTGCTGGAGTTACCTTCCCCATCATTTCAGAGTGGCTAAAATGGCAGTTCTATGAAGAAGGATTAGAATTACTTCCTTAGAATTGCTTCCCCTGAAAACACATGATAACCAATACCATCACGTCTTACAAACATGTTATCTCGGGCACCAACAGAAGCCCAAGTCTTATGTCCAATACTAACACAATACCTGAAACACAGGAAGTCCTCAGCATACATGCACTGAACATGGGAAGACAAAACAAAACAGAATTTTAAACATTAAGTCAGCATGCTAGACAAGGGTCAAATCACCATTAAAAGACAGGACTGGCAGGACAGTCAAGCTAGATGGTGTTCTGCCTGGAACTGTGATCACAGCTAAGGCACAACAGGGCCTTCCACGAAGAGGAGAGGGTGCCAGTTGGCCACAAAGCAGAGTCAGAACTGGCACTCCCCAGGCACTGTCCAGGGAAGAGCATGGGAAATGGAGCACCAGACTGTCAGAGCATGCTGCTAGCAAGGTTTCAAACTTATCACCTACTCCCCTCGTCCTGCATCTCCAACTCATGAAGCACCCTTTTGAGATGTTGAGCTGCTTCCGTAGCTTGCCTGAGGGACAAATTGTACTGGAGAGTCCAGCAATTGTCTGGTCTGCCTGACAGTTATAATTCTCATCTCAAATAAATAAGTTGGCTCTCTGGGTTTATACACTTGGTCTCCTGTGAGTTTATTCACTGTGAGTCAGCCACTCAGGATCAGCTCTAGGGCACTAAAAGATTGAGTTTCTGGACATGGAAGACCAACGCTCAACTTGTGAAGGGAATTAGTTCACATAGATTGCACAGCTAGCTGGTGTCCTACCTGGGATCTTGTCTACAAATGTCTATACTTATTTAGTGAAAAGGGAGGAGAAAAACAGGCTAGGAAGAGTCAATAACAAGTTCTCAAGCATATCGTTCCGTGGAAGATGGGAAAGAATTTATGCAAGTCAGCTTCCAGAATCTGTTACCCAGAGATGTGGCATGGGTTGAAAATGAAGAGATTTAAGAAGCAATTGCTCATTTAAAAGTTACATCTTTCTCCATAGAAATTCATAGAAAAAATGTTCGAAGAGTTGACACTTAGTAGCTGATAAATATTTATTGAATGAATGAAATATAGTTGGTCAATGAACACATGAAACACATGAACACATGAAAATAATTCAGCCTGGTGATCAAAAAAATGCCTGTTAAAACAATGCGATACCACTTCCCCCTCTCAGAATGGAAAAGTATGTACACATATATACACATATATATGTATGTATCTATGTGTATATATATGTATGCATATATACTTTATATATATAAAACACATATATAAAACACACACATATATAAAACACATATATATAAAACACAAACATATATAAATGTATATATGCTACTTTATATATGTAGATATCATAAATAAAGAAAATAGCACATGCTTCATGGGAAAGGGAAGGAAAAATAGGTACTCATACAATCACTACAAAATTCCTGAAAATAATTTCAGTAATATGTATCCAAAATCTTAAAAATACATAGACCATTTCACCCAGCCGTTTCATTAAAAAGCAATAGATCCTAATTGAGTAAATTCACTGCAAAATTGTGGATAATACCAATAAATTGAAAATAATCTGTGTTCAACAATAGTAGATTAGTTGAATAAAATATAGAACTCCAAGCAACAGAAGACCCCTCAGCCTTTACAACTCATAATGTAGATCATTACTCATAATGTAGATCATTGACAAATTTATGCATGTTAAGTGAAAAAAGCAAGCTGGAAATAGTATATTAGACTATAACACTCTCTTAATTATGTTAGTTATTTGGATGTACATAATCTAGAAGGATATATAATAAATGGTTATTTTTGATTGATAGGATTATTGACATTTTTACTTGCTTTTTTGGCTAATTTACATTTTCTAATTTGTCTACAACCTACTTGTTTTGTTGCAGTAATAAAAAGTTACTTATCATTAAAAAATTAAAGTGAAAACTTTTTTCAATTTAAAAGTAAATTCAAATTCAAATAAAATTTCAAAAAAAAAAGAAGTTGACTTGTTTTGACTCGAGAGGTGTAAAAATACAGTTACAAAGTGATACATGCAAGTTAACAAAGAACAGGATTCACTACAGAAAGTGGAAGAATGAGCTGTTTCTGGGTGTGTGAGTTGAACAGATTAATTAACAGTAACTGGGTGGTGCACTTGTCTATAAGCATCCTGTCCAGGGTGCTAAGGCAAAAAAGAACCACAGGAGGTAGGACTGTTTTCATTTTCCTGAAAGGCAAACAAATTCACCTGCACAGGCACATTCCTCCAGGCATAAAGATGCTTTATGTGTAGATAATGCTGTTTAAAAAGTTACATAGATCATCAAAACCTCATTCAAGGAAGTGATTTTTGAATGGAACTTCCTTTAAAATCTGAGGGTGCCAACATGAAATTGTACTTAAGAAATCTCTCAAATGTTCAAATTGGAAGAGAGGGACGTTGGGAATCAAATTCATTTACCAATGGAGAAACTAAGGGTCACGGTGGTGAGGTAATTTGCCCCGTGAGCTGGAAAAGTGGCACTAGAATCCGAGTCTCTTGAATCCTGGCCCAATGCCCTTTGTACCACATGCCGAAGGTCTCTGTCCTCCATGCCTCTGGCTTGTGTACACATCCGGGGCTGGGCTGGCTGTTAGCAGCCGTGTGTCAGGTGTGTCTGACCCAGACTCCAGATTACTGCCTTCTCTAATGCAGGAACCTCATTTATCTCCTTCACCAGCTGCATAGTGCTTTACACACAGAAGGAATGTGGTGGAGTGGGTTTACTGATTTGCAATCAATAAGGGAGTTATGCAGAAGATGAAAAAGTGCTATGATAATTTTGCTTTTTTACAACTTCATTTTATATAGCTTTGAAAATGTAGGTAACATTAAAGATTGATAATAACAAGCATGATAGTACTAACTGAACCAGGCATTTTTTGGGAGAGGTAGGGGGTATACTACATTTTCTCTATTCATCAGTTGATGAACATTTTGATTTTTTTCTACTTTTTTTGGGGGGGGGGAAGCTTAAAGTTATTTATTGATTTATTCAGTTTATTTTTATTGATTTATTCAGTTTATTTTTAAAATTTTACTTTAAGTTCTGGGATACATGTGCAGAACGTGCAGGTTTGTTACACAGGTATACATGTGCCATGGTGGTTTGCTGCACCTATCAACCCATCATCTAGGTTTTAAGCCCCGCATGCATTAGGTATTTGTCCTAATGCTCTCCCTCCCCTTGTCCCCCCACCCCCCGACAGGCCCCGGTGTGTGATGTTCCCCTCCCTCCCTGTGTCCATGTGTTCTCATCGTTCAACTCTCAGTTATGAGTGAGAACATGTGGTGTTTGGTTTTCTGTTCCTGTGTTAGATTGTTGAGAATGATGGCTTCCAGCTTCATCCATTTCCCTGCAAAGGACATGAACTCATTATTTTTTATGGCTGCATAGTATTCCATGTGAACCAGGCATGTTTCTAAACCCTGTTCGTATGTCATCTCATTTCATAATCACAACTTTGTGAGGTGGGTGCTTTTCCTAGCTCCATTTAACAGAAGAGAACACTGAGCCACATGCAGGAAGATAACTTTATATAATAGAAGATGCCAGAACTGGGGTCTGAACCCAGGCTGACCTCAGGGTTTTAGAGTCTGGATCCTTAGCTACCAATGACGCTGACTCTCCTGCACTAACAAGAACACTAATGCCTACCACTTAGTGAGATATTTTTATGGACCAGGCACTGAGCTCTGTTAATTGTAACATACTGCTCATTACATAGTACTGCTTGCATTTGATTCAGAGACTGATGTTATTCACCCAAATCCAAAACAGCTGGTAAGTGGCGAAACTTGGCTTGAAATTCATTCTCTCAAATGTCTGTGCTGTTTCTACCACAGGAAAAAAGGCTGCCAAGGTAGGGCATATTGTGAACCTTTGCATAAGAACCAGATAGAACAAGGATTTTACTCACCTTTCAAACAGATCCCAGGGTTTGCGGCTTAAGCACTACCTAGACAGTCCTGGGGTGTGGATATTTTCTTTAATGTGGGACAACCCCATCACTTGGCAAGGTCCATTGGGTGGCTGTTCCTGCATTTTGCAACTGTGGAAATCCTTGTCCAACTTGGAAAGGCCTTTAACTGAAGCAACGATACAGGCTAATATTCTTCTCCCCCTACCCAGGACCCACCGACCACTCAGGCACTCAGTTTAGTTGGCAGACAGGTAAGGACATGTTGGCTCTGCAGTGGAGCACTGCGGGAACACAGAGCTTTTGGAATGGTTAGGCATCAGGGAAGGCTCCCTGAAGAAAGTGACATATAATCTGTGATATCACGAAAGAATGAGAGGAGTGAGCTTTGGGAAGGGGTCAGTGAGTAATACAGCCAAGGGAAAGGACTCCCCAGTCTGGGACCACCCAGAGAAAGAGACAGTACCAAGTTACTGATGTCTCTGAAGAAGCCAGCACTGTGCAAAGCTGCAGGCAGGAAAGTGTGTGCTTTCTTCCTCAGTTTCCCCTTTAAGTGCCTTTAGCTCCTTGCAGGTTTGCCTTCTCACCTCTCCCATCTGTGACCCTGAGTCTAGTTCTTTCTTTATGGACTTGTGTTTCCAAAGCCTTTCTTCCCCAAGGTGTAAGTGGCCAGTAAGACCACAGATGTTCCTTCCAGGGCAGGGTGCACAAAGCACACTAGACAATAGAGTATTAAGAAGACGAGCATCTCTCCTCATCCTGCCCTCTGCCACCTTAGCTTGCTTTCTCTCCTCTATCCCAGAGCGGGACACTGTCACCCAAGTCTCTCCATTTCCTCCGAGGAAAGTCTAGCCTTGTGTTTCTTGCTGTTGCAGAGGTTAATTCGTTTGCTCTAGTCTCTCTCATAGACAGCTCAAATGACCTTCAGTTAGGGCAGGAGTTTTGGAGAGGCTGGGAGGCCAAGATGGTTCAGAGGTCAAGGCTGCAGCTGCCAAAGGATATCTGTAAGTATCCAGTAAACAGCTCTCCACAGTTCATGGAAAGTGTCTGTGCTGTTTACACCACCAAGGAGGGAGGTAACCTCAGGCATTTCCTCCAGCTCTCTGAACCTCAATTTCCTTCCTGCTTCATACAGTTGTGCTGAGCCTCAAATGAAATAATAGATGTTGAAAATGCTTCGTAAATGGTAAAGCCCTGCATGGCATAAAGGACCATGCGTGATGCTGTCATTGACTATGCATAGGTACTTTTTGAGTGGATCCCCTCGGACTGTGTTTCCCAAGATTGCTAATGGGCTTGCGAATACAATCTAAGGAGGGGGTTTCAACAGTGGCTAAGAAGCAACTTCTGCCCATGCCCAGGACTGGCCTAAACCACGAGCTGGAGAGTTGGGCCTTCTGACACTTCTTTCACCTGGAGTATCCAAGAGACTAAGGTCGTGCAGGCACGAAGTCTGAATTCCCTCTCCCTGATGATTCTGAGAGCCCATCCATGCTTTATGCAGTGAAACCTTCCTGGGAGGATTTTATAATCAGCTGATGCTATTATGTCACTCAGATACAAGCTCTCGTCACATGTTTTTCTTCCTCAGGAGGGTTTCTCCGACCCCCTGTATCAAGTGTGTGCCATGTCCCTCTTTTGTATCCTATTGCTTTGTGGCCCCCATCACAACTTGCATCTGTCTTATTTGTGTGTTTGCTCATTGGTTGCTACTGGTAGATATCTTCTTGGACAGATGGACCATACTTGTCTTGTTTACTGATTATAGCCCTAGTACCTAAAGGAGTGCCTGGTACAGAGTCACTAACTTCATAAATATTTGCTAGATGAATTAAAGGAAGCCACAAGACTGTATAGCCAAGGAAGAAGGCAGAGAAGGAGAGAGCCTTCTCACCTCTGTCTGCTATATTGCATGAAGCACCCACCTGTGGGCACTCCCAAGGAGAAATGACCTGGGAGCACTGGCAGGGGAGAAGTGGGAAAGGAAGGGGAGAGGAAGGAGAGGAGGGGAGGGGCTGATTCAACCATGGGTGAACTTGAGGATTTGGCCACTGGTTCCTGAGCCTTAGAGGTCTTCAGGTCTAAACTCTCTGTTTCTTAAAATATGTGGGAGATGAGCCTCCGAGAGCTTCAGGCACTTGACAAAGTACCCGCTAAGGCTTAAATGTGGCCAATATGATGGTATGAAGAGGTAGGTCCTTTAAGAGGTGATTTGGCTATGACGGCTTCTCTTTGGTGGATGGGGTTAGGTGCCCTTATAAAGGGGCTTGACATTGGAGTTGTCCCTTTTTACCTGTCCATCTTCTGCCATGCGAAGTGTAGCCCTCACCAGACACCAGATGCTGGTGCTTTGATCTTGGACTTCCAAACTCCAGAACAGTGAGAAATAAATCTGTGTTCTGTGTCAGTTACCCAGACTGTGGTATTTTGTTACAGCAGCACAAATGACTAAGACAGTCACACAGCTAGTAGATTTCAGAGCAAGAGTTTGAATCAGACCTTGACTTCCAGTCCAGGGTTTTCTCACTGCATCAAGCTTGCTGCCTCCAAAACCTTGGAGTAGAGAAGAATAAAGCTGCTTTAGCAGAAGGCTTAGAGATGGTCCTTGGTGTGTCCGAAAGTAGTATCCTGATGGTGGAAATGCAGGCAACTGGCTAGTGGTTAGCACTGGAGTCCTTGAGCTAGCTCACTCCCTTTGGCCTCAGGTCTCCTGTGTGTGGGAGGGGACATATGTCTGAAGCTCGCCAGTCTCACACTAAATGGAATTTGAACAGATGTTTCAAGGAGAAATACACAAAGGAGGAGGATGTTATGCAATCGGAGGGAGTGCTAAAGATCAGAAATGAAATAATCTTATTGTTTTAAAGGAGAGAGATACTTTCAAGTTAGTGGCAAGAGACACATTAAGATGATGATGTTGAAGTCAGGGTGTCAGTGAACAGCAGGCAGATTTGCACTGCACTCACTCGCTCCAAATCTTCTTCTCAAGTAATAATGTTAGAGAGGTGGGAAGGCCTCTTCTGGACTGTAGGAGAGCATCATTTCTCAGAGATCCAGGGAAAGAGAAAGGAGGGAATACATCTGTTTAATGAGGGGTGGAAAAGTAAGAGAATGGGTTACTTTCCTCAGCAGGTGGGAAACATAAGACATCTCTTATTGCACAAGGCAGTGCAGACTGAGATCTGCCCGGGTGGTTCATGAAGGATGAGAAGAGATGCTCAGAGGCTGGTTGGAGAGGAAAGCCCTGAGCAGAAGGCAGGTGGGGTGGAGGTGGTGAGGTGCTCTGTTCCATACATCACCAGGGCCAAGAAAGCCTGGACTTGATGTGGGTGGCAGGTCTTATGTGCCCCTTGTAAGGAAAAGATAGACATTCTGTTCCCCAGCCTGCCTGTGCAATTCACCTTACTTCAATAATACTGAAAATTTAAAAACCAATATTAATTGAGCAATTTATACTACAAGGCATTTCATACACATTAGTTCATTGGCTGTTTATGAGATATTAATGCGGTGGATGTCACTGTCTTCCTCATTTTGTAGATTAGGAAACTAAGGGTAGGAGAGGCCGAGTAACTCTCTGAAGATGCAGTTAGTGGGTGACAGGGTGACTGTTCAACTACATGGCCTCAACGTGCCTAGACTCTAAGATCGTCTCTTCACCAGCAGGCAGCCTTGACTATATACTGTTTCTCCTCTCTCCTCATGCCCAGCCTGATTCACACTGGTGTTCCTTCCTGTCAGTCTCCCTACATAATAGCCTTGGGGGTCAGGTGGGGCGACAGTGCTGTCCTAGGTCCTGAACTTCGTTTTGTAAAACTTGAAGGGTGAGTGTGCGTGAAAGGAAGGGTCTGATTCAAGTTTTAAGCTTGTTTATAAAAACTTCACAGCAGTTACATGCTTTGTGTGGCATGGAATCACTGCTTTTTCAGGTGGTAACCAGTCCAGAAGTTCCCAGATAAATGTTCCACCCCAACTTTGTACTCCTCTGGGTTAAGAATGATCTCAAGGGACTAGTTGAGTGCAACTGCTAGACCTCATCATAATAGCGTGGGTCAATACACAATTTAACTTCCTGGAGCTCAATCCTCTGTCAGTTTTCATATGATTGATTATAACTGATGGGTTTTGCAGGGTTAGGGCAAACAAGGAAAATATTTCTATTTTCCAGTAGAGAAAAGAGACCATGACAAAAGATTTGTCTAATGTTAAATTATTTATGTGCAATACCCAGGATCATTCATCCTGGATTGAAAACTCTTTTTGCTCTTCTATGTCATCTCCCCAAAGTAATTGCAGACAGTAATTAAGGAAAGGGGAAGGGAGTGAGAAAAAGAGGAAGTAAAGAGAGACAGAATGAGGCAAAAGAAGAAGAGATGCAGGGAGGTCAGAAAGTAAAAGGAAGAAAGGTGCAGATATTTTGGGGTGAGGGAAGAGAATGCTCTGAGCATCTCCTAAGTGTCTGTCATTCAGAGAATGAATTTTCATCAGCTTAATAAATATCAGCATTTCACTTAAGAACATAATCCCGTGGATATGCATTGTTCCCTATCTCCTATTTCAGTGGAAATCTACATTAGGAGTGGTCAATTGCTGTATCTTAACTACAAATTAAGAACAAAACTCTCTTCCTAATTCCATCATCTCTCAAGGTCCATGAATACTCCCCCACCCTCTTCTTTCCTCATTCTACTGTTTTTTGTTCAAAACATCTTTTCAGCCATGGGCCCTTGGTTAGAAATCACTGGAGAGAGCCACCATCCTTCCTGAGTCCCTTTGCAATCCACCGTCTTCTAGGAAGCTTTCCTAGATCATTTTACCTTGAGTAAGTCCCTCCTTTCCTCAGTTCTCCACTGTCCTTAGATTGCGCTGCTATTCCAACACGCGTCATGGACTGCCTTGTGCTATATATTACATGCCTTTCTTCTCCATTTCCTCTTGCATCACCTTTGAATGGCAGAGTTTTATCCTATTGTTGTTGCTTCTCTGACTTCCCATAGCACCAAGCACATAGGTTCACAAAGAAGGTACTCCGTATTGTTTAAGTGAATAGCAGTTTCTAGTTGAAAATATTTTTAGGATGCATCTGGGA
Source organism: Macaca mulatta (assembly GCF_049350105.2). NCBI lineage: Eukaryota > Metazoa > Chordata > Mammalia > Primates > Cercopithecidae > Macaca > Macaca mulatta. Next base: position 13,007,286 of record NC_133421.1, on the reverse strand, counting down.
CTTAATTTTATAAAAGTGAGATAGCTGTGAATGAACCCAGTTACCTTGTCTGACTCACGGTTCAGTCTTTGTTCATTCCACTGCTCTGCAATCCATGCCAAAGCTCTGGGAAGCCCCTTGAGCCTGGGAATCACTGACCACGGTCTTCATGAAGGAAAAGACGGGTTCCCAGAACAGTGTTTTCAGTGTATTCTAGACTATGTTTACAGTGGGCAGACTTAGGGTAGGTAGGCTCTTAGGAAAGACCAGAGAGGCACTGTGGGATTTTCCTGCACTAAAGCATGACTCTGCAATCCACACAGCTACAGCCCACTCCATGTCTATCCCTACAAGGTTAACAGATAGGAAAATTCCCATTTCTGGAACCCATCCATGAACCCAAGAAAGTCCAAGAAGGATGCTCCTGGCAAGAACTTATCCAAGTGACTATAGTGTGTGAACCCAGAATCCTGGGAGATAAACCACACTTCCACCTCCTACTTAGAGGAGAGGTAATAATTATAAACTCCTTTTTGGAAAAGAAAGGAGAGAGACAGCAATCACTGGACTCTTTGAAAGTACTGAAACTTTTCTCCCAACAAAATAAAAAGACAGTATCCGGACAATGTCTGGTCCTGGCCAGGTAGTTCCAGCCTCTGAATAATGAGGCTTTGCTAAGACATTCAAGTCCCAGTTAAATAAGAGATTTGGAAGTTCAGTCTCAGGAATTCCAGATAGGAACTGGCCAGTGAGGACAAGACCAGCTCCATAGCAGTGTTAGACACATAGTGACTGAACACCTTCATGAAACCCCAGCTGCCTCTTGGGACACAGGTGCTCTGCTTACCTCTTTTATCTGGGTTTTCTGGCCCATGGTAAGGGCTAATGGTATTACATACCTGAGACCTGAAGCTCCTTTTCAATCCTAACATCTCAAACTCCTCAGAGTAAGTCCCCTTCCCATGAGGAATGTGAGGGAGTGTGTGTCCTTTCCCTTCTCCCTTCAGTGTGTTATTCATGTCATCCCTGCCGAGTTGACCCTGATGCCCCAGCTCACTATACGCTACAAGGTCCTTGGATTAAGCTGTAAATAAACGTTCCATTCCCTTTGCTTGCAATACCCCCCACTTCTTTTCTGTCTGGACTGATTCATGTGATTTGATAGATATTTTCCTTCTCTATGCCTTAGCCCCTGGCCAAGGCTAGCAATGCTGGTTTCACTCCTTAACAATAGGATCATGTCAAAGCCTTGAGACAAGTCTCTCCTAAATGAGTTCAGTTCCCTGGGCTCCTATGATCAAGATAGAAAGGGCAGCATGGGAGGGATGCTCCACCTCCTCCTCATGATGAAAGAGCATTTCTCAAGGTGAAATTTTGCAGAGTAGTTTAAAAGTTTAGCAAAGATTGGGGCCACGGAGCTTTCACTGATACTAACAAACAGTCCACTAATAGCTGTTTGATTTCTGCTCTGCACTTTGAGATTTCATGCAGAACACTCTGGATTGCAGTGATTCACCTGTAAAGCCCACAAAGCCAGCCTTCCCTCTTCCTCCTCATATACGAGCACTTTCTTACCTGCCTACCCTCAGCAGAGGGCCAAAGGACTCGTGGACCCTTTCAAGGTCATCAAGAAGTCATTTTATATATAACCCACTGCTTTTTGGTAATAACTCATGCATCCATCCCAGATAAGTGAGCATCTCCCCTAGGTTTAAAAATCGCCAGAAGGCGTTGTGTTCTTTTAGTTCTGCTTTTATTACATTGTGAACATTGGTACAAGGTTAAACACACACAGAGACAGACAGCAGAAGGCTGCAGAGAGCATGCACATTAACATACTTGTACATAGAGAAGGAGTACAGAGAGACTGACAGGGCATACAAATACACATACAATACAGACAACAGCCACAGTAGCACCGGCTACATCTGGTATACATTCCTATATGAAACAGAGCATAGGATACAGAGAGCAGATGTCAATTGATAAACATCATCCATGAAAATCCAGCCATTTGTGTTACATTTGACAACAACAATATACAAAGCCTTATTACATCTCCAAGGGGCAAAAGGTCTAGGGAACCTCAAAGAGCTTTTCAAAACGGTCTCTGAGACTGGGCTCTGAGGGCAGGAAGAAGCCGGCAGTGACCACAAAGATAAAGAAGGGAGGAAAACCGACTGTCAGGCTGAGAAGTGAGAACAATCAGTAGGAGCCAGTATGGACAATGGGACAGCATTTTTCAAGAATCTTAGCGACATCAAGACCATCAAAAGTGCTTCTCTGTGGCTGGGCAGGGCTCTGTCCAGACCCTCAGCTGCAGCCCCACCTCCACTCTCCAGCCTTGCTGGAAATATCCAGAGATTGCAAATGACCAAAGCGGGGGCCTGTTTTTGCTTTGTTTAAGTTATATTTGGTGGCTAAGTTTTCGCAGGCAGATAATAGGTAAAGGACGTCACACCTGCATGGTAAGAACTGCCTTCAAAGCCTCTGGGCTGTCAGCCTTGGGTTCTATCCCTGGCTCTGCAATCAGCTAGCTCAGCGATCTCAGCCAAGTCACTTAACCTCTCTGGGCCTCAGTTTCTTCATCTGTAATCTGAGGACTAGATGACCTCTAGATGACCTCTAGAACCCTTCCAGCTCTTACAGGGGAAATTCAGGTGAGTTTTACTAGCATCTCTTTCTGAAGGAGAAATAAAAGAAAAAGGACATGGTTGATCAAAGGTAATCCAGCTTTCCAATCATCCCTCACCCATACCCCACAGTAATCTCCAAAGACCCGACCCTGAAATTTAGGAATTAGACACCTTGAGACCCAGCTCTGTGCCCAAACCCATCCAAAAAGGCTGTCAACTGTTCTGTTCATGGCAGACTTCTGAGAATCAATAGTAAACTACTGCATACAAAGGTGAGCATGACATTGCATTTGCTTTGTAAACCCCAGAACCCCAACCCAGTGTCTGGCAAATAGGGGATTTCTTATTATTTATTTATTTATTTATTTATTTGAGATGGATTCTCGCTCTGTCATCCAGGCTGGAGTGCAATGGCACGATCTCAGCTCACTGCAACCTCTACCTTCTGGGTTTGAGTGATTCTTCTGCCCCAGCCTCCTGAGTAGCTGTCATTACAGGTGTGCACCACCACGCCCAGATAATTTTTGTATTTTTAGTAAGGACGGGGTTTCACCATGTTGGTCAAGCTGGTCTCGAACTCCTGACCTCAAGTGATCCACCTGCCTCAGCCTCCCAAAGTGCTGGGATTATAGCTGTGAGCACCCGGCCGATGTTTTTAGTCTTAACCCTCTGCAATGGTATATGGCAGTGTGGTTAGACTGAATTTCTGTGGGTATGAGTTTCAAACATTTCAGCCTTTCTCTCTGTTCCTAAAACCCAAGTAGAGGAACCTCAAACAAACCCAAAGTTGAAAAGGGGAAAAACAAAGGGATTTGTTATCAAGGAATTGTCCCCTTCCTAGCAAAGCATTTGCCAGAGGACACAGTAATTCCTCCACCATCTCTGTCCATCTCTCCTGCCCTTTTCTCTCCTTTTCCACTATACTAGGAGAGGGAACAAGAGCTCCCTTGTCCTTGTCTATCTGCAGGCAGGGTACCACTGGCACCTGGAGAGTGTGTCATGGGAGGCTTTTTCTCTGAATATCTCTGGGTGGCAGCTCTCTCTCTCTCTCTTTCTCTGTCTGTCTTCTCCATTGCCCATGCTCAAGAAGCACCATTTTGTGGCCATCTGAATTCTCATCACCCCATGTCTTTTCTCATTGCTGGCCTCTAGCACCTATGGAGGCCCAACTGCCTGCCCAGCAGCCTCCCGTTCCTAGAAATGGGATTAAGTCATGCCTTGGTCTTTTCTTCTAGTACTCAAAAGCCTCCTTAATTACTGTCATTGGTTTTAGCCACTTCATAATCTTTGTTGTCTTGAAAATAGCATCTGTTTGCTTGGCTCTCCGGCAGCACCTTGGATGCCTGTAATCCCAGCACTTCGTGAGGCCTAGGCGGGCAGATCACGTGAGGTTAGGAGTTCATGACCAGCCTGGCCAACATGATGAACCCCTGTCTCTACTAAAAATACAAAATTAGCTGGGCGTGGTGGCGGGCACCTGTAATCTCAGCTACTCAGGAGGCTGAGGCAGGAGAATCGCTTGAACCTGGGAGGCGGAGGTTGCAGTGAGCTGAGATTGTGTCACTGCACTCCAGCCTGGGCAACAAGAGTGAAACTCCATCTCAAAAAAAAAAAAAAATTCGTTGGAAGCATTAGAGATTAATAATTAAGCACCTGGCCTCTGAAGTCAAACAGATCTGAGTTCAAGTCCACTTACAGGCTACGTAATCATGGCAAGCTGCTTAGTTTTGCTGAGCTGCAGTTTCATGTGTAAGAAGGGACTCATGACACCACTTACAGCAATTGTAAAGACTGAATGGGGTCATACATGCAAAGTGCTTACCATAGTACCTGGCACACTATGCTTTGGGAAAAAACAACACTTTCTGCCTTGCGTCCCAGTTTCCCTGTAGACCCAAGTATAATCCATAATCCAGCGATGTCCAATGGCACTTCCTGAGATGATGGGAATTGCAACACAGCAGCCACCAGCCACAGGTAGCTACTGACTACTCAATATGTGGCTGGTGCAACTCAGAAAATGAATTTTTAATTTGATTTCATTTGAATTAATTTAATTTTAAACAGCCACATGTTCCTAGTGGCTACCGTATTTGCTAGCGCAGATTGCTTTCTCTATGGATGCATCTTGGCCTTTCGAACAAACCAGGGAAACTATGGTTTAAAACGTGGCTTGGACTGGAGGTCCCCACTTGACACTACCATGGAATCTTGAGCAAGTCAGTTCACTCCCATGCCTCAATTTCCTCACCTACAAAATTGAGAAGTTGGTCAATATTCCAAAACCTCTTCCATCCAGGGCAGCTGTATATGAGTACATGGGCTGTGCACAGCACTATTGCAGGCAGGCAGCTCCATTCACAGAGACTGCAGTGGGAAGGGCAACCTTGGAGTTGTGCAACCTCATAATCTGGCTTCCATCTCTAAACATTCTGGGGCACGACGAGGCTGCTTTTCCAAACTGCCTCTTCTGATACCTCCTGTAAGTCAGAAGGGGCTTCCGGGCCACATCCGAATGCAATCTGTGAGGGGACTGAGGATGGAGAGCAGCAGGGGAGGAGTGAACACATATGGCAGGAGGTCAGATTTCCTTGGCCAGTGTGTGCCCGTCTGAATTCTCTTCAGTCTGTGTCTTTTCTCATCTCTGGCCTCTGCCTGGGTCCCTGCCCAACTGTCTGCTTTGGTCTCAGGCTCCACAGGCTGATGCTCATAGCCATTATTGAAGAGGGACAAGGCCAGGCACGGTGGCTCATACCCGTAATCCCAGCACTTTGGGAGGCCAAGGCAGGTGGATCACTTAAGGACAGGAATTCGAGATCAGCCTGGGTAACAAGGTGAAACCCCGTCTTTACTAAGAACACAAAAATTAGCCAGGCATGGTGGCACACACCTGTAATTTTAGCCACTCGGAAGGCTGAGGCAGGAGAATCAATTGAACCTGGAAGGTGGAGGTTGTACTGAGCTGAGATTGTGCCAGTGCACTCCAGCCTGGGCAACAGAGTGAGACTGTCTCCAAAAAAAAAACAAAAAACAAAAAACAAAAAAAAAAAATGAAAGAAAAATATTTTAAATTATTTAAAAGAAATAAAAAACAAAAAAGAGGGACTCATGTAAAACATTGCTCCCCCATTAAAGAACTGAATGAGTATACGTGAAGTCTTAGTATCCATTAACACCTTAGCATACAGTAGCCTATTCTAAAGTGCTAACTAGCTGAGAGTTATTTTGCTAAGGAAGAGAGATATTTGGAGCCTGTCACTGGCTTGAGACGGGAGACTTAGGTGGGACAGGTGGGGGAAGAAAGCAGAGGTCGTGTGTGTGTTTGTGGGGTTCTATGAAGAGGTGCTTCAGAGGGGATAAAACGTCCTGAAAGAGGGGATAATGATGCTTTATAGTCTACTCTCCAAGTGGCCCCATTCTGCCCAGTGCTAACCTGGCATAAGGAGAGATGAAGCTTCTTGGACAGCAATGCCACTGCCACCCCCTCATCTCAATGTCAGACCTTGCCTCTCCCAATTCAGTGATGCACTGAATTCTAGCCCTGGTGAACTTCCTGCCCCAGGGTAGCCCAAGGGCCCTTCTTTTCAGAAGCTAAGCTTCAGTGGGCTGGGTGCTAATCATGCACCCTTAGAAGCCAGTCCGCGTGCTGAGGGTGCAGCCCAACCAACCTCTGGAGGCTTATAGGGTGCCCTTGTCACAGCAAGGTGGTGTGACTGCAGCTTCTACCTCTGCCTTGCTCTTTCCCTTTTAATAATAATAATGACAATAAAGTAGCAATAACAAACATTTACTGAGTGAGGGCTCTATGCCAGGCATTGTGCTAAGCACTTTCTGTCCATCACCTCACCAAATCATCAAGCAAATCCTTCATTAGTGTGGGGATACAGGCTCAGAGAGGGACAGCTCTTACAAGTCCACAGCCTTTATTACACGGTTGAGCAGCAAGTCCAGCCCAGGTCTTTCTGGTTCCATAGTCCAAGCCCTTCCCTTCTCCTCCTATCCGCCCCCTTCTTCTCTTCTCTTTACTTCCCTTCTTTTTATTATTATTGTTTATTGATACATAACAGTTGCCCATATTTGAGGGTTACATGTGGTATTTGGATACATGCACGTAATGTGTAATGATTAAACCAGGGCAACTGGGATGTCCATCCCCTTAAACATTCAGCACCTTTTTATGTTGGGAGCATTCCAATTCCTCTCCTCCAGCTATTTTGAATTGTACAACAAATTATTAACTATAATCACCCCACTGTACTATTGAACACTATTCCTTTCATGTAACTCTTTACTTCCCTTCTCTCTTGAAGGACATCTTAGAAGACAGACTCAAGCTCTGTCCTCAGGGAGACAGATAACTCACACCAGTGATTCTGAATGTGAGATCAGTGGGATGTGGATATGTCCTGGATGTTTGGGGATAGAGGAGAAGGAAGGACTAGCTCAGGGAAGGTGCAAGATACATGAGCAGTGAACACTCTACAAAGGACATTCCCCTGGACTGAGTCTTAATCATGGAGATGACATCCCTGTTTATCCTGAGAGCTTCTGCTTCCCTAGTACGTCCCACCTGTGGATTCTATTGAGGTAGGAAGAAAAGAGGAAGAGGAGGAGCAGTGAGCTTCTACGCTAGAACTAAAAGATTCCCCCACTTCCCACTCCCACTCCTTTCTTCCCTTTCTTCCAAAAACACTGTATTTATTAAGCACTTACTGGGAGCTGGGGGATGAATATATAAAGAAAGAGAACCCAATAACTGCTCTCAATTTCTCACCTCCAAGCCAGGAGCAGGTATAGCCATGACTTGTACTGTCAATCAGCAAGAGAGAAATGGACTTTAACAACTCAAATGGAGTGCTCTGCAAGCCTGGGCCAGGAGGAGGTGTCTGAGCCAGTATAGAGGAATGGATGTCATAGGATGCAAGAGACAGAGAAGGCCAGGAGGAGGGCCTTAGAGGTAGCAGGAATGGAAATAAAGGTGGCTGCTGGGAAGATCTTATGGAGAAGCTTAACCCATGTATGGAGAGCCCAAGGTTGTGGGAAACAAGACTGGTGACAATTTATGGCCAGCTTTGGGGTCAGGGAAACGATTTTGAACAAATGTTTGCTAGGATATGATTGATCCCTGAAGTGGCATTTCTCATTGCTGTATTCAAGGACATTCGCCTCAAGTGTCGAGGGGGGAGGCCTTTCTCATCCTCGACACAGTCTCAGACCCCATGACCCCCTTTAACCACAGCCAGTGCCTTGTGCTTGGATGTTTGCAGTACTCTATTCAGTGGTCCTCCCGTTTTCAGCTGGATCCTGCCACAGCCCCCCTTTCTCCTCACAGCAGCCAGAGTGATTATTTTAACCCATAAATCAGATCTCTTCCCTTCCCTCCCCCAGGTCTGATGAAAATCACGGCACTTGAAAATGATTGTGGAGACACCAGAATTTCTAGAAGCAATCTCAGAACACAAAACAGGCTGGTCCCCCACGATTGCAGGTTCCTCATTCCTCATCTGTTTCTTTGACCCATGATGCTCTCTTCTCTTCTTCTTCCCCCAGTCAAGGCCTCAGGGCATCTCCTAGCAGAGCTGGTCCTGAAGAGAAAATCTACAGGGTCCCAGGACATGGTTCTGAGGGTCCTCCCACTAGACTCTGTGGCTCAGTGTCCAAACTTACGGGAGGCAGCATGCAAACTGAATCTGGTCTGCAAAGGGATTTCTTTGGCTGCCATTGTTTTATTTATTTATTTATTTATTTATTTATTTATTTATTAATTTTTTGAGACGGAGTCTTGCTCTGTTGCCCAGGCTGGAGTGCAGTGGCGCGATCTCCACTCACTGCAAGCTCCGCCTCCCGGGTTCATGCCATTCTCCTGCCTCAGCCTCCCGAGTAGCTGGGACTACAGGCGCCCGCCACCACGCCCGGCTAGTTTTTTTTTTTTTGTATTTTTTTAGTAGAGACGGTGTTTCACCGTGTTAGCCAGGATGGTCTTGATCTCCTGACCTCGTGATCCGCCCGTCTCGGCCTCCCAAAGTGCTGGAATTACAAGCTTGAGCCACTGCACCCGGCCCATTGTTTTAAAAGTTCGGAAAATCTGTGTGAAATCTGGATTCCTATCTTCTCTTGAAAAATGAAAAAATGTAGTCACATAGGATCTGCATTCCCACATGGAAATGCTTGCAGGAATCTCAATAATTGGCTCCTTTAGCTGGGGCTGTGCTTTCCAGTTTGCCAGTCCCCACCACTCCTCATTGTTTCCTATCTATCCCACTTCTATCCTTTTTTTTTTTTTTTTTTTGAGACGGGGTCTTGCACTGTCACCCGGGCTGGAGTACAATGGCGCGATCTCGGCTCACTGCAACCTCCGCCTCCCGGGTTCAAGTGATTCTCCTGCCTCAGCCTCCCGAGTAGCTGGGATTACAGGTGCCCGCCACCACGCCCAGCTAATTTTTTTGTATTTTTAGTAGAGATGGGGTTTCACCATGTTTGCCAGGCTGGTCTCGAACTCCTGACCTCATGATTTGCCCGCCTCGGCCTCCCAAAGTGCTGGGATTACAGGCATGACCCACCACACCCGGCCCCCACTTCTATCCCATTCTATGCCTAGCCCTTGTAGGCATTTGAGTGTGTAAACCCTAAGCTTTGCAGTTTCTAACATCTCTTTCAGTCCATCATGTTATTTTTAGCCTACAGTAAATCTTAATCAAGATGGCAGTGTTTGGAGAGTTTGCTTTGAAATCTTACTGTGGTGGGTGGAAGGGTGTTAAAGAAGTTTCTGGAGGCAGAAAATTGGTTGGAGGAAAACGGTGTGAGAGAATGAACACCCTCCTGTGGACCCAGAAATCTCACCAGGTTGGACACTCTTGTTTGACTAATGAGGCGGCCCCATTGGTTCCTAGGAGATTACACCTGGCAAATCTCAAGTGTAGTTGCAAGTAGAATCTGGGTTCCAAAACAGCAGGCACTGTATTGTGTCTGGTACATAGTAGGCCATCAATAATCTGCTGTGTAATGGATGGATGGATGGGTGGATGGACGGGTAGATGGATGAATGGATAGGTAGAAGGATGGGCCAGACAAGAAAGAGCTGCTCTGGGAGAGGTCATTGTGGGACTTCTCCAGATGCAGACAGCCTGGATAATTGGCACTTCTTTCCCTCAGCTTCTAACTGTGTGATTTAAAAGTCTGGCCTGCAGCCAAAACAGCACAACTGTTACACATTCCATAGATAAATCAACCCCCTGATGGTTTGAAACTAAGGGGACCTAGAGAATGTTAGCCCATAATATATGAGCCAGCACGCCCACTTAGTTCTCAGAAGGATGGCAGGGTGGTCGGCCTGTGTCAGGAACAGCAGGAAGATGCCCTGCATCTTTGCAGTCTGACTGTTTTCATGTCATTGCCAGGCTGGGACATATCTAGGGGATGGACACGTAGGCAGCCACCCTAAGAGAAACCCTGAAAGAAACCCTGGACATAGGGCTTGTCTTTGCAAAATTCTCTCAGCCAGCATTGCAACGAACAGAAGGAGGAGCATATGTGCACTCAGAGCACACCTGGGCCAGCCATACCCCTCTGCGTGGGCCGGCCTCCTCTCCTCTCCCTCTCCCCTGGTCACCTGTCCAGTGTCCCCAGTTCTCTTGGCCTCTGTGGACTTGTTTTCATCTGGTCCCCGTGCTAGAGAACACAGCCCATAAATGCAGCTTAGTGTATGAACCCCAGGAAAGGTGAGAAGGGAGAGAGAAAACAACAGGACAGTGCTAGGTGGAGCAGTCAGCTCGCCCAAAGTGCCCAACAACGTAGTGAAGCCTGGGTCTCTCCGACTGTAGGGTTCATGCTGTTTGATGAATACACACCAAAGAGTTGGCAGTGGGCAAGATGCTTTCATCCCAAGGTTTGGGTCTATCTCAGATGGAGCTCTGAGAAATCTACTGGGACAGGATGACCAACGTATTCCACCTTGCTCAGGCCTCTCCTGGGTTTTGCCCTGAAAGTCCCATGTCTCAGGAAACTCCAGATGACTGAGCAGATGTAGCATGGCCAGCCATTCTCATCAGAAGGCAGGTCATCCTCAGGCTCATGGTCCTGTTTGGCTGTACCGCGATGGGCAGTTTGAACAATATTAATGACTGGCTCCCGACTCCAGACATTTTGATGTAATTGGTCCCGGTTTCAACCTGGGAACTGAGTTTTAAAAAGCTTCCCAGGCGATTCTAATGTGCAGCCAACATTGAGAACTACTTCACCTGAGGAATTGAGCCTGGCACTGTCACCGGGTTAACCTGGGTAGCTTTGTCCACGTCCCTCCAACGCCTCCCTATTTCCTTCCCAAATAAGTAGAAACTCCTCAGCCTGGCAGCCAAGAGCTTTCCCCTGACGGCTCCAGCCTCATTTTCAAGCCCTATCTGTCCTCAGTTCTGTTATGTTTTCACTCTATTCCAGATAAACTCCCTGTTATTTTGGGGAATTAACCCTGGGAATTCTAATGCAAGAGGTCCCTAGACTTGGTGCAACTATTTTCACAGTCCCTTTCTGAGGATCCCTGTTCACTGGAAGTTCTGTGGGTGTGCAGAGGGGGTGCACTGGGGAAGACATTCACTTTTAGCTAATATAATAGCGCATTACACCTATGAGCACCCTAGCTGATCAGTAACAGACAGTTCAGAAAACAGAGACCAGGGAATGGAGAGTTAGGTTCAGGCAGCAAGCCACATGTGGGAAGAGGTCTGGGCTAAGGACATTCACAGCAGAGGGGCAAGGCAGGGAATGAAGAGGGAGGCCTGGGCCGATGAGGGTCTTTTTTTTTTTTTTTTTTTTGAGACGGAGTCTCGCTCTGTCCCCCAGGCTGGAGTGCAGTGGTGCGATCTCGACTCACTGCAAGTTCCGCCTCCCGGGTTCACGCCATTCTCCTGCCTCAGCCTCCCAAGTAGCTGGGACTACAGGTGCCCACCCCCGCGCCCGGCTAATTTTTTGTATTTTTAGTAGAGATGGGGTTTCACTAGCCAGGATGGTCTCGATCTCCTGACCTCGTGATCCACCCGCCTCGGCCTCCCAAAGTGCTGGGATTACAGGCGTGAGCCACCGCGCCCAGCTGGGCCGATGAGGGTCTTTAAGGCAGGGGATGCTAATGAAATAGGAAGAGAGTGGCAGGGAAGAGGGGGCTATCAGGGAGGCTGGGGCGGGGAGGAAAACCCTCTGCTCCTATCCCTGTTTGGCTCTGCCTGAGATAAGTTCCTGAGTCCTGCTGAGCATATGGACTGAGAGCCTGCTGGGAAGACACAGAAGCCCCCTGCTAAGCCACAGTCTCAAATAACAATGTGAACGAGGACTGCCTTATGCTTGCAGAGCCTGACTTAATTGGTATTTCTCCTAATTATCAGATTTAATCACCACCTCTCCAGTGAAATAATTTTTGACTCAAATGAGAGATTAGTATAAAAAAAGAACAAGTCGAAAAAAAATAGAAGGGAGAACAGAATTCAGTGAGAGTTTCATTTTAAAATGACTTTGTGTGTGTACAAATTGTACACAAAACATTTCCTTTTCCATTCTATCCATCTGACAGAAGTCAAAAGGCCAGGGTTTCCAAGGAGACCCCTGCCCTTGTCGGCTCTGTAGAGTTGGAAGAGAAGCCCAGGGACTCTGAGGTTGCTGAGGCTGGGAATCCTCAACCCCATAATGGCTCTCATTCTTTGATGCTTTGTATACGGTACCACTCAGGCCTGGCAACTCTGCTGATGGGTCCAGAGGAGACTCACAGAGGTTTTGGTAGGTGGATGTGTGTGTGTGTGTGTGTGTGTGTGTGTGTGTGTGTGCAAGTGCATCCACATGGTACTAAAAAACAGGTCGGAGTTGCATTATTGGCCTGACACAATGGCTCATGCCTGTAATCCCAGCACTTTGGGAGGTCGAGGTGGGCGGATTACTTGAGATCAGGAGTTCAAGACCAGCCTGACCAACATAATGAAACCCTGTCTCTACTAAAAATACAAAAATCAGCTGGGCATGGTGGCGTGTGCCTGTAATCCCAGCTACTCCAGAGGCTGAGGCAGGAGAATCGCTTGAACTCCGTGGTGGATACTGCAGTGAACTGAGATGGCACCACTGCACTCCAGCCTGGGTGACAGAGCGAGACTCTGTCTCAAACAGAAAAAAAAAAAAAAAAAAAAAAAAAAAAAAAAAGAGTTGCATTATTTCCTTTTAGGAGTCCTATTTGGCTAAGTGGTCACATTGTCAGGAGGTGGTCCTGCTATGTAAATGAGGGAGGTCCTCTGAACTCACAGCAATTGTTAGCCAAAACATTAGCCAGAACATTCCTTATCTCCATGGAAAAGTTGGATACATGTTAGTGTTGAGGCGATTAGGGAATGGTTCCCCACCCGCAAGCAGACAACCAGTGACAGATGGCCGATCTCCAAGTTCCCTTCCTACTGACGCCGAGATTCTGTGATCCAGGCTGGTATGACAGAAAGACTGTGGGATAGAGGAGGGGAGAGGGGAGCAGAAGCCTGTGAAGAAAGTGTACTGTGTGGTATAGTAAACAAGCAAAATGATGAGAGGGAGGAGAAATGGGGATGGGGGCATTGGAACCCCAAGACTGCTTGAGCATGAAGAGAGCCTGTCTGAGTTCAGGAGTGGTGCATGCGAGGCACTGGGCTTCAGGGAGGAGGTTGCAGCCCTAACCTACCATCAGGAGGCCAATATTTGATGCACACAGTAGTGTGTGCAAGGAGGAAGAGATAGAGAGGAGACGTAAGTGTTCACTGAGCCCTCACCATGCATCATGATGTGTAAGACACTTTCATGCATTTACTCCCTACAACAACCTTGAGAAGAATCCATCATCATCCTGATTTTCACAAAATTCATAAAATTGGGGACTTAGAGAAATTAAATGATTTGCACATAGTAAATATTGACTGCTGGTAAAGGGAGAGCTGAGACTGAAACTCAAGTCACTATGACTTCTAAACCAGCCCATTGTCTACCAAATCACCAACGCTTGCGTAGCTTGTTGGTCAAAGCAATAGTGGTTTTTATGAGTCAGGGTTAGGGTTCATTCAGCTTCAAGCTGTTGTAACTACGGGTGCGGTTGAGCCTAGATTGAACACTAAGAGGCTGAACATTTTGGAGCCTGTACCCTCAACCCTCTGTGGCCTGTTAGTGCTTCATCCTCCTCATCCTTCTTTGACTGGGTGTTCTTGGAAAGCTCAAGAGGAACATAAAGATCCAAACAGGAGATTCCTCCCCCACCACATCCCACCCAAGACTCTGCTCACATCACACTTCACTTTTCAAAAACCTTCACCAGCGACCGGGCATAGTGGCTCACGCTTGTAATCCCAGCACTTTGGGAGGCCAAGGAGGGTAGATCATGAGGTCAAGAGATCGAGACCATCCTGACCAACATGGAGAAACCCTGTCTCTACTAAAAATACAAAATTAGCTGGGCGTGGTAGTGCATGCCTGTTAATCCCAGCTACTCGGGAGGCTGAGGCAGGAGAATCGCTTGAATCCGGGAGGCGGAGGTTGAAGTGAGCCGAGGTCATGCCATTGCATTCCAGCCTAGGTGTCAAAGGGAGACTCTGTCTCCAACAACAACAACAAGCACAACTTCACCAGCCTCTCTTCCAATGCACAACACTAGACACAAATTTTCTAATTTCTGAGTTGGTATTTAAGTCCCTATGCATATGGCTCCACGGGCTCTTCCAGGCCTCTTGTCTATTACTCCTCCATAGTCCAATCTAAAGGGACACCTCCGGGGCTGCTTTCCTCCTAGTTCCATTTACTTGAAGTTCTTTCCACAGCTGCTTGGGAGGCTGACGTGGGAGGATGGCTTGAGGCCAGGAGTTCAAGACCAGCCTGGGCAACATAGTGAGACCCTATCTCCACAAAAATTTAAAGTTAGCTGACATGGTGACACACGCTTGTAGTCCCAGCTACTTGGGAAGCTGAGGCAAGAGGATTGCTTGAGCCTATGAGTTGGAGGCTGCAGTGGGCCATGACTGTTCCCCCACCCCCAACTGCATTACAGCCTAGGTAACAGAGAGAAATGTTGTCTCTTAAAAAAAAAAAATTTCCTTCTCTAGACCCAACTTCTATTGGCAAAATCCCTGCTCAAGGCCACTATTTCCACGAATGCTTTCCTGGTTCATTCTGTTGACAATATGACTCCCCTCCAGGTCATTCAGTGAGTTACACAGCTGGGCCTGCCCTACGGGAACCCCACTTCCCTGGCCCCTAGTCCAGACTTCTTTTAGAGAATCTTGATGCTAGGGATGGGATGCCCCTAACCTGACACTGACGCTGGGCTGAAGGGGCTCCAAAGGAACTCAGGCTATGGGAGGGTCCCATTTCCTCTTTCTGTAGTCAGGGAGGCTGTGACTGGGCATGAGCCCTGAATATGCCTCCTAGATCTGTGCTTGCCCTGTTCATCCTGGACATGGCCCAGACAGGGCTGGCTGCATTCCTTACAAAGCCCCTGGAAAGGCCCTTTCTCTTCATTGAGTCATCAGTCAGATGCACAAAAGGGCATTAAACTTCAACATCTCCTACAGATGAGCATTCCTCCCTGGGCCTCTTAGCCCCCATACAGGGGCTCCTCTCAACACACACCCCTCCCTTTACACACAATCTGAAGGAAACAGGAACAGAAACACCAAGGAAGGCCTCTGGCTCAGGTCTGACCACCACGGCTGGGAGCCAGCCTGCCCTTCCTCCTTCCTGCAGTGAATATGCATCCGAAGTCACCACCGGCTGCACTTCTCCAGAGTGTAGTAGCGCATGTGGGCTCAGAAACCGCTGGAGCAGACTGTGAATAATGGGAACTGCTTCTGACTTAATTAGACTCACATTAAAATCGCACTCCCTGAAGCTTGCAAAGGCGGCGGGGAGGCCTCATCCCTCCCTGCTCCGTGACCTGGGATGCTCTTCTCATTCCAAATACCTCCTGTTTCATCGGCAGGAGAATTCTGTCCCCTTTGTTTCCATATCCCTTCTTGCTCCCTGCTTCTTCTCCTTCATTTTTCCTCTTCTCTTACGCTGGCTCAGTGTCTGCACTTGGACTTTATGTCACCCCCCCTGCAACCATCGTGATTATTCACCACTCTGCTCAGCTCCTCTCCCCCCACTTCTGCCTCCACCCTTTCGGGTACTCTGCAGCCCCATGCTATGCATCTATGAGGTCTCTCTACTCAGGAACTATGAGCGTAGGCCAATGCCTTGGCATCCTCTGGTCATGGGAAGACCTGGAAAGGCTGGCAAGAAGGGGTGTCCTTCTCCCCTGACTCTTGTATCCAGGCCTGTGTATTTCTGACCTCTTTCTGACAAAGAGGAAATAATGGTAATGACTGATTTCATTTGCCTGTAGCTGAGGACAGAAAAAAAAAAAGGCCATTAGGAGCTATGAATGGAAACCTCCATTCTTTGAATGCTTCTAAGCCAGGGTTTCTCAGCCTGAGCAGTACTGACATTTGGGGTTGCATAATTCTTTGTTGTGTGTGTGTATGGGGTTGGGGAAGGGGGGCATTGCTCTGTGCATTGTAGGATGTTTAGCAACATTCTTGACTTTTACCCACTAGTTGCCAGTAAACTGACATCATCCCCAAGTTGGGATGATCAAAAACGTCTTCATACACTGCCAAAGGTTCTCTGGGGTACAAAACTGGCCCCCGGTTGAAAACTGCTGTTTAAGTAAGCGTGGCTTCTCATTTGGGCATCTGTGTGGTTTCAACAGAAACATGTTGGCTTTGGTCTTCAGGTCCCAGATCTGCCACTTCCCTCTGCCTACGCTTCAGCTCTCCTACCCTTAGGCTCTCTGAGTTGGTTTTTTCATTCTGCAAATGGGGCAGTTGCATACTTCACAGGATTAATGCAAAGAACAAATGAGATAAACTATAAAGTACCACATAATATTATATAAAATGTATTTCAGCACTCTAATATATTACTGGGTGCAAATAAGACTAAAGCTAGACACTCAAGGGAGAGTTAATGTTAAGTGTTGATGGAAAAGGGCACGTCAGATGCTTAGTGGACTAGACTGGGAGATTTGCAAAAAACAGATAAAAGGGAAGAAGGGACTCAGCAGTCAGGATGGCAAAAGGAGAACAACATGAAAGCAGAAGAGAAAGATTTTCATAAAATTGGGGCCCCGAGAAGCACTGTGGCTAAGAGGCTGACCATTGGTCTCAGGTGGTCTTCTCCCAAACAAAGGGAATAATTTGAGGAGTCAAATAAGGGCTCTGTAACCCAGAGTTAAAAGAGGAAGGATGGCTAGATTGCAGTGAAGGGGAAGACCAGAAAGATTTTGGAGACATCTTGGCTAGCGAAGCAGAGAGAATATGGACAAGGAGGCTCCAAACTAGGAGTTGACAAATCCCAAAATGAGAAAAGACAGCCTCAGAGACAGACTCATCAGGGAGCAGTGTGGACTCCCCAGCATCTCCCATTTTATCCCCCTGGGCATAGTACCCTGATTTTTCTTTGAGGAATCACCCATTTGCCCTTCTCTGGCCATGTGACTTCAGAAATGAACGTGACTATCACATCCTCCAGGTTGCAGCAACAGATTCAGGGATGAGCATATAATACATGTGCGTCCATCAGAACCTATGAGTATTAGCCCTGGGGCTTCTGCCTGAATTACTGGAAAGGACGCACACTCTTTCTGCTGAGGTTGCCAATTTGGAAAGATGGATGTAAAGGAATCTGTCTGATAAGGACACCAACAGAGAACAAAGCAGAACAAGAGATGGACAGAGATAGATCAGTGATGACATCATCTGTGCACCTGGATCTAACCATGCCTGAAGCCCAGTACCCCAAGCATTTATAGCAAAACAAGGCCATAAATTCCACTAAAAAATCATGTTTTTTCTGCTTAGTCCAGTTTGAGGTGATCTTGCGAAGCTGAAAGAGTCCTTGGTAATAGAAGTAGGCAGAATAGTGAAGCAGCAAAAAGCCTGGCCAAGAAACTAGTAATTCTGATCTTGACTGTGGGTAGCCATCTCACCTCTTTGGGCTTCAGCTTTTTCTCATCTATGATACAAGGATGTTGAAAAATACGGTGTTAAAGGACCCTTCCTACCAGTGAGTGTGATGATTCTGACCACTTTATAACCAATAATCCCTGCCTATACATAGTGCACACCAAGACTTCCTCAGGGCCAATTCGCAGTCACTATTCAGCTACTCAGTGTGGCTTTTAGTTATCTATTTGTCCCAACAGCTGAGGGCTCACAGGGCTGGCCTTGGACAGAGCTGTCAAGTCAGGGAAGTTTGGCTCCGTTGGAAACGTAATGCTCCTCTAGTGTTACAACGCTCTTGGGTCTTCATCCCACTGCCCCCCAACCCCGTCTGACCACAACAAAAACCCAGGATATCAGACTTTTGACCTTTAGTCGGAATGGTACTTAAATGGGTTTTTGCCTTTCAAGGCAACTTGGGCAAACATTTGGCCAGGCTCCTAATAATCTTCACTGAGAGGCACTTTACAGCCCTCAGGGAAGCTGGCCTGAAGGTGAATTGTCACCAGCGACTTGCCTTCAAGAAGGGTCACATCTCTAAGACTAGACTCCAGGTTCTCGGGAGGGGGCAATGCAAGCTAATTTCATTCCAAGCTGGAACTCAAAAGAGATTGACAGACCGGAGAGGATATTTACAAAAGGGTCCTGGCATTCGCAAATTGCTAAATTGAAATGTTTCCAGTCTTCAAAAGAGTCAGGGGCATTAGTACACTCTAGCTGAGGCTAATCCTATTATTTGGAACTCTATCAGTACATTCCTCTGGCTTGAGCCTAATCTCAGGGGTGGATTACTGCAGGGGGCTGTTTTTCATGCTTTCAGGATGTTTCCTGGGTACATGGCTAGATAGGACAATACTGCAGTGGCCCTGACCCTTGTCCCCATTTTCTGCCCAACCAAACCCCACATTCTCTGGGACCGGTTTATGGCTAGTTACGACAAGCTAGTGTGAAAGTCTATTTTTCAAGTAATGAAAAATAGCAATTGAGATATACTTTCCACCCTAACTTTCAGGCTTGAGGTGGCACATTAGGTGGCCTGCTCCCCTAGATGCCTGGTGCAGGAGGAGAGAATCTTGCAACACCTGGGATACTTATTCAGTGTCTTTGGGGCTGTCAGGTGCCATGGCTCTTGATGCCTCTTGAAGGTGGACATGGTGATGATCTCCTGTGCTGAAGCATGCCCATGCACGTGTGCGAACGGGGGTGCCTGTGTTTCCTCTAGATCAGGGGTTAGTAAGTATCTTTCTATGAAGGGCCAGGGAGTAAATATCTTAGATTGTAAGTTCTCTGTTGCAACAATTCGACTTTGCCCTTATAGTTTGAAAGTGACCATGGACAAAACATACATGAATGACGTGGTGTGTTCTAACAAAATGTTATTTACAAAAGCAGGTAGCACTGGATTTGGCCCCCAGGCCTTGTTGGCAGATCCCCCGGGGTAGACACCAACTGTGCTGAGTGAGTTGGTTTACCAGTGTAAACTTAGTAGTGACAGTCTGCGTATTTCTTTCATGCTCCTTCTGTAGTGGGTGTTGGATAGCTAGCCTCTTGGGGAAGTCTGAGGACAGCTGGTGACAACAAAGGGAGTGGATGAAATGGCTCCTTCAGATTCCTGCTAGTGCCCAGGTGCTGGGGTGCAGGAGAGATGAAGAATGGAGGAAAACTCTTCCTCAATGTGTCTATTTATGGTCTCATCTTGGGTGGTGTCTCCACTAGTGAGAAAGGGTACTTAAGGATACCGTGCACAGCCCAACACAGGGCTGAAGTCTCTGACCACCCATTTATCAATTCTGCTGGTTGTGCCATTCTGTGGCCTATATTTTACTTATTCAACTCCTTGCTCTTCTCCTTAGCACAGTGCTTTGGATATTTACAGTGGCTGTGTTTGACAATTATTTGTTGACTATCTGCCAACTATGTGCCAAGCCTTGTGCTAGCATTGCCATTCAGAGCAAAGAGACCCGGGTCCCTGGCCCCAGCGGGCTCACCGTGCAAAAAGAAAAACAAACCACTACAGTACAATGTGCTAAGTGTTGTGACAGTGGTAGGCACACGGTGTTTTTGAATGACAAGCTCCAGGGCAGGCTGGGGAGAGGGGTGACCCCAAGGCCCCAACTCTTTCAGGGACAGAATTCCAGAGCACAGAGCACCACGTGGAAGAAATCACTCACCTCTTGGCAGCCACTTGAGCACAATTGGGGGCTGTTCACCTGCTTAGAATCACAGTGAGCTGCGGCAGAGGCCTCCAAAGCACATTTGTAGAAATGAAGAGCGGCCCATTCAAGGAAAATAACTCCCCCCGTTTGCTTCTTACAGCAGTTTTTGTTTATCTCATTATCTCCCAACCTGAAGAACAGGACCATCTGGCATGCGGGCATGTTAACAAGATCATAAATTAGGAGGAGAAATGAAGCCAGATTTCCATAATGGTCGCAAGACAGAAATCAACTGTGCTGGGATGGAATTTGCTTGGAAGGTGGGGTGGGAGGGAAATGGAGCAAAATAAAAATGCCTCAGCACATCCAGCCTGAATGAAAAACACAAATCCAGAGTCATTTAGAAGGAGTGATTTAAAGAAAAAAAAAAAAAAAGTGCTGGCAAAGCATCTCTCCCCTCCATTTTTCTCCCCCTTCTCTCTCTTCCTGTTTGCTGGGTCTTCCCCTAGGAATGGGGCCAACTCCAATCCTCATGTTCTCGTAGGTCGTGATTGTAACAATTGTGTGAAAACTCATTTTGCAGAGACAGAGGCTCACCCAGTGTGCACGGCCGCCTACACTGGCCGGCCGCCTATATGGGCCAGAGCTCCAGGGCAACGTTTAGCAACTTCTGCAGAGTGTCTCCTGGGATGTCCAGCATTTCCTGGGATTCTGGACTTTGGGTATGGCAAAGGCAGCAACTGTAGGTAGTTAATGTGAGACAGCATTGCCTGCTAATCACCTGGAAGCTAGGCGTCCTCAGTACATAAGCATGCAATCCCAGCTTTGCCCAGCGTTAGCCCTCATTCAATTGCTCTTGGCTTCTTGGCAGAGAGAACCACCCCCCATTCCCCAGAGTGTATTAAATGAGTGTATTAAACGCCTCATCTATGGTGGTTCTGGCCTCTTCCCCTCCTCCGCCATGGCATCTCTCAGTCCTAACTCCTCCTCTGGCCTCCTTCTCTAGAGTTTCTTTCCCTTCTTTCCCATCTATCCCAATAATAAAAACACCTCATCTGTTTTAAAAATGAAGAGAGTAGGAGATAATTTTTTTCAATGATTGTACTTTTAGAAGAACATCAAGGAAAAAGGTTGGTCCTTTTTAAAAATTAGGGGTATATTTGAAAAGAGCAGACTTAAAGAAACCCAGTGCATGACAGTTTTAAGCTACCCAATAGGCTGAGACTGTGAGGGTAAAGTAACACTCTTTATCAACTGGAAAAGTCATGTTATTATGGATTCACTTTGGTGATGTTTTGTAGCATGAGGGTCCAAATACTGCCTGAGAATTTACTTCTACTCAGACTCTTTTCAGAGGGCAATTCATTGATAATTTTTTCAATTTCTTCCATGATTTTTCACCAATTTGGCCTTTTAAACTTTTTATAATGTTGATTTTGATAATGTACAATTTTGATAGTTTCCTAGAAAACTTCTCTTTTTGTGGATATTAACAAGGCCCTATTTTAGGCTGGGTGTGATGGCTCACGCCTGTAATCCCAGCACTTTGGGAGGCCGAGGAGGGTGGATCACTTGTCAGGAGTTCAAGACCAGCCTGGCCAATATGGTGAAACCCCGTCTTTATTAAAACTACAAAAATTAGCTGGGTGTGGTAGTGCGTGCCTGTAATCCCAGCCACTCGGGAGGCTGAGGCAAGAGAATCACTTGAATCCAGGAGGCGGAGGTTGCAGTGAGCCAAGGTCATGCCACTGCACTCCAGCCCGGGTGACAGAGCAAGACTGTCTCAAAACAACAACAAAAACCCTATTGTATAATATCCACTGTGGTTTCTTACTTTATTTTGGTCTTATTTTGTGTGTGCAGATCTTTCTCTCCAGTTTATTCTCATTAATGTGGATGCATGCTTTGCATATTTTATTTGTATTTTGTTTAAGCCACAATTTTTGAATTAACTAATCAATTCTGCTTTTATTTAATTAATTTTGGCTTTCATCATGATCAATTATGCTCTCCTACTTTTTCAGAATTTTATTTAATTGTATCATTTTACATTCTGAGATGAAGGGATAATTCATTGGATTTCATTCATTTTTTTGTTCCATCAATTCATGTTCTTTTCTTTACCGCATAATATATGGTTAATTTTTGTAAATATGTTCTTACTTCTCTGCATGTTAATGATGGAAATATTGATTATTGAACAGCCAATATTGACCGCTTCCTTTAGTCTTCAAATTCTGAATTGCTCAAGAAATGTTCCCCTTTTTCTTGCTCTGTCACCAATGCTGGAGTGCTACGGTGTGATCACGGTTCACTGCAGCCTCAACCTCTGGGGCTCAAGCGATCCTCCTGCCTTAGCCTCCTGAATAGCTGGGATTACAGGCACACACCACCACTCTGAGCAAATTTTTAAATTTTTCGTAGAGACAGGGTCTCGCTATTGCTCAGGCTGGTCTTGAACTCCTGGCCTCAAGCAATCCTCCCACCTTGACCTCCCAAAGTGCTGATATTACAGAAGTATTCTGATGGAACATTAGTATGTGTGTAAATAGATAGGACTGTTAGATTTTCATCATGGATTATAAACTTCATAAATAAAAATGACTGTGTACTCTAAGTGGTTTATCACTTGAATTCTATGGAACCCTGCTTTCTATTATATTTGCGTCACCTGGTGTTTTTGTTGTTGTTGTTGCTCACTTCTAAACTTTTACATTTTTGGAGTAATTATGTTGTAAGTGTATATCTTGTAGATAACATAAAGCTATACTTTATTTCTTCAACCACTGTCAAAGTCTGTGTTTTAATGTAGGAGTTAGACCCACTTATCTTTATCTTTTCCTGACCTGTTTGTCCTTCTGTCTGTATTATTCTTCTTCTTCATATTTTGGTTTGCTGCTTTTTTTTTTTTTTTAGATGGAGTTTCACTCTTGTTGCCCAGGCTGGAGTGTAATGGCACAATCTTGGCTCACTGCAACCTCCACCTCCCAGGTTCAAGTGATTCTCCTGCCTCAGCCTCACGAGTAGCTGGGATTACAGGCGCACGACACCACACCCAGCTAATTTTGTATTTTTAGTAGAGACAGGGTTTCTCCATGTTGGTCAGGCTGGTCTCGAACTCCTGCCCTCAGATGATCCGTCTGCCTCGGCCTCCCAAAGTGCTGGAATTACAGGCATAAACCACCGTGCCTGGCTGGTTTTCTGCTTTTTATGTTTTTTTGCTGTTTGCTTTATTTCATACCATTAGTTGTATGAGACCATGTTTTGTTTTGTTTTGCTTTTTCCTCTATAGTGTTATATTTAACTCTATAAGTAATTTTTTATTTTAAAAATATTATAAAACCTATATAGTTTTTATGATGATCACAGTCATTAATGAAGCAGTACCTAATGACTTATTTACATACAGGAGAAAAAAGTTATTGCATCTTACTTCTTCTCCTCTCTTCCTCCCAGATTTACCTGCTGTCAAAGTTTTGGCCCCAATATAGACCAATTCTAATTATCTTTGTTTACATTGTGCTTTCTTTTGCTTCCAAGGACCGTGATATTTGCATTCCATTTCATAACTACATTGACAATAATTATTTAGACCAGTAGTTTAAGTAGTTTCCATGTTTACTAGCAATGCCATAGTCTTCTCTTGTGAGCTTTTTGACTCATCGTGTGGTCCTCAGATAAACATGTTAGTGTAATTTTTTTTTTTTCTTGGAAGAAAAGCTGCTTGATATATTTTTAGATTTTTATGTTTCTGAGAAAGTCTCTGTATTGCCTTGAAAAGTAAATGATACCTTGATTGGTGGTTGTATTCTTAGATCAAAACCTTCCCCTCCACTGTGTAACTGCCGTCTTCTGGAATTTACATAAAATTATGCTATGGAAAACATAGCAAATCTAATGTATGTTCCTTTGTGGATAGCTTTATTTTCTTTTTAAATTTCTTGCCAGGACATTGTCAAATTCTTAATTTATTCTGAAATTAAAACAAAAATCACCAATATGTTTCTTTGTGTTGGTTACTTTTAGGTAATTGTGCCTGGGGAGCTTATTCTATCTACCTATTCAGGTATCTCTAAATTCATCTAAGTTTTCTTCTACTGGATCCTATTTCATACTTTATATTGATTCGATCCCATTTTTTTGGTCTCCTATTCAAGAACTCCCATTATCTACGTTAGTTCTTACTCTCTGAGCTCACACTTCAAAGTCATTTCTCTGTCCATTCCCATCTTTTAGTCCTTTTGCTTCTGTATCTGGAGAGCATCTCCAGCTGTCCTTCACTTCCCTGTTGGTATGTTTTTATGGCATCAGTTTTGCTCCTTGCCACTCCCAATGCCATTTCTCATGCGGTTATTTGCTTCCTTTTATTCTTTCCTTAATCTTCCATGTTCTTAAATACATCTTCAGGGGCTGGGCGTGGTGGCTCATCCCTGTAATCCCAACACTTTGGGAGGCTGAGGTGGGCAGATGATGAAGTCAGGAGTTCGAGACCGGCCTGACCAACGTGGTGAAACCCCGTCTGTACTAAAAATACAAAAATTAGCTGGGCGTGGTGGTGTGCACCTGTAGCTACAGCTACTCTGGAGGCTCAGGCAGGAGAATTAATTAAACTCAGGAGGCGGAGGTCGCAGTCAGCCAAGATCACGCCACTGCACTCCAGTCTGGGCGACAGAGCGAGACTCCATCTCAAAAAAAAAAAAAAAGCCATCTTCAGTTTGTCATCTTATTATTTCATTTTTCATATTATATTTTAATAAGCATATAGTCTCTTCTACTTCAATTCAAATAAATGCCATCTAATATTTACTTATGTTTCTAAATATATATATACTTTTTTGTAAATATATACACAAAAAATATATACAAAATATGTATACATATATATACAAAAAAGTATATATATATACTTTTTTTTGAGAGGGAGTCTCGCTCTGTTATGTGTGTGTGTATATATATATATTTTGAGATGGAGTCTTGCTCTGTTGTCCAGGCTGGAGTACAGTGGTGTGATCTTGGCTCACTGCAACCTCTGCCTCCCGGGTTCAAATAAGTCTCCTGCCTCAGTTTCCTGAGTAGCTGGGACTACAGGCACATGCCACCATGCCTGGCTGATTTTCACATTTTTAGTAGAGATGGGGTTTTGCTGAGTTGGCCAGGTTGGTCTCGAACTCCTGGCCTCAAGTGATCCACCTGCCTTGGCCTCCCAAAGTGCTGGGATTATAGGCATAAGCCACCACACCTGGTCTCTACATATCTTTAAGGTTACTTGTATCTAGTTCTTGAATGCCATGTTCATGTTTTTATATACTCTATTTTTTTTTAATATACTCACTTCCCCCTGCCTTTGCCTGATTTTTTAACTAAGACACCTGTCACAATTTAAAATAGCCCGAGAAGTAGTACCATTAGGTTCTCCTTGGGGACTTTCTATCTTCTATCCTGGATGGTGTCCCCCACTCAGATCACAAGTTGGTGTAAATTTACACACAACTAGCTTAATCATCACAGAGCTCAAGGAGAATGTGGACAAGAACAGCATGGGACCGTAATTGCTATGTCATTTCTTTCCTGACAAGGCTTAGCTTTTTCTCTCTTGTAGGTATCAATGTAGGGGAGTCTAGCCTCTTCTTGGAACCCATGTGGGGAGCATAATGATGGAAAATCCCATCACTGAAAACAGTACTCCATAGAGTCAGGGGAGAACCTACCAGAAAGGGGGGACCTGTGATTTTGGCGTGAGCCTGGCCATACCTTGCTTCTCCTGGCAGCTGTCCAGTGTGGTGGCATATTACCTGGATAATACCTACTCATTCTTCTTCAGATTTCCATTTTATTCATTCATTCACTCATTCACTCAAAGAATATTAGTTTATTGATTCATTCACCAAGTATTTAAGAATATATGACAGGTTCCTTAAATTAATGACAGGCATCAAACTACAGATCCAGAAAGCACAAATAATACAAAGTAGAATAAATGCAAAAAATACACCTAGGCACATCATTGTCAAACAATAGAAAGTCAAAGATAAAGAAAAAATTTTGGAAGAAGCTAGGACTGGGGGACTCTTGCCTGTAGAGGAACAAAGGTAAGAATCAAGTCTGACTTCTCAGAAACCACGCAAGCAAGAAGAGCGTGAAGTGAAACACCTAAGGTATTAAAAGAATAAAACCACCAACCTAAAATCCTGTATCCTGTGAAATTATCCTTCAAAAGCGAAGGAGAAATACTTTCTCGGACAAACAATAATTGAGGGAAATCATTGACAGTAGACCTACCTTGTAAGAAATGTTAAAGGAAATTCTTTAGAGATAAAGAAAATGATATAGGTTAGAAACTCAGATCTACATAAAGAAAGGAAGAATAATGAAGAAAAAGTAAGTGAAGATAAAATAAAAACTCTTACTTCTCATATTTTTACTTCATCTAAAAGGTAATAGTTTGTTTAAAATAATAGCAACAATGCATTAAATTATATATGTGTATGTATATATATTATGTGTGTGTGTGTATGTGTGTGTGTGTATATATATATATATATATATGCTTGTGCATGCTTATCCATAAGTGAAATGATGATGCCAATGTTACAAGGGATGAAAGGGAGGAATTAAAATTATTTTATTATTTTTCTTCTTTTTTTTTCTTTTTTATTTTACTTTAAGTTCTGGGATACATGTGCAGAACATGCAGGTTTGTTACATAGGCATACATGTGCCATGGTGGTTTGCTGCACCTATCAACCCGTCATCTAGGTTTTAAGCCCTGCATGCATTAGATATTTCTCCTAATGCTCTCCCTCCCCTTGCCCCCCACCTCCTGACAGACCCTGGTGTGTGATATTCCCCTCCCTGTGTCCATGTGTTCTCATTGTTTAACTCCCACTTCTGAGTGAGAACATGCGGTGTTTGGTTTTCTGTTCCTGTGTTAGTTTGCTGAGAATGATGGTTTCCAGCTTCATCCATGTCCTAAGAAAGGACATGAACTCATTCTTTTTTATGGCTCCACAGTATTATAAGGTATTCACATTATTATTATTATTATTACTATTATTTTGAGACTGAGTCTCACTCTGTCACCCAGACTGGAGTGCAGTGGCGTGATCTTGGCTCACTGCAAGCTCCACCTCCCAGGTTCACGCCATTCTCCTGCCTCAGCCTCCCCAATAGCTGGGACTACAGGCACCTGCCACCACACCTGGCTAATTTGTGTGTGTGTGTGTGTTTAGTAGAGATGGGGTTTCACTTTCACCGTGTTAGCCAGGATGATCTCGATCTCCTGACCTTGTGATCCACCCACCTCGGCCTCCCAAAGTGCTGGGATTACAGGCGTTGAGCCACTGCACCCAGCCAAATTATTATTATTTTTAAGATGGAGTCTCACTCTGTCACCCAGGCTGGAGTGCAATGGCGCAATCTCAGCTCACTGCATCAAACTATTTTTGAAGTGGTATAGTATTATTTAAAAGTAGACCTGGATTGGTTGTAGGTATACATTGCAAACTCTAGGGCAACCACTAAAAAAAGGTTTTTAAAAAAGTAGTATAACTGATAGGTTAAGAAATTAGAGAAAATAGAATCACGTAAAATGTTCAATTAAAACCATAAAATACAGAAAGAAAGTGGAAACAAAAACGTAAAGAACAAGAACAACACATAGAGAACTGTAATAAATATGGTAGATATTAATCCAACTATATCAATAATTGCTTTGTACATCAATGGTCTGAATGCATCAATCAACAGACAGAGATTTTCAGAGTGAATCAAAAAACAAACCCAATTATGCTGTCTATAAGAAACCCATGTTAAATATAAAGACACATATAGATTGCAAGTAGAGGGATGGAGACAGATATGCCATGTTAATATGAATGAAAAGAACAGAAGAGTAGCTATATTAATTTTATGCAGAGCAGACTTCAAAGCAAGGAATGTTATCTGGAATAAAGAACAGGTATTACATAAAAATAAACAGACCACTTCTCAAAGAAGACATAACAGATTTTAATGTTTATGTGCCTAACAACAGAAGGCCAAACTTTGTGAGGCAAAAACGAACAGAACTGCAAGAAGAAATAGATAAATCCACTGTTATGGTTGGAGACATTAGTACTCCTGTATAAGAAGTGGACAGATCCAACAGGCAGAAAATTATTAAGGACATAGTTAAACTCAATGACACCATCAATTAAATGAATCTAATTGCATCCACAGATTACTTCCTCTAACTATAGCAAAATACACATTTCTCTCAAGTTCATGTGGAACACTCACAAAGATAGACCACATTCTGGGCCAGGAAATTACCTTAATGAATTTAAAAGTATAAAAATAACATAACATCTGTTCTCAGAACATAATGGAATTAAACTTGAAATCAATAACAGAAAGATGACTAAAAATTTCTCAAATACATGGACATTAAACAACACATTTCTAAATAACACATGAGTCAAACAAATCTCAAGAGAAATCAAAGATATTTTGAACTACATGAAAATAAAAACACAACTTATCAAGATTTGTGGGATTCAGCAAAAGTAGTATTTAGAGGGAAATGTATAGCATTGAATGCATATATTAAAAATATCTAAAATAAGTAACCTAAGTTTCCACCTTAAGGGACTATGAAAAGAAGAGCAGATTAACTCCAAACTGAACAGAAGGAAAGAAGCAATAAAAAATAGAGCAGAAATAATTGAAATTAAAATAGGAAATAAATAGAAAATAATCAATTAAGGTAAAAACTGGTTCTCTGAAAAGATACATGAAATGGACAAGCCTCTAGCTAACTAAGAAGAAAAAGGGAGACCACAAATCACTAATACTGGAAAGTAAATAGGGGATATCACTGCAGATCCCACAGATGTTAACAGAATAATAAAGAAGTACTATGAACAATTCTATGCCCACAAATTTGATAACCTAGATGAAATGGACCAATTCTTAAAAAGATATAACCTGCCAAAACTCACACAAGAAATAGACAATCTGTATAGGCCTGTATTTATTAAAGAATTGAACCAATAATTAATAATCTTCCAGAACTGAAGTCACTAGACCCAAATATAAGTTTACTCATGAACTCTACCAAACATTTAAGGAAGAGATTATAGAAATTCCCTACAATCTGTCTCAGAGATGAAGAAAGAATACTTCCTACCTCATTATGTGAGGCCAGTATTATCCTACTACCCTAAAACACTTAAACCAAAGACATTACAAAACAAGAAAATTAAAGCCCAATCTCTCTCATGAAAATAGATGCAAAAATCCTCAAAAAAAAATAAGCAAATCAAATCCCAAAATGTATAAAAAGGATTATACACCATGACCAAGTGGGATATATCCCAGGTATGCAAAGCTGGCTCAACTTTAAAAAACCAATTAACTAATCCATCACATCAACAGGCTAAAAAAGAAAAATCATGTGGTCATATCAAATAGATGCAGAAAAAGCATTTGACAAAATCAAAAACACATTTATGATAAAAAAATTCTCACTAAACTAGGAATAGAAGGGAACTTCCTTAACTTGACAAATAATATTTCTAAAAACCTATAGCTAACATCACATTTAATGATAAGAAACTTAAAAATTTCCCACTGAGATCAGACACAAGGCAGGCATGCCCCCTCTCAACACTCCTTTTTAATACTAGACTGGAAATACAATTAATGGTATAAGACAAGAGAAGGAAACAAAGTATACAGATTGAGAGGAAAAAAATAAAATTGTCTTTGTTTGCAGATGACACAATCAGCTACATAGAAAATTCAAAAGATTCAACAACAAAAAACTGGCACTAATAAGTGATTATAACAAGGCTGCAGGATATGAGGTTAATATACAAATGCCAATGAACCAGTAAAATTTAAATTAAAAACATGAAATACTTAGGTATAAATCTAACAAAATGTGTGTAAGATTTATCTAATTGAAACTACAAAATTCTGGTTTTAAAAAATCACATAAATAAATAAACGGAGGAATATTCCATGTTCATGGATAGACAGACTCAATAATGTCAAAATGCCAGTTCTTCCCAACTTGATCTATAGATTCAGTGCAATCCTAATCAAAATCCCACCAAGTTATTTTGTGGATATTGTGGATATTAACAAACTGGTTCTAAAGTCAATATGGAGACGCAAATACCCAGAATTGCCAACACAATACCGAAGTAGAACAAAGTTGGAGGGCTGACAGTACCCAACTTCAAGACTTATAAAGCTACAGTAATTAAGTCAGTGTGGTATTAATGAAAGAACAGACAAATTAGGCCTGTGTGGTATTAATGAAAACACAGACAAATAACTCAGTGGCACACAATGGAGATCCTAGAAGTATACCCGTGTAAATATAGTTAACTGATCTTTGGCAAAGAAGCAGAGGTAATACAATGAAGCAAAGACAGTCCTCTCAACAAATGGTGCTGGAACAACTGGAAATCCACACATAAAAAAATCAATCCAAACCTTACACTCTGCAATCTACCCATCTAACAAAGGTCTACTATCCAGAATCTACAAGGAACTTCAACAAATTTATAAGAAAAAAACAACCCCATCAAAAAGCGGGCAAAGGATATGAACAGACATTTCTCAAAAGAAGACATTTATGCAACCAACAAACATGAAACAAAAAAGCTCATTATCACTGATCATTAGAGACATGAAAATAAAAACCACAATGAGATACCATCTCATGACAGTCAGAATGGCAATTATTAAAAAGTCAGGAAATAATAGATGCTGCTGAGGCTATGGAGAAATAGGAATGCTTCTACACTCTTGGTGAGAGTGTAAATTAATTCAGCCATTGTGGAAGACAGTGCGGCCATATACACCATGGAATACTATGCAGCCATAAAAAGAATGAGATAATGTTCTTTGCAAGGACATGGATGAAGCTGGAAGCCATCATTCTCAGCAAACTAACACAGGAACAGAAAACCAAACACTACATGTTCTCACTCGTAAGTGGGGGCTGAACAATGAGAACACATGGACACAGGGAGGGGAACAACACACACTGGGGCCTGTTGGGGGATGAGGGGCAAGGGAATGGAGAGCATTAGGACAAATACCTAATGTATGTGGGGCTTAAAACCTAGATGATGGGTTGATAGATGCAGCAAACCCCCATGGCACCCGTATACCTATGTAACAAACCTGCACATTCTGCACATGTATCCTGAAACTTAAAGTTAAAAAAAAAAAAAAAAAAAAAGGAGAAAATGGGGGAAGAAAAATAGAGGAGAGAAAGGGGTTATCCATTTGTCCATCTGTCTCTCTATAACACCAAATGATTATATATATATAATTAATTGCCATTGTAACAATATTAGGAGGTGGGATCTTGGAGAGGTGACTAGGCCATGAGGGCTCCACTCTCATGGATGAGATTGGTACAGTTTGGCCCCCTCTTGCCCTTTCTTACCCTCTCTTTGCCTTTCTACTCTTCTGCCATGTGAGGAACAGTGTTCCTCCCCTCTGAAGCACGCAGCATGCAAAGTGTCATCTTTGAGTCAGAATTGCCACATCTGCTGGCATCTTGGACTTTCCAGCCTCCAGAACCATAACAAACAAATTTCTATTCTTTACTAATTAAAAAAACTCAAAATGGATTTACAGACCTAAATGAAAAGTCCAAACAATAAAACTCTTAGGAGATAATGTAGGAGAAAACCTAGATGACCTTGGGTATGGCAATGACTTTTTATATACAAAGGCATATTCATGAAAGAAATAATTGACAAACTGGGCTCCACTGAAATGAAAAACTCTGCTCTGTCAAAGGCAGTTTCAAGAAAATTAGAAGACGAGTACAGCCTGGAAGAAAATATATGCCAAAGACACATTTTATTTTTTATTAGGAACTATTAACTAAAATATACAAAGACCTCTTAAAACTCAACAAAAAGAAAACAACCTGATTTTTAAAATGGGCTAAAGACCTTAACAGACACATCACCAAAGGAGATATATAGGTGGCAAGTAACCATATAAAAAGATGGTCTAGATCATATGTCATCAAGAAAATGCAAATCAAGGCAACAGTAAGATACAATTACACATCTAACAGAATGGCCGAAATCTGGAACACTGACAGCACCAAATGCTGGTGAAGATGCGGAGCACAGAAGCTCTCATTCATTGCTGTTGGGAATGCAAAATGGTATGACCACTTTGGAAGAGAGTTTGGTGGTTTTCTACAAAACTAAACATAGTGTCACCATATGATCCAAAAATTGCACTCCTTGTTATTTACTCAAAGGAGTTGAAAACTTATTTCCACACAAAGAAACCCCGCACATGGTGTTTACAGCAGCCTTATTCTTAGTTACCAAAACTTAGAAGAAACCAAGATGTCCTTCAGTAGGTGAATGGATAGGTAAACTGTGGTACATCCAAACAATGGAATATTATTTAGCACTAAAAAGAAATGAGCTGATTGACACCACGGTTCATGCCTATAATCCCAGCAATTGGGTGACCAAGGTGGAAGGATCACTTGAGGCCAAGAGTTGCAAACCTACATGGACAACATAGTGAGACCCTGTCTCTACAAAAAATAAAGACAACTAGCCAGGTGTGGTGGCATGAGCCTGTAGTCTCAGCTGCTCAGGAAGCTAAGCTGGAAAGATTGCTTGGACCCTGGAGATTGAGGCCGTGGTAAGCTATGATTGTGCTATGAAAAGACATGGAAGAAACTTAAATGTATATTACCAGGTAAAACAAGACAATCTGAAAAGACTGCATACTGATATGATTCCAACTGTTTGACATTCCAGAAAACAAAAAACCACGTAAATAGTAAAAAGATCAGTGGTTGCCGGGGGTAATGGGGGATGAATAGGCGCGCCACAGAGGATTTTTAGGGCAGTGAGAATACTCAGATACTATAATAATGAATATACATCATTATACATTTGTCAAAACCCACAAAATGTACAACACCAAAAGTCCATCGTGTAAATTACGGACTCTGGGCGATAATGGTCTATCAATGTAGGTGTATCAATGGTAATGAATGTACCACTCTGATGGGGGATGTTGGTCGTGGGGGAAGCTATGCATGTATGGGGATAGAAGATACATAGAACATCTTTGCGCCTTACTCTTAATTTTGCTGTGAACCTAAAACTGCTCTAAAAAATATCTTTTAAGAAAGAGTAATGTGCCAGGCACAGTGCTAGTTATAAGCTCCCCTCACTACACTTTCATTCCAGTGGTTCAAGTAGACTCCACAGTCCCTAGTCTAAAGATGTACAGCAAAGGAGTACCACCCAATCAATAAGTTGATTACTGACTGTAGTAGATGACAGGAAGATGTCCTAAGAGTCAAGTGCATTCCTTCAAATTGAAGGGGTCAGCAAAGGCTTCCTCTGAGCAGACAACATTTGATCTGACACATGAAAGATGAGAGGAAGCTGGGCATATCAGGGAACAGAAATGAGACCAGCATGTTGGAGAGTAAGTATGCTGGTATCTTCCATCAGCACTGCAAATCCACCCTCACCTTCACTCTGTATACCCCAAGTTTCCTGATGCTCTGGTTTCCAGTTGAGCTTGGTCAATAGGGAGGGCCAGTAGGAGGCTGAAACAAGACTGACAAGGAAGTCAGTTGAGCTATGCATTTCTGCAGGTCCTGCTCACCTGAGTTGCTCCTGTACATGGCCTTTCTCTGCCTTCTCTGGGGTTCTAGAACCACCCCTCCTGTTTCCTTTTTTTTTTTTGAGACAGAGTCTCACTCTGTTGACCAGGCTGGAGTGCAGTGGCACGATCTTGGCTCACTGCAACCTCTGCCTCCCGGGTTCAAGTGATTCTCCTGCTTCAACCTCCCGAGTAGCTGGGATAACAGGCATGTGCCACCACACCTGGGTAATTTTGTGTTTTTAGTAGAGACAGGTTTTTGCCATGTTGGCCAGGCTGGTCTAGAACTCCTAATCTCAGGTGATCCACCTGCCTCAGCCTCCCAAAGTGCTGGGATTACAGGTGTGAGCCACCACGCCTGGCCTCTTTCCTCTTTAGACCTAGGGATTGCAACAACTTTTCCATCACTGTCAGACCCTGGGGACTGCATTATCCCTTGTTAGTCCCCCTAACCTATGCTCACCCTTTCCTCAGGTACCATCATTTCCTGCCAGGAGACAGTGACAGGAGATGATACTGCACATCTGTCACATCCGTCAGGGCAAAATGAGAAGACTCCTTACTCTCTGTCCCCATCCCCACCCCCTCCTCGAAGCTCAGTTATGACTTCAATGCCTACTGAATTGAATTACTGTCTCCCTCATGTCTGCTTTGTTGTCCATCTTAATCTTGTTTCACCTGCCGTTGGTGGAGGCTGAGGAGGGGAGGCCTGCTTGTCTGGAAGGCTTGGTCCTGGCTGTTCTCAAGGAGTTTGTGTGATCATCCTTGCAGAAGAGAATCAAAATTGATGGAGTCTGGGGTGACGTTGGGGTCTTCTTGAGGGGGGATGTTCATCCTAAGCAAGGGAAGGCTAAAGAGCATCAGCAGCTTTCTGCATTTGTCTCCGGGGACTGACACATGTTAGGAATACTCCCTAGAGAATATCCTGACCTCCTTCCTTCTCACCGTATGTGCATAACTGGCCATTTGAGATGGGGAAGCTCAGAGGGGAAAACAGCTAAAGTGCTCTGAGTTGGTCCAGCTGCATGAACAGAGGGCAGTAGAGGCTTTGCTATAAGTTGAAACCTTGACAGACCTGGGATGAGTGACTAGTCGGCTACAGTCTCCTAATAAACTACCACGGACTGGGGGGCCTAAACAACAGATATTTATTCCCTCACAGTTCTGGATGCTGGAAGTTTCAAATCAAGGTGCCACCAGGATTGGTTTCTGGTGAGGTCCCTCTCCTTGGGTTGCAGAAGGCAACTTCTCGCTATGTCCTCACATGGCCTTTCCTCTGTGCATGCTCAGAGAAAGAGAGAGCCCTCTGGTGTCCCTTCTTCTCTTTATATGGACACCAGTTCTATAAGATTAGGGCCTCATTCTTATGACCTCATTCAACCTTTACTATCTGCTTAACGGCCCTGTTTCCAAATACAATTACTTTGAGGGTAAGGGTTTCAACATGAATTTTGTGGGGATGCAAAGTAAGGATTTCTATCACAGTAAGAAAATCCAGATTTGGAAGGTCTGTTGCTGAGGCCAGCTGGGAAGCCAGAGAAGAGAAAACTGCTTCCTCATGATGCTCCAGTCTGGAGCTGGAGCTCTGCTGGGTATCAGGGAGAGGCAGGGAGAAGGGGGGAAAGCCCAGTGCTTCACAGAGGGATCCGAGGCAGGGGAGACTCTTAGGAGACCTCCCACGAGGCTCATTTGGATCATGTGAACCTCACCCGCAGGGATGGCAGGAATCCCCCAAGCCCTGTTCTGCTTTCTTCCTTTAAGCAGGGTGCATTAATTTCCTATTGCTGTGGTCACAAGTTACCCCAAACTCAGTGGCGTAAAACAACAGGAACTTATTACCTGACAGTTCTGGAGGTTAGAAGTCTGACATGGATCTCATGGGGCTAAAACCAAGGTGATACTGGGGCTGCATTCCTTCCGGAGGCTCTAGGGGTGACTGCTCCATTGCCACTAGAAGCTACCTGCCTTCCTGGCTCTTGGCCCCTTCCTCCATCTTCAGGCCTGCAGCATAGCATCTTCCAATTTCTTTCTCCAACTTGCATCTTGCTTCCTCCCTATTGTAAGGACCCTTGTGATGACATTGAGCCTGCCCAGACAATTGAGGACCATCTTCCAATATTATATCTCTTTTGCCAGGTAAGGCACCATATTCACAGGTTCTGGGGATTAGGAAGTGGACGTCTTTGGGGCCATTAGTTTGCTACCACAGAGGGTTCGTTTTGCTTGGGCCAGATGCTCTCTTCTGTCTTTGGAAAGGCACAGAGTCCCAAAGACTTTTTTTTGTTTTTTTTTCTTGAGACATAGTCTGTCTCTGTTGCCTAGGCTGGAGTGCAGTGGCACGGTCTCAGCAGCTCACTGCAACCTCCACCCTCCGGGTTCATTCTCCTGCCTCATCCTCCCGAGTAGCTGAGATTACAGGCTCGTGCCACCATGCCTGGCTAATTTTTGTAGTTTTAGTAGAAATGGGGTTACACCATGTTGGCCAGGCTGGCCTCAAACTCCTGACCTCAAGTGATCCAGCCACCTTGGCCTCCCAAACTGCTGGGATTACAGGTGTGAGCCACTGTGCCAGGCCCCAAAGATTTATCTGCTAAGGAAATGGTAGAAGCTGTGGCACCCAGGATCATCCAGGTCAGAATCAAGTTATCCTTCGGTGGGCTTTGAGCTTCTCTTCTGTGAGAATCAGGCTTGGACTAGCCCTTGTGCTGACAAATCCAGGTACTGTTCTGTGTTTTCTCCAGGAATAATCCCCAGGTACCAGAGCCTCCCCTTCTCCTAAGATCAGTGTTCAGATGAAAACCAGCCTCCAGTCCTCCTGAGTTCTCACTGTACTAACAGAATCAGGCACAGTAACTCACTTTTGTAGGAGACCTAGCATGCAGGCTGCACCCCAGAGGATGTCCCTGGTTGATTCTGTCCCTGCTTACTTACAAAATCTGGATGTTGTCTCTGTACAGCCATCTGCATTTCAGCTAAGACACCCAAAAGGTATCTTATAGTATGACTACAGCCATACTCTTAACTTCAAGACGGGAGAGAGAATCAATAGAGCCTATATGGGCAGTGTTGCAAAGAAGCAAGGAAAATCAGAGAATGGTTTTCAAGGAGAAAGTTGGCCTGGGGCATGGAATGAGCACCAGGGGGAAAGGGCAGCAATTGGACAATGAATGGAAACAGGCCAGAGAACAGAGGGAAACGGAGCAAATAAACTCACTTCCCTGAAGTTGATGAATTAGGAAAATTAAAAATATAAATTAAGTAATACAGCTGTTCTCTAAGGTCCCTTCCAGCTTTGAAATTTTTTATGCTTCTATAAGCTTTCAGGGAAAAGAATAAACCAACCACGAATATCAAGGAGACTGTGAAAGCTTTAAGGGTTTTAGAAGCTGTACCTAACAAGAACAAGGATGTTTGCTGTACACACTGGAAGGCCTAGAGGGAGAAATGGATACTTGGTTCACTATTATCTGAATGGAGGCTTATCCAAAGCAAACCCTGCTTTCAGGCACTTACCCTGGATCT
The DNA here is from genome assembly GCF_049350105.2 of Macaca mulatta. Taxonomy (NCBI): domain Eukaryota; kingdom Metazoa; phylum Chordata; class Mammalia; order Primates; family Cercopithecidae; genus Macaca; species Macaca mulatta. The sequence goes on along the minus strand of NC_133421.1, from coordinate 12,970,311 downwards.
ATTTGGCCGTGCTAAACTCTCAGAACAGGGATATTGTTTTCCTTTTACATCAACAGGAGCTACAAGAAGAGACCCTTTAGTTCATTATGTATTCTCCCTCCCCAAAGAGGTGAGAACCAGTTAAGAGGAAATGAAAGGCTTTCCTATTAGAGCGCCTGATAAGGGCTGGTCCTGCCGCAGGCTCAGAGGCTCTTAAGTGCATTAGATTTGATGTCACAGTGAGGAAGACGGGTCCCTCTCTTGTCCCACTTTCCTCTAGCTTTTCTTCAATGCAGGAAGAAAATCTTCCTGACATGTCTTTTGTCATCTAAGAAATAACAGAAGAGAGAAAAATACGACGTCATATGTCATACTGACACTGTAGGACCATTGTCATTCTACGGTCAAGGTAACAGAAATTAGAGGTGATCTTTAAATCTACAAATTGAGGGTGGTGGTGTTGGTGATGGCTTATCCTTGAATTAAACATGAACCATCTCTCAGATGGGGACCAGCGTGAGCTTGTTCATCATTATAACCCTGGAGCCAAGAGCAGTACGTGGACATGGTAGACGCTCACTAAATATTTGCCAAGTGAAGGCATGAATGAATACTTACAAGGGAAATAGATCCTTGAACCCACAGGAACTAACTCTGGACAGCTTGTGAATAAATACACCTTGATAACATTCCCCATAAGGTCATCGATGGTAGTGAGAGGGACAGTCCATGTTAAAGAAAAACGTGTCATTTCACAACTTCTCATGTTTCCTTGTAGCTACTGAGAGGGGAGACAAAGAGGTACATACAGCACTTAGTTTAGGCACTATTTAATGCATGAAGGAGGCCTAGATGGGAGAGAGAGGCCTGAGTAGAGAGCAGCCCTGATCTGCACCAAAGTGTTCTGAGCAGGCGGAAAGGAGGAGGGCCAGGACGGGTTACAGGAGGTGGTCTCTGAAGAAAACAGGCTGAGAACAGCCCCCGTGGGAGGCAATGGCCCGTGCATTTCTAGCCTCAATGATGTCTGACATCAATGTAGAAACTGTTTCCTGCTCTCTGCCTTTTCGAATAAAAGCCCCAAACTTCAGAAAAGTTGCCCACAAAATCTTATGTAACTGGGTCTTTGAGGACGGACGGCATCTGGGCTGGGGTCTAGAGAAGAGAGACATCAGATGAATCACGGACAGGCACATGGAGGCGTAAACTGCAGTGTGACTTGGGAACAGAATGGGGCACACTCACCAGTGGCAGGCTGAACAATGGGCCCCGAGGATGTCCCTGAAGTGTGTGAACAACCTTCCATGGCAAAAGGGACTCTGCAGTTGTGATTAAGTTAAGGATTTCAAGGCCCCACTGGGGGACCTTGGGCAGCGCTGCTTGCCTCTTTCAGGACTGTTCCCCTTCCTCAAGCTCTCACATCCTGCATGGCCCGTGTATCATCCTTGTATTCCTTCCTGACCACTCCTCATGGATGGGCAGCTGTCAGTGGATCCTAAGCACAAGCAGCCTCAAGTTCAACCTCAACATGCTTGACGTGATGACAGGTGTATGCTCTTATTCTCTGGATATTTGCATTGATTTGTGTATGTGTCCAGCAGGCACTTTGAGCAGCGATTGTGTGCAGACACCTTTCCTGGAAGCTGTGTGTGTGTGTGTCATTTTGAACCCTGGGCTCCACTCCTAGTTCAGGCCTGTAGACCGTGTGAGCTACGGGGGTTGCAGCAAGCTCTCAGCGTCAGCGTGGAAGAACGAGGTGCCGCTGCATTCCTTCAGCTGTAGTCCCTTCCCCTGAATTCCATTTTATAAGAACTTTCTTTGGGATGGTGGTGGAGGGAATGTTGTTGCTAGTAGTTGAATTGAGAGCCATACACTCACTAAGTCTCTACTGCGTCTCTGTTCTCAAAAAAGGTGTGTCTTCCAGAGCCAGGGAGACAGGCGTGGGGGCTGCGTTCACCACTGCTCCCGGCACAGATGCAGTTGTGCAAACCGTGTGTCCTTCTCAAGGGCACTGCAAGGTGACCATGTATGAAGCTCAGCCTTGGAGCAGCATCACTCCCACTGCTGCTCCACAAAGCAGGGAGTGGATGGGAAGCGTGAGATCAGGCAGAGGAGGGCCAGGATGTGAGTGGAGGTTTGCGCCATGACTCCAACATTCTGGAGAAGCTGTCAGATCTCCTGGGGGCGGTAGCTAGGACATCCTACAAGGGAAGCTGAAGAAATAGCTTTCCAGGCCAAAGCAACCTGGTCCCAGCTACCCAGGAGTCTGAGGCAGGAGGATCTCTCGAGCCCAGGGGGGTCAACGCTGCAGTCAACTGTGTTCACACCACTGTACTCCAGACCAGCAGAGCCAGACCCTATCTCAAACAAAAATGCTTCATGTGGCCTAATTCATGTCCTCCAAGATTTGATAATCTAGTAGAGGACATAGGCTATATGGAAACAGTAGCAATGCGAGGCTGAATATGAGAGGCATAAGCATATTAAAATAATTTAAAGGACACAATTGCTATAGGCGATGCTTCCCTGAGTGGTGGCCTTATAGGATTCAGTTGGCTGGAGATGAGAACACAGAGGGAACAGAAAGCGCACAAAAGGGAGCAGGAAAGGACACTGCATGTTGGGAATGCAGGGACTGTTGGACCAGATCCTTTGGGACATAAAGCTGGGACAGTCAGTTGAGGCCAGGTGGCTGAAGACCGAGGTCCTGGTCCAAGGAGTTTAATCTTTTGGTAAGTAATATAGAGCAACTGAAAATATGTGAAAAAAGTAGAAACATAACCAAGTGGCAGCTTTTTGAATGGCATGAACCTGGTGCTTATAAAAGGTTTTTTTTTTTTTTTTTTTTTTTTTTTTTTTTATGGAGTTTTGATCTTGTCACCCAGGCTGGAGTGCAATGGCATGATCTTGGCTCACTGCAATCTCTGCCTCCTGGGTTCAAGCGATTCTCCTGCCTCAGCCTCCCAAGTAGCTGAGATTACAGGCACCGGCCACAAGGCCAGGCTAATTTTTGTATTTTTAGTAGAGACGGGGTTTCCCCATGTTGGCCAGGCTGGTCTCGAACTCTTGACCTCAGGTGATCCACCTGCCTTGGCCTCCCAAAGTGCTGGGATTACAGGCCTGAGCCACCGTGCCCGGCCAGGCATTTCTTTTGGCTTATTTTCTTTGCCTGAGAGCATGATAGGGTCTTCCTCTACTGTGAAACTCTGAGCCTTCTTGGCTCCCTTCTCCACAGAGCACAATGCATTCATTTCACGGACGTGCATGTGATATAGACAGGGGCCTGCAGGGATTAGAAAGCTGTCACCAGGCAGAGATGGCCAGTTTCACTCCGTGCCACACCTTCCACAGGGTGACAAGACTGGAGGATCACTCAGGCAAGATGGAAAGTAGAACCTCCTGCCTCCGGCCCCCAGAATCTATATGAAAATCTCTGTTGGGTGATGGACTGGGACCCAGGTGGGCCTGGGAATTGAGCCAATTTTATGATGCGAACAATAATAGTTAATCCAAAGAGGAGGGAAAACCTGTTGATCATACAGCTAATGGTGTACTGTATGTTTAGGCAAAACCTTTTCCATGGCTGGGTGCAGTGGCTCATGCCTGTAATCCCAGTACTTTGGGAGGCCAGGGTGGGAGAATAGTTTGAGCCCAGGAGTTCAAGACCAGCCTGGGCAACATAGCAAGACCCCGTCTCTACAAAAAATTTAAAAATTAGCCAGGCATAGTGACACACACCTGTAGTCCCAGTTACTTGGAAGGCTGAGGTGCGTGTATTGCTTGAGCCCAGGAGGCTGAGGCTGCAGTGAGCTGTGATTGGATCACTGCACTCCAGCCTGGGTGACAGAGCAAGACCCCATCTCAAAACAAACAAACAAAACTTTCTGCACAATCTAAAATTCAACACTCCTTTTCCAAATATCTATAAGTACTTTGCATGTATTTACAAAATGTATAAGCAAATGATTTTTCATATCAGATCACATTTAGGATCAGTGAGGATTACAACCTAAATGTCCACCAATAGGGAAATGGATAAATAATTTACTGCATACTTGTACTGTAAAGTACGATATAGCTGTCCATATAAGAACCCAGTAGATATGAATGAGCTGAATAGGAACATTTTCCACGACATATTGTCAAGTGAAATAAACAAGTTCCAGACTAATATGCATAGGGTAAGCTCACTTTTATAGAAAAAGAAATAGGTAACGACCTATAGATCTGTAATAAAGGACAGCAAAATGTTGGAAAAGATTCTGTTAAAAGCATTTAACTAACAGAGGATGGGATTGGAGAAGAGGCTGTAATTTCCACTTCTTTCTTTAATCATTATAAATGTTAGAACTTGAGGCAACTTTTATTTTCTTGTTGTTCTTCAGTATTTTATAAAAAAAAACCTTTTAAAAGATTCATAAAGGGTTTTTACTATTTACAGAAGTGGTGAACCATTTAATAAAGTGAAGAATAGTAATAGCTGTTATTTGTTGGGTGCTGGCTATATGCCAAATCTGTGTCTGTGTCAAGAGCTTTACAAACATTATCTCCTTGATCCAATCCCCTTTTGAAGTAGGTACCATCATTATCTCCACTTTATGGATAAGGAAACAAGCTTATGGAGCTTAACTGACTTGTTGAGGATCCAAGGTTGGCTTGGCTCCACAGATTACTCTTGTCTGGTAAACTGTTCCTGCATAATCCTTTGAAAATGTGAATAACCCTGTGCTCTGCATCTAGGTTTTTCCTCAAGTAGATTTTTAAATCACGGGTATGTGATGCTGTGCTTCATGGTGATGAGCAGCTTCCCAAAGACAAAATTTGCATTTGTACCCTTCTTCATTTTCTTACACTACCTCAATGGATAACACATTGATTAATTACAAAACATTCTTTAAACCCTTCTTAAAATTACACAGAGTGTGTTGTAGTTGACAAAACACTGTCAGCCGGCCGGGTGCAGGGACTCATGCCTATAATCCCAGCACTTTGGGAGGCCGAGGTGGGCAGATCACTTGAAGTCAGGAGTTTGAGACCAGCCTGGCCAACATGGTGAAACCTCATCTCCACTAAAAATACAAAAATTAGCCAGGCATAGTGGCACACGCCTATAATCCCAGCTACTCGGGAGGCTGAGGCAGGAGAGAATCACTTGAACCTGGGAGGTGGAGGTTGCAGTGAGTTGAGATCGTGCCATTGCACTCTGAACTCCAGCCTGGGCAACAGAGTAAGACTCTTGTCTCAAAAAACAAACAAACAAACAAACAACACTGTCAGCTGTGTTTATTATCTCTGGAAGGTAGGAAGTAGAAGGAAGCTCTTATTGAGGGTTGCCTAACACTCCATGTTGATGGTAGTGGTTGCCAGAGAGTAGACCCTGCTAATGACACCACTCATCAGCAAGGGCACAGCCTGGCACTCTGCATTCGGTGTGAGGGAGGGGTCAGCTGTTGCCTGATCCATGCCTAGTGGCTACATACACTTGGGAGACAGCTGGGATAAGATGAGAATCTGTGGTCTCTGAACACAGAGAAGCATCTTTGCCCATCTTGGGGAGAAATGCTTGCTGATGGAGTCCTAACGCATGGCATCCTGACTGGATAAAACATTCAGCCTTCAGGGGATACTTTACAGATCACAGACTCACACTGACTTTGCCCTCTCTCCCAGAGAGGACAGAAGGAAGGAGGGGAAGGAAAGCAGGGGTGAGTTTTAATCTCTGCTACCTGTCACGTTTTCTAACTTGTTTTCTCTCATTATGATCCAGTTGATCTTTTTCCCCTCTTACATGGCTTTGCCTGAAATTTCTTGCATTTTTCTAAGGCTCAGTAAATCCAATTGTCCACCAATATCAACACAAAATGAACTGTGCCCATATTTGCCCTTGGAAAGGATTGTATTAACTATATTTTTAAACTTTCTGTATTCTTCATGCTCTGGTATCTGGGGTCTTGCTGACCTAGGAGGGAATGCCCCTCCCAGAATTAACTAATTCCTAGAGATAGTGAAGGATTTGCTGGAGAGCATGCTTTTCATAAGCAAACTGACCAATCCAGAGCCCATAGCCCCCCACCTCCTCTACTGAGCTCTCAAACTCTGAACTACTCTCTACCTGCCTTAGTAACCTCAGGGCCAGGTACCAGACAACTAGAGACTGCCCTTATGTCCCAGAGCCTGCTGAAATTATTCAAACTAGCCAATCCTAAGCCTGCATCCCCTGCCCTGCCTTACCTTCCTGTGGAAACCACACTAAAACTCTTACCCATGTTTTCCCTCTGCTACCTCTGCCTCTTGTCCTAACCTGGCGCTTCCCCATGTAGCCCTATGTGCTGTGTCCCCTTGTTTATAGGCATCTGTGAGTAAAAAACTACTTCATGTCAGCCATTTCTACTTTTTTTTTTTTTTTTTTTTTTGAGACAAAGTCTTGCCCTGTTGCCCAGGCTAGAGTGCAGTGGCACGATCTCAGCTCACTGCAAGCTCTGCCTCCCAGGTTCACGCCATTCTCCTGCCTCAGCCTCCCAAGTAGCTGGGACTACAGGTGCCCGCCACCACGCTCGGCTAATTTTTTGTATTTTTAGTAGAGACAGGGTTTCATCGTGTTAGCCAGGATGATCTTGATCTCCTGACCTCGCGATCCGCCTGCCTCGGCCTCCCAAGGTGCTGGGATTACAGGCATGAGCCTGCTATTCAACTGTATATCCAAGGATGATATTTGTATTTATTATAAATATTTTTATTTTTAACAGATTCAACACACACTCTTTGTACATACTAACAATTCCTTAGGAAGACAGAAACAATTAATCATTCATTAATTAATCAATAAAATCCTATGCTAAAAAAAATCCCTTTATGTTGTAAGCACATTTGTTATCCCAGTTGCAATCCATTCATTATGGCATTCTGCTAGTGTTTTGCTGATTAAAAGACATTCAGGGACTTTGTCTGTTCTCTGTAGGCTCAGCTAGGCCCTGGGGCCAGTGGCAGGACCCATGTTGAGGGATGTGGGCTTTGCTTAGTCAAAGTCTCAATGTCTCAGGCCCCAATGTTGCCTTGGCCCCACTTCCTTACATACCCTATCCAGGAGTTCTGGATCTACTTAGAAGGGTGAAGTATAAAAACTCATCATTGGCTCATGCCTGTAATCCCGGCATTTTGGGAGGCCAAGGTGGGCAGATCACCTGAGGGCGGGAGTTCGAGACCAGCCTGACCAATGTGGAGAAACCCTATCTCTGCTAAAAATACAAAATTAGCCAGGCGTGGTGGCAGGCGCCTATCATCCCAGCTACTCAGGAGGTTGAGGCAGGAGAATCACTTGAACTCGGGAGGCGGAGGTTGCGGTTAGCCATGATCCCACCATTGCACTCCAGCCTGGGCATTAAGAGTGAAACTGCATCTCAAAAAACAAACAAACAAACAAATTCATCACTTTTTCTTTTCCAGCTCCTGGATATTTGTATCGTTTTTTTCTTCTGGACTCAGGTCTATCATTTTTACAAAGCTGCTTCTGGGAGACCATCCCGGTGCCTAGCCTAGCTGGTTGCCAGGCAGTGGGAAAGTTCTTCCTTCCTATGTCTGGACAAAATCCCTCGTGTGGCAGTTCATGCCCTTCTCTCCTTGTTCCGGCCTCATTGAGCTGGACATTGCTATTCTTCTTGTAGAAAATTTCCACAGTCTTGCACATTGTTATTTGTTCTTCTTCACAATAAATCAAACAGATGGCTTCATCCTTTCCTCACAGGTCCTATTTTCTGGCCTTTAATCATGTTTGTTGCTTAATGTTGGCCAATCCACTCTGCAGCCGTTTGTCTGAGACCTCTGCGGCTGAGGCTGTCGACGGTCCCTCTTGAATGCATCAGGGTTCTGGGGTTTGATGAGCAATCGCTCCTATCAGTGGGCTGGATATTAAACAGCTGGGGCTCTCTGCAACCCTTGCAGGGACTTGCCCAGAAGACAGGGAAGCAATTTCAGAGACAACAAGCGATTGCTTCAAAAACTCCAGTCAGTTCCCATGATGTCTTCTGTGACTGAACACAACCCAGTGATCGAGGGAAGGAACTGGGTTCTGTGTTTCATATACAGACTCCCTAAGCTTCCCATGTTTTCCCACTTATATCACCAGCTTGCTCCACTGGGGACTGCCACCCAGGCTAGGGAGTGTGGACCTTAACAGAACCTTTCCTCTACCTGCAGATATTAAACAGCACATAAGAACATGAAGGCTGGATCCAGGCAGAAAGAGGTCTTGATTATTTCATTCATTAAACACTTACTGTGCATGTACCATGTGCCTGGCACTGTGCTGCCTGCAGAGGTGTACACAGAGATGCATCATAGCCATACCTTGTACATCTGACTCATAGAGGTCATGGTCTAGCGGGTCAACAAATGCATGTGAATAACTAACTCCTTATTATCCAAGGCAGACTGAGAAATGCTATAGCACGGGCATATTATTAGTATTCAGGAGGCAGTCCAGAGCAATACAAGATTAATTCAGTGTAGCAGGGTAGGGGAAGGCTTCATGAAAGGATGAGATATTTGAAATTAGTCTTGTATTCATAATGTCTTTTACACCATAACTCCTTTTAATTCTCACAACTACCCAATGATGGACACAGGCTGGGATTATGCCTATTTGTCAAGTGAGACATTGGGGCCCAGAGAGGTTAAGTGACCTTTTGAAGGGCACACAGGTAGTAGGCAGCAGATCCACGAGGAGCCTGTCTAAATCTGGGAGCAGCTTTGTGCTGTCTTACTCCTCAGGAGAGTAGCGTGGGTCAGAAGATGCTGCATTGGAGGCTGGTCCTCCCAGAAGATACAAAGGTGGGTTTGTGCACTGAATAAGGGGGCCTGGCCCAGCCTAAGAGTTTGCAGAGGGGCCCCTCATCCTGGCCATCAAGACTGTCTGCATCCACAGCTTGGTCTCCTCCAGGAGAGCTGATCCTTTCTACCACAGAGCCTCATCCGTCCTCATTAGCACATGGTCTGCTACACTAAACAGCGTGGCAACAGAAAGCATCGTTCCTCCTTCGGTGTCTGCTTCTGTAGGGCTCGGAGCTCACTCCTTGGGATACTGAGCTTTCTTTACTCCCTGACAACACACCCAGGGGAGGGGAGAGTAAAGAACAGAGAAAGGGGAGGAACACTACTATCAGTGCCCACAACCAGCTTTGCAAGGTTGACTTCCTTTCATCGTTTCATTAAGGTAACATCACAATAGGCAGACATGTTCACCACTTTACAGAAGAGAAAACTGAAGCCTGAAGAAGTTGCATTATCACCCAAAGATACTCACTGGTTGGACTTAAGATAAGTCTGGTAAAGTATTTATGACAATTCTTAACACATGGTAAGTGCTCAAGAAATGCTAGTTTGCTTTTTGCAAGACCTTGTTTTTTCAGGCATTCTATTTTTTTTTTTTTTTTTTTTTTTTTTTTTTTTTTTTTTTCAGACGGAGTCTCGCTATGTCATCTAGGCTGGAGTGCAGTAGCACGACCTCGGCTCACTGCAACCTCCGCCTCCCGGGTTCACGCCATTCTCCTGCCTCAGCCTCCCAAGTAGCTGGGACGACAGGCAACCAAGACCACGCCCGGCTAATTTTTTGTATTTTTAGTAGATACGGGGTTTCACCATGTTAGCCAGGATGGTCTCGATCTCCTGACCTCGTGATCTGCCTCCCTCAGCTTCCCAAAGTGCTGGGATTACAGGCGTGAGCCACAGTGCCCCGCCCAGGCATTCTCTATTTTTATGGAAGGCATCTATCTAGCTCATCTTTTTTTGTTTTGTTGTGTTTTTTTTGAGATGGAGTCTCGCTCTGTTGCCCAGGCTGGAGTGCAGTGGCGCAATCTTGGCTCACTGCAAGCTCCACCTCCTGGGTTCACGTTTTCCTCCTGCCTCAGCCTCCCAAGTAGCTGGGACTACAGGCATGTGCCACCACGCCCAGCTAATTTTTTTTTTTGCATTTTTGGTAGAGACAGGGTTTCACTATGGTGGCCAGGCTGGTCTCGAACTCCTGACCTTGTGATCTGCCCGCCTTGGCCTCTGAAAGTGCTGGGATTACAGGCATGAGCCACCGTGCCCAGCCTATCTCATCCATCTTTATGGAAGTTAATGGGAAACTGGCATTTCCCTGTGCATGGAAAGCTTCTATTCCGAAAAACAGGTTTTAACCTGTGTTGTAACTGTCGACTGCACGGGTGGTGTTGTAATTCAGAAAAAGCTGCTCGGGAAGGCTGAGGATTGATGGATTAGGATCAACAGTAAAGGAGAATGCAGGGTAGAGAGATGAGTGGCAGGGACACCACTGGGGAGCTATGGAACAGGTACCAGGGAGGGCTGCATGCATTCGAAACGCTGGGGCCCTTTGGAGACGTTTGGGCATCATAAATATTCAGTTGGTCATCATGCATATTCAATGAGGAAGAGATTTGCAGATAGCCTCTTGAGAGAGCTGGAACTGACAAGAGGGACTGACTTCTTTTAAGAATCTCCCAATATCAAGGGAGCATATGGCACAGTAGAGAACTGGATGAGATCGTAGGTAGTGGCAAAGAGCTAGAAGCTTCGATGAAGGGAAGTGGATGAGTGACAGCCTACAGGAGCTGAGAGCCCTGCTGGAAAGACTTGAAAAGCATTCCCCCATTGAATGGCCAGGGTCCACAGTGGAATTGTGGGTCTTATTATTTCTATTTGTGTGTAACTCTCTGTAATCTCTGGGGAGTTTTTCTTCCTTGACAGGTTCTTATAAAATCCCAGAAATATAGCCCGAAAGAGAATGTTCAAGACGGCCACCAGGTCCTGCAGTTCTTTGTGTACGGAGGGGAGTGGTACAGCCCTGGTGAGGGCCAAGGGCTCAGGTCCCCTCCCACCTCAGGCAGCATGGCCTCAAGGTCATCTGCTTCACTTAAGAGGTTCAAAGAACAATTTCACTAGAGGACATGGCTTTGCAGCTACAAAACAAAATATGTGAAAAACAACTATCTTGTCCGAATTCATCATCTTATGGATGTAGATGTCTGGAGCTAGAGGAGGGAAGAGTCCTAAGTTAGTTGTGGAATCCAGGCTAGAACTTAGCTGTGCTCACACCCAGAGTCCAGTTTCTGCTTATTTCTGTTTGTGAAGGAGGCTGTTTATGGAGCCAGGTCACTGCCAGCACACTGAGTACCTCTGGGTGAATTAGGGAGAGGAGAACTCCCCGGGAAGTCACCGCCCCAGTGAGCAAAATGGCTCCCTCTACCAGGTGCCTCGGTGCAGAGCACAACCTGTATGACCGTCCCTATCAAGTAACAGAGGTGGGTTTGGCAGGGCCCATGTGCTGTTGGTGTATCCTCCTCCCTCCCTCCAGTCCTCTGTCTCCCACTCATTCACTTTTTGAAAATGTGCATTTAGTAAACGCCTCCTGCATGCACAATGATGCTTTCATGACTCATCTCATAAAGAATGCCCTTGGAAAGGTAAAGCGATGGGTTGACATTTACAAAGCGCCTTTCTAACCATGACAATTTAAAATTGTTGGGAGGACAGATCTGGGTGCTTTTAAGACAATATGCACTTCCATATATTTGAATATCTACTGTCAAGCCTCAATCCTTCATGCACCCTAGAAGAAAATGCTCTCATTTTAGTATCAACGGGATTTGGAGTTTATCTTAAAATGATGTGTATTGCTTTGAGTGCAAAGGTACTCCCAAGAGCTTTTCGATGACCAGAAGGGTTTTCAATGACCAGTAGGTAGTGCACCCATAGCAGATACAAACAGCACCCAGCATAGCGCCCTGCTGTGAGGACGTAGCCTTCTAAAATGGAATGTGACCCCTCTCCCATGGTTTCTGTGCAAATTGGGGGTGTCAGGGAAAAGGAGATGCTCAGTGGGGTGAGAACCTTTACTCCTGGGCTCTTCTGGGAGCCAACTGTGAAGGGTCTGTGTCCTGTTCTTGTGAGGAGTGCCCTTTGGGGGTGATGCTCAGGCTTGTGCACACACTTCCATCTGTGCAGACTCAGTAAATATTTGTTAAAGGAATCAACAGTTTTGTTCTCCTAAGAAGGTTGGAACTCCTCCTCTGTCATGAATTTGCTTCCATCATTATTATTTTTAGTCTCACATTTACATCATGTTTGCTGTGTGCCAGGGATTGTTGTAGGTGTTTAGCATATATTGACTCATTCAATTCTAGCCTTATGAAGTAGGTGCTATTATCCCATATGAAATCTCCACAAACTCCCTCTTTTTCATTTTATTTTAAATAAGGAGTATAGGATGCCACTGCATTGAGTCATTCATTCATTGAACATTTTGTTTTTTGAGACGGAGTCTTGCTCTGTCGCCCAGACTGGAGTGCAGTGGCGCCATCTTGGCTCACTGCAAGCTCCGCCTCCTGGGTTCACGCCATTCTCCTGCTTCAGCCTCCCGAGTGGCTGGGACTACGGGTGCTCACCACCATGCCCAGCTAATTTTTTTGTATTTTTAGTACAGACAGGGTTTCACCGTGTTAGCCAGGATGGTCTTGATCTCCTGACCTTGTGATCCACGCGCCTCGGACTCCCAAAGTGCTGGGATTACAGGCGTGAGCCACCACACCCAGCCCATTGAACATTTTTAAAACACACCTGCTATGTGTCAGGAACTGCCCCAAGTAGGAGTGACAGCCAGGATGAGTTCTCTGATCTGAAGGTTCTCCCATTTTATTTGGAAAGAAATAGATAACAAATGAGTGAACAAATTTCTATAAAAATAACCCATTTGGATAAGCGCCGTGATGGACATGAAGGACCTTTGAAAAAGTGGCATTCAGACAACAGCATGAAGGAGCCACACGCCTGGGGCATGGAGAAGAGCATTTCACAGTGGGGACAGGGTGTCCACAGGCCCTGAGGTCTGGGATGGCTCCGCTTGGTCTGGGAACTCACAGGAGACTAATTGACTGCGCAGGACAATGCAGAGGAAAGTGGAAATTGGCTGAGTGTAGCCATGGGCCGGAACCCAGAGCCCTCTGAAGGCCGGGTACAATGGGACACAGGACATCAATGGGAGGCTTGAAGTAAAGAGTTATCTGATCAATGTCTGAAAAGGATCACTGGCTGCTCTGTGGGGAATAGGCTGTAGGAAGAGGGCGCAGAGAGGATGTGGGATGTGGGCAGAGAGGATGAACAGTAGCTCCTGAAGAAACCCAGGCTAGAGATAATGGTGACTCACTTCAAGGAGGCTGCAGTGACGATGGAGGAGGAGGGAGCATTGGAAGTTATAGTTTGGAGGTAGAACCTTGAAGATGTGCAGAAATAGATTGAATATGGGGAGTAGCAAGAGACAGCGATAAAGAATGATTGCCAGGTTCTGACTTTAAAAATCGAATAAATGAGAGCCACTCCAGAAAGAAGTTTAGCTTATTGGTTTATATAAGCCAATATGGATTATGGATTTAACTTATAAAATTAAACATAAACATACCATATGACCCAGCAATCCCTCTCTTAGGTATTTACCCAAGAGAAGTGAAAACTTACATCCAAACAAAAACTTGTACCCTAAATGTCCTTCAGTGGGTAAATCGATAAACAGAGTGTAGTACGTCCTAACCCTTAATCCCTGACAACCACTGATCTGTTCTCTGTCCCTATAGTCTGACCTTTTCCAGAATGTCATATTAACAGAATCATAAGCTTGCAACCTTTTGAGACTGGCGTCTTTCACCTGGCATAATGCCTTTGGGATTCATCCATGCTATTGTACGCTTTGATAGTCTATTCCATTTTACTGTCGAGTAGCTTTCCAGCAACGTTCCCACCAAAAGCTAATTTTAATGTATGTAAGTTTAAAAATAAATTTCAAAAATATTTTTAAGTAGAAAAGAAAAAAAAAGCGAGAGGCAGAGATGAAAACTAATGGAGTGGATAATTTTGCTACTTTCTGAGATGGGTAAGATGGGAGAAGGCACAGATTGGTGAAATAGTGGGAGAAATGAAGAAGCTATATTTAAATTCCATTTATTCCAGTTTGGTAGGCTTGAATTATGCTTAAAAGTAGGTTGGGTTAGGCAGTAAGTAAGCACTGTCCCACTGAGGGTCTCAGGAAGCAAAGACAATAAACTCCTTGAATGAGGGGAATAGGGCAGGATAGGGGGTGGGAGACAGAAGAGCTCAGGTTTCCCTAAGCTGCTGTTGCTGCCGCCTGGACCCCATGCTCTCTTCTACCAAGTGTCTGCTCTGTGGCCAATACTGTCTTGGAGTCAGCCTGGAAAAATGACCTTTTAGCCTCCACATTGGATCATCTATGATACCTCTTTGTAGGTCTCAGCCTGTTAAGGGACTGCTTTCAATATCCCTGGGCCTCTTCCAAAATCATGAACATTGATGAATGAGTCATTATAAGAGGGGAGGAAAGGCTGAAAGGAAATTAACGCCACTGCCTGTCTGTCCTCTGGTCCTGAGGAGAGCGGAGGGATGTTTCCAAAGACCTGGATCTGGATTGAAGGTGGGGAAAAAGGGAAGGCTATGGAGGAGGAAGAGGAGGAGAGGACGAAGAGGAGGAGGGGGAGAGGCAGGAAGGGGAGAAGGGGGAGGAGAAGAAGATAAAGTAGAGGAGGAGGAGGAGGAGGAGAGGAGGAAGGGAACTCAGAGAAGTAGTAGTAGGAGAACAAGGAGGAGAGGAAGAGAGTAAGAGGAGAATAAGAGGAGGAAAAAAAAGAGGATGAAGGGAGAAGAGAAAGAGGAGAAGGAAGAGTAAGAGAAGGAGGTACAGTAGAGGAGGAGGAGGAGGGGAAGAGAGGAAGATGAGGAGGAGGGAAGGAGAGAGGAGAGGAAGAGGAGGAGAAAGAGGAAGAAGAAAAGTGGATAAGAAGGAAGGAATGCTGTGAGATTCAGTGACCACCTTTCAGGTTCTGGAGCAGAGATCTCATTTGCTCATGGGATTTTTACCCCCACCTGTGTCTGCAGCATGAAACACAGAGGTGGTGATCCACTGAGTCACTCTAACTCCTTTTATCTGCTGATGAGGAAGCTGACCTTGAGTCACCTGCTAGACTCTATGTACAATCTACCATTGCCATTAAAGAGAGGAAATCGGACTGGGCTTTTAAAATGCCAGAAACACAACCACGAGGATTGTACACATAGGGATACATACAGAATACATAAGCATCCCGCAAAGAAATACTGAGAGGACATGCAACAGTGCTATGCACAGATATCCCCAGGAGACCTGGATTAACTGCCTTCTCTCTTGCAAGCTGGCTCTATCTCCACCCACCATGCCCGGTTCTACATGAAGAGCCTCTGACCACTGCTGGAGGTAAAGCTTGTTCTCCATGTCCATGGTCCTGTCTCCTACCCAGAGCCAGGCATTGCTGCTCCCCACTGCCCTTGTCAAGCAGTTGCACAGTGGATGACCAGGACCTTGATGGTGAACCACAGACTTTCAGAGCTAAGGACCTTTCTATTGAGTTCAACCTGCCACATCTAAGTGTTTCTTCTGCAATCTTGAATTCAACCTGCCACATCTAAGGATTTCTTCTGCAGTCTTCCTCACTGATAGTCAACCTTCCTAAAGCTTGAACATCTCTGGAGATGGAGAGCTCATGACAGGCAGCACACTGCAGAGATGGCAACTTTGATGGTCTGGGAGTCTTTCTTATATTGTGCCTGACCCTGCCTCCATGCAATTTCCACACACTGGGCCTGGCTCAGCTCCTGAGCCAACACAGAGCATACCCACCCTGGGATGTGGGAAATGTGCATTCATGTTCATGTGGCAACTCCAATGTCGCCTCTGTGGAGAGGAGAGGTCCTGTCCAACCACTCTATCAGTCCTTGTTTTCCTTCCCCTGCCCGGTCACTCATTATCACACTATCCTGTTTGATTTGTTCTCATATTTAACATTACCTAGTTACTTGATTACATCACTGTTTTCTGTCTCCCCCAGCTAAATGTAAACCCCTTGAGAGTATCCACAGAACATATAAATGTTTCTGACATACTGTAGATGCTAAAAACTTTTGTCAGATGAATGAATGAACGTACATTTCTTATCTCTTACCTCTTCCTCCTTCATAGAGCAAAGAGAGTAAGAATTGAAAAGGCCAGTTGGATGTGGTGAAGTTTTAAGATAGCACTTTGTGTATTATAGCGAAAAATATGGAGATCATATTGAAGTGGGGATGGGAGAATGGATGGGAAAGACGGGAGCAAGGGCTGTTGGGTAAAACCACACATTTGAAATGCTTGAAGAGTGGGAGTGGGGAACTGGTAGAACGGCGACCAGCAGGGTCATTTTCCTCATTTCCCAGCTTCTCCCGAAGCCCCACAGTCTGACCTCTTTCCTCCTGTCACACATGGTGAGCCTGTCATGGATAATCTGGCCAAATCTGGTTTTTTGTTTTTTTAAATTTTCTGTTTTCCCTCCTGTCCTGGTCTACCTTGCTCCTTATCAGAGAATGAAAAATAATGTTTTCAACATCAAATAGTGAAGCCTGACAAGAAATCTGGACCTAGTGCTTGAGGGGCAAGTGCTCACAGTGTCTCAAGAAGAAAGGCATCATGAACTGCAATAGGCTTCTGTAACCATTGACCAATCGGTTCTTCTTTCTCAAAATTCCTCCTTCCTTGGTGCGATTTCCTGGATTCTTTATATTTTGGGTCTTGTCCTACTCTCTTGGATTACTCTTTTTTTTTTTCTTTTGGATGGAGTTTTCCTTTTGTTGCCCAGGCTGAAGTGCAATGGCGCAATCTTGGCTCACTGCAACCTCTGCCTCCCGGGCACAATCTTGGCTCACTGCAACCTCTGCCTCCCGGGCACAATTTTGGCTCACTGCAATCTCTGCCTCTGGGGCACAATCTTGGCTCACTGCAACCTCTGCCTCCTGGGTTCAAGCGATTCTTCTGCCTCAGCCTCCTGAGTACCCAGGATTACAGGTGCTTGCCACCACACCCAACTAATTTTTTTTTTTTTTTTAATTTTTAGTAGAGATGGAGTTTCACCATGTTGGCCAGGCTGGTCTCAAACTCCTGACCTCAGGTGATCCACCCGCCTTGGCCTCCCAAAGTGCCAGGATTACGGCATGAGCCACTGCGCCCGGCCTTGGATTACTCTTTGTTATGAATTGAATTCTGCCTCCAAGAAGATATGTTGAAGTCCTGACCTCCAGTAACTCAGAATGGGAACTTATCTGGAAATAGGGTTCCTGCAGATGTAATTAATTAAGATGAGGTCACAGTGGAGTGGGGTGGGCTCCTAAACTCAATTTGATTCATGTCCTTATAAGAAGAGGTCCATAGGGGAGACCATGTGAAGACAGAGGCACAGCCTTGTGTGAAGCATCTATTGTCAAGGAAGAATGAGGGCTGCCAGCCATCACCACAAGCTGAGATAAAGACCCCGGGCAGACTTTCCCTTGGAGCCCTCAGAAGGAACCATATGCGGAGGTTTCTGGCCTCCAGAACCACGAGAAAATGAATTTCTCTTTTCTTAAGTCACCCAGTTTGTGGTGCTTTCGTACAGTAGCTTTAGCACCCCGAGACAGTTTCTTTCCCTACTTGGTTGATTTCTTCTTCACGTGTCCTGTCTTCATTTACCTGGGATTTTCCCACTCCCTCCTTTCACGAGACGCATCATTCATTCCTTCACAGTGTCTCGCTCATCTCTCGAAGTCTTCCAAGCCCCAATTTCTATTGCTAACTTTGGCCCCGACTTCCTCCATATCATTCATGTCAATGCTTCATGTACCTTTCAGACTCAATGTGTATCATACAAAAATCATCTTGTCTCCTCAGCCCAGCTCTGTTTCCAAACGTTCCACTTCCTACCATGGACCACTGTCATTCTTTTCCTCTCCCTGATCTGAAATGTTTAACTTCTACGTTCTAATTCCTAAGTAAAAGTTTTATATTTATATTTTATGCTTGTCACTTCCCCACTTTTTAATCTGTCCTTTCCCCACTTGTTATCACCTTAAGACTCCAGGACCTGGGTTATTACCATAGTCCACTCACTCATCCTTATCTTCAGTTTTGCCTCATCTGAGACATAAGCTCTAGGAAACCTGCGGTCCTCCGGGCTAGAGCAGCTCATCTGGCCTGCCTCATGTTGTCCGGCACAAGTCCCACATCGGACGGTGTCCTCTTCGTCTCCTACACTGCTCACGGGCGTGTCCACTTCACATAGCACGGGTTAATCTCTCTGCTCTGGACGGACCACATACTTGTCTCCAGTGCTGCTGACCCTCGGCCAACACTACGGGACACGTTAACCAAGGATACATTTTGTTGTCTCAGCTTGGGCCCGTGAGTTGTGGTGCATCAGGACGTAGCAGACTGTTGGCATTGTTTAGTAATCATCGAATTTATGATTTGCAGTTGGCTTCAGTGGAGGTGAGGGGAGTAGGAGTGGATTCACTGGTTAAGGCTGGTCCTGGAGCTGGAATGTGCCCATGTGGCCAGCTCACTACAAGAGAACCCCACCATGAGCAGATAGGGGGATTCCAGGCACCAAGATGCTTTGTGCATACGCTGGTGGTGGTTCACATGGGGATACTGCATGTTCTGTGTATCAGCCTGTACCCGAGATCTCCAGACCCCTTTCAATGCATATCCTTCTCGGTTCTTGCTGTGCTGTGCCTTTATCCTTTAATACAGCTGTTCTCTGTATATAAACTCTTTGGGTCTTGTTGCTTCAGGGATGGAACACCTAAGGTGGCTGGTGTGTGATTAACACGGATCTTACTCATTCTGTTCTGACACTTGAAATACTCAGCTTGTTTCACTCCCATTCATCCGACACCTAATACCAGAGGAGGTCTCAAGCCCCACCCCTCCAAGAGGTTTCTACACTGTCTTTCTCCCTTATTGATCTTCACGGAACTTAGCCTGACAAGGCTTCAGCACCTGGTTAAGTTTATTCTCCTAATTTTAGGTATCACAGTTTAATGGAAGGCCCAGTTCCAATTCAGCCACTTATTAGCTATATAAAGTTTAACCCTTCTGAGTCTCAGTTTCCCCATCAATAAAATGGGGATGCTAATGCCTGCTGCAAAGGATGGCTGTGCAACTGAACAAAATAATGTAAGTGCCTGACGTTCAAGCAGCAAACAGTAAATCTGAGCTTTCTTTTTCCCTTCCCATATTTTCTTTCTCTTTCCAAAGAGATTATAATCTCCTTAAAAGAGGGAATCCCTTTTTTAAATTTGCAGGGTGTCCTCTAAAGTAGTAATCTTCATAGGACACACAACAGACAAGTCAGAGAGTTTGAGAATGTCATAAGAAAGCTAGAGGCAAGATTTGCATTGAGTAAACGTCAGGAGAGGCACGGGCACACTGGCATGGCTTGCGACAACTTAACTCTTAGGAACCTTTATCTTTTTTAAAAAAATTATTATTATTATTATTTTGAGATGGAGTTTCGCTCGTCACCCAGGCTGGAGTGCAGTGGCACGATCTCAGCTCACAGCAACCTCTTCCTCCTGGGTTCAAGCGATTCTCCTACCTCAGTCTCCTGAGTAGCTGGGATTACAGGTCTCCGCCACCACGCCCAGTTAATTTTTGTATTTTTAGCAGAGACGGGGTTTCACCATGTTGGCCAGGCTGGTCTCGAACTGTTGACCTCAGGTGATCCACCCGCCTCAGCCTCCTAAAGTGCTGGGATCATAGGCGTGAGCCACCACACTTAGCCTTTTTTTTTTTTTTTTTTTTTTTTTTCAGAGACAGGGTCTTACTCTGTCACTCAGGCTAGAGCTCAGTGGTGTGATCACAGCTCACTGCAGCCTTGATCTCTCGGGCTCAAGCCATTCTCCCACTTCGGCCTCCTGATAGCTGGAACTACAGGCGTGTGTGCCACCACCACACCCAGCTATTTTTTTTATCTTTTTAGAGACAGGGTTTCACTATGTTGCCCAGGCTGGTCCCTGGCACAGGAGATTCTCCTGCCTTGGCCTCGCAAAGTTCTGGGATTATAGACGTGAACCACCACACCCAGCATCTTTATCTTTTTAAAAGAACAATTAAGCCCACCCCAAAAAGCACCTGTGAGAACTAAATAAAATAATGTAGGGGAAGTTCCCAGAGTTTAGGAGGTATTCCATAAATGTTAGCTCTTCCCTTTGCTTCCCCCCTTTCTCTTGTGCTCCCAGCTCCTGGGGAGATTATAATGAGGCAGTTATTATATTTTCATTGTGTGCCCTGATATGCCAGGTCCCGGGTGAGTCACAATCGACTGTCACATCAGAGAGTCCAGCTCGTCTCTAGAAAGTGGAATACACAGTTGGCGGTGAGGAACTCCAACATGGAGTGCCCGTACCCACTGCCCCTCCGACCCTGCCCACTGCTGTCTGCACGTTGGACAAGCTTCCACTGGCTTACAAGTCCCTGAGCTCTGTACCATGCCCCCTTCCATACTTCTGGGGTATTTCTGTCCATAGCAAAACATGCCAGCCACCAAACAGTTGGGTTTAGAATGGAAGGAAATGGGCAGCAACTTCATTGAGGAGATGATGACCAAGCTTATGAGAAGGCTTTAATGAGGCAGCTCTGCTGTCAATCCATCTGAGCGAACAAAGCAGGAATCTGTCAAATCAGCAAAGGTATTATATATGGAGAAATAGAAAATAACTGCCTCCTCTCTGAAAACATTTAGCTGGGTGTAGGGTGGAGGGTGGGACACAATAAAACCAAACCTGCGGAGGATGAAGTGGGGCGAGCTGTTAATGAATCTGGCATTCAAAGATGTGGGTTAACTCAAGGAAGGTGGCTCCATTCCCAGGTTTGATTCAGCCAGTTCCGGGAAGCTGTGGGGGGTCTTCTCTGAGGTCAGCAGCAGTTAAGCTAAAATATTCAACCGCTTATTATTCCTGTAGATTACACCACATTCCCCACAGGATTCTGGGAACTCAACAATAGTCTCACGTTGGCTGAATTAGTTCAGCCCTGAATTTCTGAGATCATCCTTAATTCAGAGACTACCTTCTTATTTCTTTCTGACCTTCCCTCCTTGGAAAACTGGGAAGACTTGCAGGTGACTCTGGTTCTGAAAGTCACCCTGACACCATTTCTGGTGTTCTAATGTGTATCATTTGTTTAACACACCCATGGCTTTATTGACACCTGGAGATAGCTCATTGCTATTGAGGCAAAAACAATGGTTCTGTCTTCTTTGGAAGAAACAAGAAGATGCCTGCTCTGAGAAAAGACAGGTTCAGGAGATACTCTGAGAGTTTAGATAGGAGGAAAACCACAGAGAGAAGGTTCTTAGCTGGGCAAAAGTTGAGGAATTGAACTATCCTTGTTTCTTGGAATGATTAGACTGAAAGAAATGGAATATTCCATAAGCTCTATCTTGCTGGCTTCACCCATGTCTGTGGGAGATGAATAGGTACATATCACTCCTGTTTCCAGACAAAGAACCCACAGCTCGGACTCTAAGTGACGTGCACAAAACCACAAAGGCAAACACAAGATGAAAAATTTTCTGGGTTCCAGCCTTGGAAGCTGGGCCAGGAAAAGCAGATCAGGTGGCTGGTCAGAGACATCTGGGTAGAAAAAGAAGGATGAATGGTTTCCCAGGTTGGACATGGCAGGAGGAGACCATGTCTACCCACACACTTCTGCCCAAAGGCAGATTTCATCTTTACATGTCTGCAGCAATTTCTTTTCACTCAATATTTGTCTAAGAGTGTTTTGCTGACAGCCGCCTTTCCGGGGAGAAGTGTTGGGAAATTGGATTAGAAATGTTCTATTCTAAAGGTCAGAGCCACAGTAATTAGCACAAACAAGCTTGAAGAGGGGCAGCCAGGGGCGGCTGGGCCAGAGAGCGGCTGTGTCTTCGTAGTTCCTAAGGCTCTGAGTCTGTGTCTTTGAAGACGATTCCACCATAGATGAAGGTCTAGTGTATGTGGTGTGTGTGTGCTTAGTTCTATGCATTTTTATCAAATGTAGAGTCATGGGACCACCACCAAAGTCAAGAAACCAACAGTTCCATCCAAGTACACCGTTTTGACCTATGCTCTTCCCTCTGCATGCAGAGTCTTCCTTCATTTGATCTTCCTTGGTTTGGGACAACTCCTGTGCCTCTTTCAAGACTCAACCCACACATCATCGCCTTTAACAAGCATGCTGCGGTGGTTCACGCCTGTAATCCCAGCACTTTGAGAGGCTGAGGCAGGCGGATCACGAGGTCAGGAGCTCAAGACCAGCCTGACTAATATGGTGAAACCCCATCTCTACTAAAAATGCAAAAAATATCTGGGTGTGGTAGCGCATGCCTGTAGTCCCGGCTACTCAGGAGGCTGAGGCAGGAGAATTGCTTGAACTCGGGAGGTGGAGGTTACAGCGAGCCAAGATCGCACCCCTGCGCTCCAGCCTGGGCCACAGAGAGACTCTGTCTCAAAAAATAAAAAAAGAAAAAAAAGAAAAACATGCTCTGATCTCTTGCCCACTTGTGGAGGCCTTGCCCCTGGTCCCTGGGGCTTCCAGTGATTACCTCCTTAGAGCTTTCCTTGTTTGTTTGTAGTTATCACCTCCCCTACACTGTGACTTTCTTGTGGTCAAGGATAGTGTCTCTCAGACCTCGGCATCATCAATACTTAGCATAGTGCCTGACACTTAGTAGGAGATCAATCATTGCTGAATAAGATTGGATTTTATAGAGAATAATTATCTCACGGCCTACAGCAAAACCATACACAAGAAAAGCTATCGTTTAATTAGGATTTAATATACTCGACTAATACCGATATAGTTGCATTGCTAAAACACATTAATATTTAATTAGTCTGAGTTATTTTGCAAGGATGTATGTGTGAGTGTGTACAGTGATGGTTTGCATGCAATTTCACCTCTTCTTTCAGAAGTATGAAGTATATGCTGCAGTGGACTAAAGGTTTGTGCTCTCTTGCCCCCAGTTCAGATGTCACGATTATAAACCTCAAGGTGATGGTATTAGGAAGTGGGACCTTTGGAGGTTAATTAGGTCATGACGGTAGATCCCTCATAAATGAATTAGAGCCCTCAAAAAAGAGGCCAAAAAGAGCTCTCTTGCTGCTTTCTGCCACGGAAGGATATGGAGATGTCAGTTGTCTACAGCCGGGAAAAAGGTCCCCTCACCACAGCCTAACCATGCTGGCATCCTGATCTTGGACTTCCAGCTTCCACACTGTGAGAAACTAATTTCTATTGTTTATAAGCCACTCAGTCAATAGTACTTCGTTGTAGCAGCCTACATGGACTAAGACATGTGCAGATGCTTTCCTAAACATTGACACTAAATTTTGCTTTAGTGTCACATTCAGCTTCATCAAAGGCCAGCTTTTAAAAGTCACATTAAAATCACCTCTCTCCAGCTGCCTTTTCTAGAAAACAGTCACTCAGTGCCTCTATATAACTTATCTGCATGGTACAATAACAACTCCTGTGCCTCTTTCAAGACTCAACCCACACATCATCACCTTTAACAAGCATGCTGCGGTGGTTCACGCCTGTAATCCCAGCACTTTGGGAGGCTGAGGCGGGCAGATCACGAGGTCAGGAGTTCAAGACCAGCCTGACTAATACGGTGAAACCCCATCTCTACTAAAAATGCAAAAATTATCTGGGTGTGGTGGCGCATGCCTGTAGTCCCGGCTACTCAGGAGGCTGAGGCAGGAGAATCGCTTGAACCCGGGAGGTGGAGGTTACAGTGAGCTAAGAAAATCATGATCTCCTCTGTGGAACTTGTAAGCTTCTCTTTCTGATAGCCAGATGTACACAACTGACCATTGTTTTCTCTTTGACATGGTTGCCAGGAAGTTCACAGTCCCATCTGAATCTTGTTTACTGATTGTCAATCATTCTGTTAACTGCTTCGTGACCTGTAGATCTTGGGAGAATTACAAACTATTGTTTAGTAAACAAATCTCGGTTCTTTCTTTCCTTGGTGTAAGACACAGGGAGTGGCCTATTTGAGGCGCTCCATCCAGCTAGCAGCTTCTCTTTAGTGATTTTAGATTTGGGGCTCAAATTATTATTGTTGTTGTTGTTTTCATTTTCGTTTTTTTTTTTTTTTTTTCCAAAGCATCTGGATTCACATAGCCCATCCCTCTGACCCCTGGTGAGTGACCTGTACTGGAGCTTACTTTGGACTGCTCTGGAGGACCCTGGCCTCATTGAGGGTTTCTCCATAATCCCTCAAAGGGAATTTCACATGTTTTGTATAATCTGGGTGGAAATTCCTTATGGGTGTTTTCATAAAATACAGTAACAGCAAAACAGACAAAAATTTAATTTTCTCCTTCCTTCCTTTCTTTTTTCTTTCTTTCTTTTTTCTTTTTCTGTTTTTTGAGATGGAGTCTCACTCTGTCACCCAGGCTAGAGTGCAGTGACACAATCTCAGCTCACCGCAACCTCCCAGGCTCAAGTTATTCTTGTGCCTTAGTCTCCTGAGTAGTGGGGACTATAGGCGTGTGCCACTATGCCCAGCTAATTTTTGTATTTTTAGTAGAGATGGGGTTTCACCATGTTGGCCAGGCTGGTTTCCAACTCCTGACCTCAAGTGATCCACCTGCCTTGGTCTCACAAAGTGTTGGGATTACAGGCGTGAGCCACCGCGCCTGGCCTCTCCTTCCTTTCTTGATCTTGACTTTTCTATTCCTCTTTTATTTCTCTGACTTTATTTTATAATCACTTATGGTGAAATGCCCTAAATCCTTTACAGACAGAAAAAAAATCTCTATGTCCAGCTCTGACCAGAGACATTGGATAGCATATTTGTACACATTCATTTTCTCAGTATTTATTCTGCAGATATTTACTGAACCTTAAACTATGGACTAGACACTCTAAGCACTAGGAATATCAGAAGTAATAGTATTACTTCTACTACTATTTTTAATAATCTTAATTCTACTACTATTACTACTACTACTACAAGGTAATATAAGCAAATATTCATTGGGTGGTTACTCTGTGTGCCAGGCTTTATAAGACTTTATCTCTTTCAATCCTCACAATGATAGCACCTATAAAATAGATGCTATTATTATGTCTAGTTTTCACATAAAGAAACTGACACACAAAAAGTGTATCTAACTTGTCTACATCCATGCCTCTGCTCACCCCCAGTGTCTCCAACTCTGTGAATCTTGCCTGATCTTAGCCTCCTTCTACTCCCTCAATGGGCAAAATGGATAACTCCCTTCTCTTTGTTCTTGGAACCATTTTATCTTATTATTGTTTCTACTGCAGCACAAATCATAGTATATTGCAATTATGTGTTCAGATGGCTAAGAATTGCCTTGGACTCCAGTCTTCTTGAAGACAGAGATGCACCTCATTATCTTCATATTCCACAGGCCCACTCTTACAAAGGGATGGATATGCTAATTCCTACCCATACACGTTAGGTTGAGATGTGCAGCCTTTGACTGAAGGCTCAGGCAGCTGTGAGAAAAAAGAAAGTCTTCAAATCCCAGGGGTGTCCTTCCAGACACCTGAAGACAAGGCTTCTCAGGCCGGGTCAAGTACGTGTGTCACAACTGTCAAATGCAACCTCCACTCAAATACCTAAGACAGCCATTGGGAGACAGAGCAGCATACCTCAGCATAATCATTGGCCCTTCAACTTCAACTCAACTTTAATCTAGTTCTTGGCTTTCTTTTTCTGCTAAGAACCACCAGGATGGACAGGATTTAGCCCTATTTCATTTCCCTCCTTGTCTGAGTTCTGGAGGAAGTGCTAATGAGCAGTGGCTTGGCTAAAAGGAAGGCTGCAGAAGTCAGGTGAGACATCATTAAACTGGACGCTCAAGGCCAGCCCAGCCCCACATCACTGCACTGCCTATACTGTCCATCTACATGCCCAGGGCCCTGCAGCCTCATGGTCCCCAGCCTTCCTCCCCGATTCCCACGGGTAGTGTGAGCTTTATCTGTAGGAGCATCCTGTCCAAAGGCAAACTTAGATCATTGGAATCTATTAGCATAGATTAGACTAGCAAATGGTGCTGAGTCTCTACTACGAGCCAGGCACTGAGCTAAACGTTTCACATGCTATTTTGTTTAATCCCCACAACAGCCCTCTAAGGGAGGTACCATTATTAGTTCCATTTTCAGTTGAGGAAACCAAGGCTTAGAGGGGTTAAGTACTTTGTCTAAGCTTGTGAAGGCTGAGCTGGAAGTGGAACCTGAGACCTGCTTTTCATAGCACAGTGCTTTCTCTGCCAGTCTCTCAGAAGCAGGGCTCTGGTGGAGTGACAGGAAGGATAGATAGGTATTTTGGAGGAAGGGAGGGATGTGAGGGAGAGGGAAAAGCCAGAAAGCTGGGGGGTCTCGATTGCTGGGTAGATCCAAATGGTTCAGGTGCTCACTGACTCCAGACTGGGTGGTTTGTTGCTGGCAGTGCAGCATTCACTTACATTCATGTGCCCATAAGTCTGAGACTCCATTTCTTTAGCTATGCAACAGGGGCAACCATACTAAAACATCATAGTACTCCAAGTGTCAAATGCCAAAACGTTGATGAGTAACCTCAGAGTATGGCACCACGTCTGTGAGGCTGATGATGGTGGTGAAGAAGGCCCTATGCCCCCAGAAAGAGGATCATGGAAGACAGAAGGGCTCCACTAAAAGGAGAGAGGCAATGCTGCAGTTTTCCTGCTTCCTGGCTTTGCCCATGACTACCTCTGAGGAGTTGCTCAGGGCACTGTGCTTGTTAGGAACAAAGGGCCTCCGGCACGCTCATTTTGCAAAGATGAAGTGTCTGCAGAGCTGCTCACTGCTCACAGAAGGCCCCCTTGGAAGTTTCAAATAAGTAGTTCCCAGCGCTGGGTCAGTGCCCTTCATCATGGCACCAGACACAACTCAAGGTCCATCCAAATGAAGTTAGTGGGAAAAAGTGGCAGGATGCTAAGTATTCCTCAACTTAATGCAGGTGAAAAGGTCTAACCCTGTGAGCCTCACAGGGCCACATTTTGGGCTTGAATCTCAAATCTAGAACTATCCTTTTCTCCCCATTCCCCACTCACTACTAACAACATCTTGAGGTTCTCAGTAGAACTGCAAAATGGAGGGTAATTTTAGCCTTTCTTTTCCTGATTACAGATGCTTAAACTAGAAGTGACACTTAAAATGTTTAATGCCATCTCTCATTGGGTTCTCACAAAGCATGTGCTCTAGTGTGTCTACTGATGAGCATTTCATTCCTGATGGAGATGGCTCACTCCAACTGAGGACAGCTTAGATGGTTTCACACCTTCCTTATGCTAAATCATTCAAGTAGGTTTCTGTTCCTGATGGTTCTAGAATGTCCAGTCTCAACTTAAAAATGAAGCAGCTTCACACTTCGATCCCCAAAGTCTTCTATTTTTCAAAACTTTCCATTGTGGGTAGTTTGAAATCTGTTCTGTTTACTCTCCTGATTTTGTTTACCATGTGTTGGCTGTTTCAGAGAAGTCAGCCTTTGTACTGCCCCAGTCTACGCCTTTAACCTGGCTTCCTGACAGCAGAGGAACTGAGAAGGGCCTGAGATGGGCCTGGAGTTGAAGTCATGGAGGGAAGAAGGTTTTTTGTTGTTGTTGTTCCTCAGAAGAGGCTGAAGCTCTATGAGAAGGTAGCAGTGAGCAACTAACTTCCTTCCCTCCCTCCCTCCCTCCCTTCCTTCCTCTCTCTTCTCATCTCCACGGATGTCCTCTCTACTTCACCAAGTCTTTACCTTCCTCCCTCCTTTCTTCTTGCTCAGCCATTTCTCTTGGTCCCAGGCTATCTTTATCCCACCTCCTGTCTCCCATCTCTCAACGGAAGTGTAAGAAGAGCATGGCTGGGAGTGTCTGCAGCAGGATGGGGCCAAACCTACATCTCCTATTATTAACTCCATTTGAATGCTGGAAGCAGGCCAGTGATAGCAGAGGTCACAGAGGTTGTGGTGGTGGTTGTGGCAGTAAGAATAACAAGAGTCTTCATGCATTATGTGGCTATTACTTGTCCTAGATTATCCCCGATTTTACTTCTCTAAGAATCTATTTGCTCATCTACATTGGATGATTCATTGCTCATCCAATGTAGATGCTTAGATAAATGAGGGCTTGTCTACACCCTCAGACAGGCAAGTGATAGAGTAAGAGTTAGCCCCAAGGCTGTTTGGATCCAAATAGAGAATCCCCATTCTTTCTCCCATACTCCCCTGCTTCTTCATTCACTCCTAGGGCAAAGCCAGATGCAGCAGAAATGTATGCAGGAGCAAGGTCAAAGGTGAAGGCATTGAGGACTGGCACATTCTCTTGTTACAAATTGGATTTTCCTCCATCCTTCCTTTATATCCCCTCTACCCTCCAAGAACTCTACAAGTCACTGGATGACTTTCATTGTTGGCTAAAGTTTGATGCAAATTAGGAAGTAGCAAACATTCGCTTCTGATTCCTACCAATCTTCTATGTCTGCACTTCTTTACATTTCCCACAGCCTCTAACAGACAGGAAATACCTGTAGGGCAGTGTCCTCATCTTGGTCTTTCTTGTTTCTTGGGGACCTAGTACAGTGCTCAGCACTAAGCAGGTTCTAGGTAAATATGGAATGAATGAATGAATGAATGAATGAATGAATGAATGAATTGAATTAACCATGTCAGCAGACCCAGGACCCTCAGGCTGCCTCCTGTTTATTTGGGGTGCACCCTGCTATTCCTCACCTGGGTTGTCTTTCCCTTTCCTCACCAAAGTACAATTAGGGTCCATCCCCATAGTATGTTGCAAATTAAAATAGAGAGTGAATGTCCTCTCTTCTCAATAAAGGGACAAAAAACCTGAAAGGAAAGCTGTCATCAAGACCATAAAACTCTCCCCAAAGCACTAGTTCAAAAGAGAGACAGGAAGAGGCAGAGTCGCATTCCGATGTTTTCAGGAGCAGGCGTGTGATTACTCAGAAGAAAGGGAAGAAGAGGGTTGAAGGAAGAACTTATGTTTCTTAACTAAATGCAGGGTAATTTGTTTTTTACTTGCTTTATTTATTTGATGTCTCCATCTTGTAGATGGCATTTACAATTAGTTGGACTTAGTTACTTAACTTGAGTGATGGTGTCACTTGCTTAAGGTCACACAGTTAGTAAGTTATAAATTCATGATTCAACTTGGAAATGCTGGACTCCAGAGTACCCATTTTTCCCCCAACAAGTCTAAGAAGCCATTAGTTTTTGAAGTTTCCACGTGTAAAGTATGTGATTCTTCACTGCTGCATGCTAAGGCTTTCCAATGTTACTATCTGAATGGCATGGCTTGGGAGGAGGGCTGAGTGCTGCTCAGAAGGCTGGCCCCTGTGCCAACTGCCCCCCCACCCGTAGATGTACGTTATTCTAACATTCTGAAGTGGACACTATCCATGACCCACCCAGAGTCCTCCGACCCCCTCGACCACGTCTATGCATTCCTCTTCGAGGTTACATGTGCTTTTGCCTCCAACGCACAGAAGTGCCTTTCTTCTTTGAAGGATTTTCTTGGGTGTAAAAAACTGAAAATGCCTGGAAATTAATGTCCTTCAGGCATACCCTTAGCCAATGACTGACAGGTACAGGAGTAGGAGAGCCCAGCCCCCAGGACAGCACAACTCTGAGGTGTAATTAACACCCCAGAACCCCCTGTAATATCAGTCTTGGGGCCACTGCCTGAATATATTTACTTCCTGTCTTGTTCCCTGCTCTTCGACCTTGCTCTCCTTCCCCTATTCCCTTACCAGTCTCCCCTGAGACTTGCTATAAATCAGTTGCACATGAATCTTCATCTTAGGGGAAGCCAACCTTGCCATAACTCCTACCTCATCATCTATGACTTAGATCCCTAAAGGTGAGTCATATTCTAGCCCGTTGCTTTCCAATAGGATTAATTAACAATGTCTTTTAAATAGAGTGAGTTCACTCCATAAGGCTATTGTTATGGACTGAATTATGCCCCCTCAAAATTCACGTGTTGAAGCCCTAACTCCCAATGTAACTATCTTTGGAGATAGGACTTTTAAGGAGGTAATTAAGGTTAAATGAGGTTATAAGGGTAGGAAAGTTTGATAGGACTGATGTCCTTATAAGACATAGAGCTAGGGTGCTTTCTCTCTCTCTCTCTCTCTCTCTTTCTCTCTCTCTCTCTCTCTCTCTCTCTCTCTCTCTCTCTCTGTCTCTACCTCCCAGCACAAACAGAGGAAAGGCCAGAGGAGCACACAGCAAGAAGGTGGCTGTCTGCAGGTCAGGAAGAGAGACCTCCCCAGACACCAACACTGCTGGCACAGTGGTCTTGAACTTTCAGCCTCCAGAAGTGTGAGAAAATAAATTTCTGTTGTTTAAGCTCCCCCGGTCTGTGTTATTTTGTGCCCAGTCTGTGTTATTTTGTTATGGCAGCCCTGGTAAACTAATACAGTTACTAATGAAACACTCTAGGTTTTTAAACATAATTTGATGTTTAATGTTTGGAGAAGAGTGAGGACGCAAATATGGTCAAAATAGTTTAGTTCGTGGAAATAATGCTTGGGTCAAAACAAGTCATGAAATAATTAGGAATTAAACAAAACCCATGTACCAAGCATCTGCCCTGTACCAAGCAGGGAATGAGTGATACAGCAACGGGCAATGCATAGCTCTGGCCCTCAGATGGCAGGGTGGTATGAGACAATCTTGGAGAAAGGGTGGACAGTAAGTCTGGCATAAATCCTTATCGACCCTGACTCAACCTGCCAAGGCTCAAAACGTCACCATAAGCAGTGACATTATGGCTGGAGTCATCTGATCGCTATCTCCAACATCATAATCACCAGCCCCACCTTCACCAGCAGCACCCGTAGCTGCAGCCCCAATGTCGAAGAGACCCTGGTCAATCTCCCCAGGGATACCTAGGCTGTGTTGGTTGCTCTTCAAACCAAAACCACCACTACACCTGCTTACAAGAACCTTTCACACATTGGGACACATGCAATGGAATAAGAAAATGAGTCAGAGAAACACATGGCATTAAAGAACCATGTAAGCAATGTGCCTAGGGAGCTCTGTTTTGAGGACTTGGAAAAATGACAGAGTGTTTTGCTACTTATTAGGGGAATCTTCCTATCTGACTGCTAAAGAGCCCTACTCACTGTTCCATCCCTCCATGCCAAGTGTGCTCATGGAACAGAGAACAAGTGTATCAACAACTTGAACCTGGGATAAAGAGCAAAGAAAATGTGTTACTGCAAAAACAAAAAATGCTGTACTAGAGTTCGTCACAGTAGCAGGCACTTGTGATATCCCACTTCTGATTTCAGACACTGTTATGAGGGGACAGTTCCCTGCAAGTGTAGGCTGATGCTGACCTGTGATCTACTTCAAGAATGTTCTGTGTTTATTTCCTGTTTATGCCTCGCTCTCAAATCCCTGGGAGTCCTCTCAGTCCTCATCCAAAGGCAGCCTGGAAGTCTGAAAGTGAATGGTCCTGGGGCAATTCTCAGCAACAGGGAGGTGACCAGCCTCCCATCCTTCAAGCCATCAATTCAATTCTGCGCACTTTCCAGAAGTGCTCAGAACGGCTCACTGAAGCCCCTGTTGTCTACAGCAACAACCTTGGCAATGCAACCCTATATTATCTTTGTCTCTTCCTTCTCATTCTTGCATCTCCCGTCCCTCATTCCTTCCTTGGAATAAGCTTTCTGCACCCATATCTCTCCCTCATCCTCTGCTTTCAAGGGAATGGACTAAGACAGCCACTATTAAGCAACATGTGCTACACACAGGAGCCTAATGATTTTTCTCCGAGGCCTTTTAGCTTTAGTTGGGTGGTAGCCATAATTTAGATGGCCATTGATGAGTTTCGCCTTTTGGTTGAAAAAACCACATTTCCAATAAGGGCATCACTGAGTTAAAGATAGAATTTTACCACTCTATTAGGCTCTTCAAATGTCTAAAATAGGATGCTTTACTAAAACAACTAAGTAAAATAAGTTATTGATAAGTAATATTCACTAGCATTGGGATTCATCCATGTGTTTATACATTCAACAACTATTTCTCAGTGTCTGCTGTGATCAGTCCTGAAGATATAGCAAAGTTCATGAGAGTGCCTCCCCTCATGGTGTTTAAAATCGAGCAGAAAAAGCACATTAAACAAGTCGTTAAATCGATTAGTATGAGTACAACCAAGAAAAAACAAAGGGATGCTGTTAAAGTGACTAATAGAGATCTGATAAAGAATAGGGATGTGGTGGAGTCAGAAATCCATAAGTAATTGTGAATTAATATTTCCAAGAGAATAATACAACTGTACGGCTGATAGAAAACCACATAGATATATAAACAGAAAGGTACAAGCCAGTGTCTGTATTAGTTTGCTTGGGCTGTCATAATGAGATACCAGACTGGGTAGCTGAAACAAAAGGAATTTATTTTCTCCCAGTTCTGAAAGCCTGGAAATCCAAGATCAAGATACCAGCAAGACAGGTTTCATTCTGAGGCATCTTCTCTTGGCCTGTATAGGCTGCCATCTTGCTGTTGCCCACATGACCTTCTCTTTGAAAGTCCAAGGGGAGGGGTAGAGAGAGAGAAAGAAAGAGAGGGCCCAGACCCAAGAGGATTTTTTCCCCCTGGAAGAGCTCCCCAGGCATTCAGCCTCTGGCCTTCGACATTCAGCTGCAGGTTACCCTCAGAATCAACATCTATCCTGAGAAGCTCTGGTGTTTCCCCAAGTCTGGCTACATATTAGATAGTCCAATCAATGCTAACACAATTTGGTTTTTGAGGGAAATAGTTTTGTCATAATACTACATCCTTCTATTGTTTTTAAATAAAAAGGAAAAACAAAAAGAAAGCTGTACATCAGGTAAAGCAACACTCCATGTTGGCCTGATGCTTTATGAAGTTTTGGGAGGTAAGCATGGAGGCACCTTAACACCAGTTTTTGAGCAAAAGTTCTAGAAGCTGGTTTAGAACTACACACCTATGGGTACACTTGATGAAAACTGCAAAAGGCTATGACAGGCCCAGAAATATGACCAGCAACCCCGTGAGCCTTTGGGGCATCTGAAGGAATTGAAAAATGATATCCCCTTCAGATGAACAGTAAAAGCCAAG
Organism: Macaca mulatta; assembly: GCF_049350105.2. Lineage (NCBI taxonomy): Eukaryota > Metazoa > Chordata > Mammalia > Primates > Cercopithecidae > Macaca > Macaca mulatta. The sequence continues at coordinate 12,937,318 of NC_133421.1, read as the reverse complement.
GTACTGGAATTCTCTTTGTTCTGCCTGGCATTTGGGGGTGTCCAAGGACCTGTGTTTTTAACAAAGATGACTTTATGACTGTTTTAAGGATTGAACAGATTCTTGTACGGGGTGCCAGGTTTCAAGTTAGGTCCTCTTAGTATAAGCTCTCTTTTCTGAATCTAAACCGATTTGCCTTGTCATTTCTAAAAATCTAGTAGGTTTCTGGATATTGTAAAGATACTGAGGACAGATACAATTGTGTAAATTTCATAGTGTTTTATTTTGAGGTGAGAGTTTTGTTATAGTTTATAAAATATATTTTCCTATTCAGACCTCAGGGCTATTTAGGAACCTACAAATAAATGTGATTCCCAGCAGCTTCAATTTTTGATATTCCAAAAGTTAATAATCTTTAAGTTAAATATAATGTGATATTATTCAGCAAAAAGAATGTTTTTCCCTTTTAACTTCTAACAAATTGTGTATCTAATGTTTAAAAATACGGAAAAAAGTGATAATGTAAAAATGTGGAATAATTGTGGCTAAAGAACAAAAAATCACTTGCTAAATAAAACACATTCTTATGGTTAAAAAAAAGAGAGAGAGGGGGAAGCAGAGAGATATATATAGAGAGAGCTCATAAGTTCTCAAGCCTCTCTTTTGAAGACACTAATCCCATTATTAGGGCCCCATCCTTGTGACCTCATCTAACCCTAATTATCTCCCAAAGGCCTCATCTCTCAATACCATCACTTTTGGGGTTACAACTTGAACATATGAATTTTGAGGGGATATATTTAGTCCATACCAGTGCCTTTTTCAACAACTTTTAACTGTTTGCCAATCTCTAAAACCTGTGAAATAGGCTAGGGTACGAAGATTTAGAAATGTGGTAATACATTCTCCCTTCCCTGTCCTCTGCTTTGGATATTTCTTTGCATTTCAGATTCAAAGACCATTTAAATACACTAGATGATAGAGACTAGAACAGTGTGTTGGACAGAAACATCTTAAAACATAGGAGAAAATGGTAATAGGTACAGTTAAATAACATATAAATCTTACATGTCTTATGTAAGTCTCTCTTGTACCTAGAGAAAAATTCTAAATGTGACACAACGGACACCTGAAAAAACTAAGAAAGAATTTGTCTAAACTTAGTCACACCTCTTGTTTTATGCTCAGAAACATGGGAATGCTATGTTTATAAACCTGTAAAAGTAATTGATTTTAGGGGCTGTCAAGTGGCTGGGGAGATCATGCCAAGGTCAGTGTGCATTGGTGTTAGACACCACTCCAAATATGAAAAGAATACAGACTTGTGAGAAAATTAGGGAGGAAAAATATTTAACCCAGGTGATTAGAAAAAGTGTTGCCGGCTGGGCATGGTGGCTCACGTGTGTAATCTCAGCGCTTTGGGAGGGTGAGGTGGGCAGATCACCACATCAGGAGTTCAAGACCAGCCTGGGCCAACATAGAGAAAGCCCGTCTCTACTAAAAATACAAAAACTAGCTGGGTGTTGTGGCGGACATCTGTAATCCCAGCTACTCAGGAGGCTGAGGCAGGAGAATCGCTTGAACCCGAGAGGCGGAGGTTGCGGTGAGCCGAGATTGCGCTACTGCACTCCAGCCTGGGTAACAGAGCGAGACTCAGTCTCAAAAAATAGAAAAAGAAAAAGTGTTCCGAAATAAGAAATGTCCTGGGATATACTGCATGTGATTCTGGGCATGCTGGGAGTAATGCGCACTGATTCTGACCTCTCACAACCATTTTTCCTTCTTTGACAACAGCCTCTTGATTTCATCCTGGGAAATTACCTATTTTTCCTTTGGCGCAGTCTTGTTTGGATGGCAGATCCCCAGATCAAGTCCCTAAGATGTTCTCCTGGAGCTCTGCATCTTGAGTAGAGTAAACAAACAGCAGAACAAGGATGGGTGAATGTCATTCAATCCATCGGGTCTCTCTTACAAGTGGATTCTCTAGAGTATCCAGGGTCCTGAATGTTTCTAAGCCAGAGTTTTAGTTTATTTTTTGAAGGTTTTCTGAATGTAACCTTTTAAAAAATATATAACAGCTAGGTATATACCCAGTAATGGGATTTCTGGGTCAAATGGCATTTCTAGTTCTAGATCCTTGAGGAATCGCCACACTGTCTTCCACAATGGTTGAACATGCACATGCATGTTTACTACGGCACTTTTCACAATAGCAAATACTTGGAACTAACCCAAATGTCCGTCAATGATAGACTGGATCAAGAAAATGTGGCACAAATACACCATGGAATACTATGCAGCCATAAAAAAGGATGAGTTCATGTCCTTTGCAGGGACATGGATGAAGCTGGAAACCATCATTCTCAGCAAACTAACACAGGAACAAAAAACCAAACACCACATGTTCTCACTCATAAGTGGGAGCTGAACAATGAGAACACATGGACATAGGGAGGGGAACATCACACACCAGGGCCTGTCAGTGTGTTGGGGGCTAGGGGAGGGAGATCATTAGGAGAAATAGCTAATGTAGATGATGGGTTGATGGGTGCAGCAAACCACCATGGCACCTGTATACCTATGTAACAAACCTGCACATTCTGCACATGTACCCCAGAACTTTAAGTATACTATAAAAAAAAATAGCTGTATTGAGATACAATTCACTCATTTGAGGTATATGATTCAATGGTTTTTTGTGTATTCACAGAGTTGTGCAACTATTACCACAATCAAATTTAGAACATTTTCATCACCCACAAAGAAACTCTGTACTCATCAGCAGTCACTCTCCATTTCCTCCTGCTCTCCAGCCCCAGGCAATCAATAATCTACTTTCTGTTTCTATAGATTTGCCTATTCTGGATATTACATATGAATGGAATCATACAATATGTGTATATATATATTTTTAATACAACACTGGCTTCTTTCACTTTGCATAATGTGTTCAAGCTTTGTGTCTGTTGTAGCATGTGTTCATTCTTTTTATGGGTAGACATAGGCTATTGTATGAATGTGGTATATTTTATTTATCCATTAATCAGTTGATGAATTGACAGAGATAAAGTGGTTTCTCTCCTTTGTTTTTATGAGTTATTCTATGTCCTCCCAATAAATTCCTTCTCTAGTTAAGTTAGGCAGGGTCAGTTACCATTGCTTGAAGCTAAATAACTGTAACGGATCAAATTTTCTCTATAACTGCCCATATAGAACATATATTTCAGATGCAGTGTTCCCTAGGGTTTAGGTGGCACGCAGCCCTGTCTCATTCAACTTCAAACTTTCTTTACAGGACTTTCAGTGAAGTAGGCTGAGTGTAAACATCATGGCAGCAAAGCAGAACTTACAGATAATTGAGTGTTTTGACTGTTGATTCAACAGTCCCATTCTCACTGACTCAGAGGAGTCCACCCTACTGAGTGTTGCGAGAGAAAAGCTCATGGCCAACAGCAGAACCTATCCTATGCAGTAGTATGAAGTCACAGAAATCCATTTTTATTTTTAATCCTTGTGGCTTCCTCTCAATAAACCATTCTTCCACCACCACCTCAATGCTTTTATCCTTTCTTCCCTGATCTCTCAACTTCCATTTTCACGGAAGAACCCAATATTGGTTTTATAAACCCTCAGGGTGAGTTTGAATCTTTTTTTTTTCCCTCTTACAAGCAAATTTGCTTTTAGGATTCTAGTGTACCTAAAGAGCACTCTGTTAATGGCAAGGCATTTGACCTCAGTTTGTTATATCTATATAATGGGAATGTGGGGTGGTTGGACAGGCCGGTGATGTTTCAACTTTTGTTAGCAACAGAACCAATTCTTCAAGTGCTATCATAGGTGGAAGCCTAAAACACAGGTGAGCCCAAGGAAGAGCTACTCTGTTTTTGTTTTTGCTTTGTTTTTGTTGTGTTTTTAACTTAGAATACCTGTCTGCCTTTCAATGGTACAGCATGCCCGGGTGTGTATGTAGACTGAATAACTTAGGTTTAAGGAAACCTGCTGTTGGAGAAACAGGGAATGGATAGCTCTTGGACAAGATCAACCCCTACAGTGGGGTTTTCTGAAACATGGGTACCAAGTCACATGCTGGAAGTTTGAAGAAGGAATGGATCTAAAAAACATCTTGGACTCAAGAGATTAAAGAAACAAAATTAGCAGCTGGCAGTGTCCACAATATCATTTCCTCTGGAAGCATGCTTCCTCCTCGGACCATAGGAAAAGTTGGATTTAGTATGCAGTTGCAAATACTACATCTTTTACTCAGTTGATATACCTCCATCATTGAGCAAAGTCTGAGGCAGCCACAGAAACCTGTGTGGTGGTGGGTGTGGGTAATGGGGACAGAACCATAAAGGGCAGCTTATCCTGCTCCACACTCCCCTCTCTGCTGTCTCCTGTGTGGAGGGTATAACTGTCTACCAAGGGGACTGCATCCATCTAGGAATTCTGGACAGTGAGCAGCAGCGAGGAAGTACAGTCCTCAGTGGTATGGAGCAGAGTGGGGAGACGTGAACAATCAGAAGAGCAAGCTGCTGGGCTGATGACTAAGGGAGGGCTTGAGAAGAGAATCCCGTCTTTCCAATGGAAGAAGGTGTGGGAAGCTGATGCCAGGTGACAACATAATCTACGCTTCAGTCCCTCCCCAGATTATCCCAAACCTTGGCACCCCAGCCCTGTGTCAACCAGTCCCCCGCCCAATGAGGGGAGACTAACTTAGCAAATGCCCATTCCAGCCACAAAGGCTCCTCTGTGACCAGCTGCTCTGATGTGAGGATGCTGCTTCCGTCAAGCCTCTTTCAAAAGCCTCGTGCTGTGCTGTGTGTGTCAGAACAGGCTTGGGAAGGGATAACGCTTCTCCTGCTCTGTTTGTGTTCTTTGCTCTTCCAAAGTAAGAAGCCTTCAGAATGAATGAGGCAACAACGGGGTTCACACCCTACCTCTGAGTAATGCTGTAGGTGCCTCTGGTTCTTATTATGCCCAGCTGCATCCAGAAATAGAAGTCCGTTGGTATGCGGACACCATGGAGCCCAGGTCAGCCGAGGTAAAGGTGAGCCCTCATGCTGCCATAAGATATAAACAGGGCTCTCTTGAGGCAGCCTCTACACTCCCTCACTCCCTTCTCCTGCATCTTTTCTTCAATGATACATCAGTCAGGATAGGGTGGATTATGCTGGAGTAACAAACACCCCCAAACCTCTCATGACGCCAAACAAAAAAAGTTGATTTCTTGTTCATGCTACGTGTTCACTGTGGATTAGCGGAAGGCAGGATGAGAGCATCTCTTCATCATAGTCCCTCAGAGACTCAAACTTTGCTGGTGCCCTGCCAGGGGCCTCTGAAGGGCCTTGCAGTAAAACACTTGGTCCTGGAAGTAAGACTTCAATTCTACTCACATAGGTCACAACCAGTCTCGTGGCCTCGCCCAATCACAAAAGGGCCAGAAACTGCAGTTCTCCCATGGACTCAAGAGTGGGGAGATCCAGAAACGTTCGACAAATAGCCCTAATGACTAACATCGATGGAAAGAATGTAGTTTTAGGGTCAGAAAAACTCTGGGTTATAATCTTAACTCTGCTCTTCTTAGCTGTGTGACACACAGCAAATTATTGAAGTCTGTGATCCTCAGTTTCCTCATCTCAAAAGTGAGGAAATAATACCTTCCTTGGGGCATCTACTAGTGTTTACCACAGAAAATCGGTCATCGACAAACATTAGTTCCTTCTTCCTTTTCCTATTCAAATACCTGATCACAGGTAACTATCTTGATGGACATGATGTAATAATCACTTTCAACCTGAAGGCTAAATGCAGATAAACATTAAAGTTTTTTGGGTTTTTTTTCCCAACTCCTATGAGGGTTATTTGAATTTTTAAATTTTTTATTTATTTATTTTTGAGATGGAGTTTCACTCTTGTCACCCAGGCTGGAGTGCAATGTTGCGATCTCGGCTCACTGCAACTTCTGCCTCCCGGGTTCAAGCGATTCTCCTGCCTCAGCCTCCTGAGTATCTGGGATTATAGGCATGTGCCACCAGGCCCGGCTAATTCTTTTTTTTTTTAGGTAGAGATGGGGTTTCTTCATTGTTGGTCAGGCTGGTCTTGAACTTCCAACCTCAGGTGATCCACCTGCCTCGGCCTCCCAAAGTGCTGGGATTACAGGTGGGAGCCATAGCACCCAGCCGGATATTTGAATTTTAATTGGCAAAAAGTTCAAGTGGACAGATGGACTTTGAACACTATGGGATGAAACTTTCTGAACTGGTTCCTATGGTTCCCTCCCCCAACCTTAACACCTGTGTGAAACGCCCTCCCATTGTGACTTGCAAAAGTGATGGGATAGCACTTCTGAGATTAGGTAATACAAGACTGTGACTTCCATCTTATTTGTATTCTCTCTATCCGGCCCTCTCTCTTGACCACTCTGATGATGCAGCTGCCATGTTAGAGGGGCCCATGTGGCAAGGAACTGAGGGCAGTGTCCAGATAACAACTGGCAAGGAACTAAGATTCCCAGTCCGACAGCCCACAAGGAACTGGATCCTGCCAGCAAACGCTGAGTGGATTTGAAAGCGGATTCCTCCCCAGCTGAGCCTTCAGAAGACTGTAGCCCCAGCAACTGTGTGATTGTAGCCCTGTGGGAAACCATGATCCAGAGGCACACGGCTAATCCATGACCAGATTCCTGACCAAGAGAAGCTATGAAATAATAAATGTGTGTTGCTTTAGCCCCCAAGTTTTGAAATAATATGTTATGCTGCAATAGATAACTAATACAAACACTACTGAATGCCAAGCATTCTGCTTAGCACCATAGCCCCAGATGGGTAGGACATATCCCTGCCTTAAAGAGACAACCTTGCTGTCACCACTCAGTCCTCATACTCAGCGTCCCTCCTTCAAACAAGGACAGACCTTGCATTGAATCTGGTGTGGCCATGCTCAGAGTGGGCCTTTTCAGGACGTATATGTTCCTCCTTTGACTGCAAATTTCCTCATGCTGAACTTTACCTTCACCATTATAAAAGACTGAGCACATCCACATTTTTCATCTCTAATCAAGTTCTTTGATCAGAGACAATTTGGTGTGGTGCTTAAAATCACAGATTCTGTTATCAAGCTTGGTTCCATCACTAATTAACTGTGTGTCTCTGGGAAAGTTAACTCACCTCTCTGTGCTTCAGTGTTGTGTGTAAAAGGGGATGAAATAGAACTTGAGATAGGAGAGGGTAAAATGTGCATAGTCTAGTAAAGAGTGTAGCCTAGTGACTGGGAGATGGGTAAGTGCTTAATAGATGTCAGCTGTCACTAATCTCAGACTTCAAGCTTCATTCTACAGGCAGAGTGTTTGTCTGGTGAGTATCTATACTCTCTCATTGCTATTCTAGTCCCAGCAATTACACTCCATCTAAATTAGTAGACTAGGGGCAGCTGGAGCCAAGAATGGTCATAATTCAGTTCAACTCTATTTATGAGCTGTTCCCTCGCCTCCACCCAAGAACAGGGTGCCATGAATCCATGCCAGGCATTGTATGTGAAGTTTTTTTTTTGTTTTTGTTTTTTTCTACTCATGTGGTGGACTTGGGTTTTCTGTCCTCTCCACCTCCTTTTGACCCTTACACCACTGACCTTTTGCCGGAAGCAAGTCCTTTAGTACATTAATCCACCTAAGTAATGTCATGAACACAGCCCATGAGAGGCAAGTTGTGCAGAGGATATTTTTAGTTAATTAATTAACTAAGTAGTTAATTAACTTGAGGATGTTTCACCCTGAGCAGTGAGGGTCCAAGGTGAGACAGGACTGGCCAGTGCAGCACTGAGGGTGTCAGTATCATGAGTTGGGATGGAAACTGGCAGAATAAAGCTTAGGCTGGAAGGTGGAGGAGTGGACAAGGGAAGGGGAAAAGATATGAAAGAGGAAGGGTCGGCCACGGTGGCTCACGCCTGTAATCCCAGCACTTTGGGAGGCCAAGGTGGGCGGATCACAAGGTCAGGAGTTCAAGACCAGCCTGGCCAGCATGGTGAAACCCCATCTCTACTAAAAATACAAAAAATTAGCCGGGCGGGGTGGTGGATGCCTATAGTTCCAGCTACTCTGGAGGCTGAGGCAGAAGAATCGCTTGAACCTGGGAGGCAGAGGTTGTAGTGAGCCGAGATTGCACCACTGCACTCCAGCCTGGGCAATGGAGCGAGACTCTGTCTCAAAAAAAAAACAAAACACAAAACAAAACAAAACAAAAAAACAAACATATGAAAGAGGGGTTGTTCTGGGTGTCACTGACTGAACAACCAAAGAGGAACTTTAGAAAAGTTTTGCATTATCCCCAGGGCTCTGGGGCACATTTCTAATTTACAAACATAACACTACTAGTAGTTTCTGGTAATGACTTTCCAGCCCCTACAAGGGTGGAGAGACAGGATGGCAACGTGATGTTGTTATTGTTGTTTTCTGCCAAGAAGGGTTGTGGATAAACAAGATGGAGAAGGTGAGAAAATGAAGGTGGAAGATCTGGAATATCTGGGTCAATGGATAAAGATGGAAGGATAAAGAAACGCTTTCTAATCCTCCCCAACTTTCCATGTGGTACCATTCCTCCAACTTTCAGAATTATTTAACACCATGAGTCACATCCAACAAATATTTGCTGCTCATTGATCATGTAAAAAACCTCTATTTACTCTAAGTTTATTAAGATATTTATCTAGACTTATTAAGTTTTGAGAGTCGTTCAAAAATAAATATAATATTTTCTTGCAGTGCTGCAAAGATAAACACTTTATAGAATCTCACATTCTATTTCCAACAGAGGTGCTCTGGACAAAGCCGTCTGCCTTACACAGCATCATTCTCTGTAGGTGTGTACTGCACCCATCATCTCTTGCTAAGACATCATGTTTTGCTTTCTACAAATCTACTTAACTTCCTCTTAAATCACTTACTTTTCATTTTTGCTATTGGGGAACATCATATGGTTCATACTTGCCATAATTATTCTCTGTCATTCCAATTAGAATTGCCTTTGACTGATTCTAAAACTACATCTTTCAAGCTACATAAGCTCCTGCCTAGTTCATGAATGCCAGAATTGTGGCTAATAGATATTTATTCTTATATGGCCCCTTTCTATGCTTAGAATGCTTGGCACTTTCAGGATTTCCCTCTCACCTTCTGTCATTATTTTTAAAAAAAGACTGAAATTCTTAGACTCTCCTTCTTGGAAGGTCACTCATGTTTTCGCTGGTGTGGTGAACATTTGTTTTTGCCATCGAATATCCATGCATCCTCTTTCTGGAAACCACTTCCTGGTTTCCTTGAGGGAAGTAACACCCACCCTTACTCTTAGCTTAATGGTTGAGGTGAATTTGTGCTCATTCCACAGTGAGAGCATGTTCAAGGCTCAAGTTGATTGGTGCATAGCTCTCTCCTGTCTACAATGAGTGGTTCAGTGTTGGGCTTAGGATTCTATCAAAGCTAATGAGATACAATGGGTGTTGCACTGGGGCTGCAGGGGAAGAGATTTTTGCTTTTCTTGCAGTACAAAAAACCTAGGGGATTTAAAGGCTGGAGCTGCCATTGCCATCTGGCTACAACCACCATCTGGCTTATCACATGATGTCCACAAAGAAAGCCAATGTAACTGAAGACACAGTACAAAAGATTTAAAAAATACCTGAGGTGCATGACAGTATTTTTGAGGTCCAAATCTAGTGATGCCTAAAACTGGATGTAGCCCTGAGGTTTTCATCTTATATAAACCAATAATTTTTCACTTTAATTAAGCCAATTTGGGCTGAATTCTCTGTCACTTGAAGCCAAAGGAATTCTTTATTAGTGAAAAGGCATTTTTTTTAATGTCTGAAAATGTGGCTATCTGAAAAATCGAAGGCAGAGGAACAAAAGCTGGAAATGGAAATGATGTAGAATGACTACTGCCAGCCCTATTAACTATAAGATGAGGAAGCTGAGGGCCAGGGAGGGGAAGTCTGTGCCTGTGCTAACAACATACGCGCTTAGTGGTAGAGAGGAGCATGACCTAGATTGGCCATCCAGTTCTCTTTGTCACCTCCTCCCACGAAGACGGAAATGGGCTCTCATTTTCTACAAGGGTGACCTTTCTGGTTTGTTTCCAGCCACCTTCAAGAGCTCACCATGCTGAGTTACCTCTTTTGTCCTTCTCCTGCTTCTCCTTTGCTTTCTTCTTTCTCCTATTTGATGTAGATTTATTTCTTTAAATATTTTTATTTTGAAAGATTTCAAACACATAGGAAGAACAGAAAATCATACATAATATGTGGCTAAATCTAGATTTAACAAATGTTAATATTTTGTCATTTCCTCAGTTTTTTGCTTTTTTTTTTTCTTTTTGAGATGGAGTATGGCTCTGTCGCCCAGGCTGGAGTGCAGTGGCGCGATCTCTGCTGACTGCAAGCTCTGTCTCCTGGGTTCATGCCATTCTCCTGCCTCAGCCTCCCGGTAGCTGGGACTATAGATGCCCGCCACCACGCCTGGCTAATATTTTGTATTTTTAGTAGAGACGGGGTTTCACTGTGTTAGCCAGGCTGGTCTCAATCTCCTGACCTTGTGATCCACCTGCCTGGGCCTCCCAAAGTGCTGGGATTACAGGCGTGAGCCACCGCGCCCGGCCTGTTTTTTTATTTTAAAAAAAGATAAGACATTTCAGTTACAGGTGAAGTCCCACTGCTTCTTCCTTCCCTTCTATCCTATCCAGCAGTAGCTACTATCTTAAATGTGGTTGTATTTTTCTTAACTGTGCTTTGCACTTTAAATCACAAAGAATAGATACTTCAGTATTGGGCTTTATAATTGTAGGCCAATAGTATTGTACATATCCTGTCGCAGCTTGCTTTCTTGGTGTTATGTTTTGAGATTTATTTATGTCGATGGAGGTAGATGTCTCAGTCTTTATTTGTGTTATAATGTATCTATTTTGTCATATCTCATGAATGATAGTTTAGCTGGTTATAAATTGATGGTTGATGGTGATTTCATACACAAAATCCTATACTGATGGTAAGTTTATCTCATCACATCATTTGGCACTATTGTGTATGCTGAGAAGTCAGCTGCCAGTCTGAATTTATTTCTATGTAAGAAGCCTATCATTAATTTCTATCTGCTTTAAAATGTTACATGTGACGTTGGATTTTGATTATTTCACTTCCTCCATGGTCATTCATCAATGTTGAAAAGTACTTTACCATGATCTATTTAAAGACCGTTTCTTCCATATTCTGTGTCCTTTCATTCCGAAACTCTTTTTTTTTTTTATTATACTTTAAGTTCTAGGGTACATGTGCATAACGTGCAGGTTTGTTACATATGTATACTTGTGCCATATTTGTGTGCTGCACCCATCAACTCGTCAGCACCCATCAACTCATCATTTACATCAGGTATAACTCCCAGTGCAATTCCTCCTCCCTCCCCCGTCCCCGTGATAGGCCCCGGTGTGTGATGTTCCCCTTCCCAAGTCCAAGTGATCTCATTGTTCAGTTCCCACCTATGAGTGAGAACATGCGGTGTTTGGTTTTCTGTTCTTGCGATAGTTTGCTGAGAATGATGGTTTCCAGCTGCATCCATGTCCCTACAAAGGACACAAACTCATCCTTTTTTATGGCTGCATAGTATTCCATAGTGTATATGTGCTCTTATCAGATATATGTGGGATCTATACATTCTTCTATTTAGCCTAATCTTTTCTTTTATACTTGCTTGCTACTTTGCAGTCTAATTTCCTCACATTTATTTTCTGACCTACTAATTCTTTCTCCAGGAGTGTTTAATCCATTACTTAATCTAACCTTTGGGTTTTTAATTTTATTTACTACTTTTCCCATATCTAGATGTTATATTTGGTTCTTTTTCAAAGTTACCTGTTTTTTTAAACAGGATCTTTTTTTTTTTATTAATAGCTTGAATCCCTTTCTTTACATTTTTATTGAATTACAATTCAACAATTTTAAATACACTTTTTATATTCCTTTTTAGATTCTTCTGTTCAAGTGCTAGAAGTCTTAATTATTTTGTAGTTTCAGTGGCTGTGTGGTGAACTGATCTTTTGTGGAATGTTCTTTTTTCTTTCAGAGAGTCTGTGGCTTGCCTTTCTAGTATGTTTCTGCTTTTGTCTACTGAGCACCCTGGGAATATCACTGTCAGAGAATCAATTTTTTATTATTTCTTTTATGATATACTTTCACTTTGACCTTGAAGGTTCCCTGACAGTATAAAAATCAGACTTTAGACCTTTAAGAAATGCAGCGCTTGGTTTGATTTCTAGGAAAAAAAAAATTCCCCAAACAGATGCAGTTAGCGAGAGTTCTTACTTGTCACTGCCTTGCTCTGATAGGCATATATATATATATATACACACACACACACACACACACATATGTTATGTAGAAACGCAATCCTTTGAGGGTTCTTGTTTTATGCTTCCCACTTTGCTCAGGTCCAGAATTTTGTGTCTTTACATGGGAGATAAAATCTAACACTGGACGTTATTGGCATCAAAAGCACTCACTCCTTTTATAGCTACAAAACCCATGCAGACATTTACTGGTCTGGTTTTAATTCCCTCTGGTTTTTTGTTTTTGTTTTTTTTTTTTCTTTCCTGGAATCTAGGAATTTTCCCTTCTTTCTTGTGACTGTAGCCATGCATTTTAACCTACCCAGCAATTTTTGGTATGCATAGGTTAAGGGATTTCAAGCTATCTTGGTGTATCTAACCCAGCTCATGCTCCTTCCTGGATTCCCTTGGCCATGTTTTTCTGTTGAGGCTACTGCCAAGTCTCTGTGAAGTCTGTGAAGATCTCCTGGCCTGGATGTACTTTTTTTTTCTTTTTTTTTTTTTTTTGAGACAGAGTCTTACTCTGTTACCCAGGCTGGAGTGCAGTGGTGGGATCTTGGATCACTGCAACCTCTGCCTCACAGGTTCCATCAATTCTCTGTATCTTAGCCTCTTGAGTAGCTGGGACTACAGGTGTGCACCACCACACCCTGCTAATTTTTGTATTTTTTAGTAGAGATACACTACCATGAGTTTCACCTTGTTGGCCAGGCTAGTCTCGAACTTCTGACCTCAAATGATCTGCCTGCCTTGGCCTCCCAAAGTGCTGGGATTACAGGCGTGAGCCACCGCACCCGGGCTGGATGTACTCTTGTAGGTACAGGGGGAATGTCTCAATCTTGGTTGAGCTCTGCACCCTCCTTCCTGGTGTTCCACTGGCTTAGCTGACTGGGTTTGGTAGTGGCTTGTCTAGGTTCCTCAAGTCACTCACAGGTATGGTCTTGTACCTCCCTGTGCATCCCTCTTGCCTCTCATTTTTGTTGCTCCAGAGGCATGTGACAACTGTGGGGCTCTCTTGACACATGCAGTTCCTTGCCCCACCAGCCCGGTCAGGCTGCAGATGGAGAGATGGGGAATGCCACTGCTTGCTTTCATCACATGCTCAGCCTGAGAGAGTGGCATATATCACAGGTGCTAGCCTTGCTATCCTGGGATCTGGCTTCCCAGGTGGCTGCCAGAGAGGCTAGGAGGTAAACCCAAAAGTCAAGAGAGTTGATGTCACACAGAATAAATTTGGTCAAAGGGAGACAAGAACTGGCATAATAATTCTTCTGCTCTCCTCCCCTAAGATAGACTTCTCAAAGATGCAGTGGTTTCAGGCAGCCTCTTTCAAAACATCCTGAGAAACTGAGCAACCAATTGTGCTTATTACAAAAGCTGTGAGATAACCCTTTCCGTTTGCTCCCCTGCCTTGCCTGATTCACCCCTATTTTTTTCTACACTCTGGCTTTTCTGGAGTCGTACTCCCCGATCTACTCTTAACACCTAACAATCTGCCTCATGCTCCATTTGCAAAGAAACTCAGGCTAGGATTTGCTATCTTACTGGAACCTGTAACTCCTCTCTGTTTTTAATCAGGCAGCAACTGAGGGAAGACAGAAGGCCTCTGAGGGAAAAGTATGTTCATTCCATTTTTATTTTACATGGATGTCAGCCTTGAACAGACTCTCAAAGCTTCCACACTTTCTACCTCGTGGCTGTATCATGTCTTGGTGCTGGATATGGGTAAAATGGAGACAGTGAATGGTAATGGCTTGGAGTACAAGACCTAGGCAGTGCTGTAGGGAGCCAGCCTCTAGATTCACGGTATGAGCTGTAAGTCCTTGAACTGTACAACCCTTTCTTTGGTTTACATAATAAACGTTAACAGTAGACATTGATGGGGCCCAAGAAATCCCCCTGGTGCTGTTATTTCCTCTTTCTTTTTGTTGAACAAATTATCTTCTCAGCCATGCCTCTGCTGAATCTGCAGGATTCCTCTGATAGTAATCTTCGTTTTAAATTTAAGGCTCTCTAAAATTTCATTGTAAAAACAATGTTCTTAACACAGTGCTTTATCACCTGAAAATGTTATATGGAAACATTTAATAATAAAATCTCAGAATATGAGAGGTAGAGGAGCGCCATCATAGTACAGGGTATACAGGAGAGATTCAGTACCTACTACAAGACTGAACAAATTGAAATGAAGGCACATAAAATGGTGAAAGATCTAGGAGAGTGGGATGAGGAGAAATGGACTTCAGTCCCACAAGCAATAATCTAGGTCTCTTGAATAGGCCATTTAACCCATACAGTCCTGACATGGATATCTGAGAACCCTTTCTTTTCCTGTGAGGAGAAGCCCCAAGAAAGGTAAGAGACAGAATCCTACCTCCTGCTACAGAAGCTGGGAAGGATCAAACATACCCTCTGTCAGCATCCTGGTAACCAGAGTGCAGGCAGGTAATCTAATCTTAGCCAAGTGACTGGTTTCCCCCCCAGGACTTTGAATCTAGAGCCAATGTTGCTATAAGGCAAGCGATCATTTGGAATTCATTTGGATGGTGGCAGTGTCATCTCCTCTTGGGACCAGGGGTGGTGACAATAGGGCCAGCTATTGGAAGAGCAGTGCCCAACCTTACCCTTCCTGTGGCATGTTACAGATTCAGTTCTGACTCCCTTCCTTCTATTAATGCCTGCATCTTTTTTGAACGTGGAATTTCAGTATTGCTATGGAGCCTGAGACCTATGTAGTATCATTCCAATATGCATCTCTGCTGCTTAACTTAGAGTTAGTTTCTCTTGCAGGAACAAAAAACCCTACCATTGGAAGATCTAAAATTTCTCCTGCGTTCATAAAATCCTACAAACTGGTGTGTGACTCTTTGGAGAATGAAAAGTACTTTTATAGGCATGGTCTTATTTCATCCTCCACAAAACCATGTGAGAATGCTTTATTCAATGTTTTAGATGAATGGGGGCAAATGAAGATCACAGGGATTGGTGGCCTCCTTAATGTTACACAACCAGTCCAGTGGGGGCAGGGCTTATGCCCTGATGAATTCCTTGTACTTTGTGTTTGTTTGTTTGTTTTGAGATGGCGTCTCGCTCTGTCACCCAGGCTGGAGTGCGGTGGCGCGATCTTGGCTCACTGCAAACTCCGTCTTCTGGGTTCAAGCCATTCTCCTCCCTCAGCCTCCCGAGTAGCTGGGATCACAGGTGCCCACCACCACACCCAGCTAATTTTTGTATTTTTAGTAGAGACAAGGTTTCACCCTGTTAGCCAGGCTGGTCTTGAACTCCTGACCTCAGCCCATCCACTTGCTTCAGCCTCCCAAAGTGCTGGGATTACAGGCGTGAGCCACCACGCCTGGCCCCTTGTACTTTTTCTATTTCACCTTTGGAACCATGGCTGGGTTCATATGAGATAATGAACACAAAACTGCATTCTAATTTGAAGAGCACTGTATGACTGTTATTACAATCATAGGCCATCCAGGGAAAAGGTGGCGGAAATGGAATGCAAAGGATGATCTTCCCAATTCTAGTCCAGTGTCACTTCTATTATTCTGTACCCCCTCCCTACAAAGGAATGCTTTTATCTGATTAAATGTATAGGTTACCTTTTTTTGGGTACCTATTTTTACAGGTGGTTTTGGCATAGAAATAAGACATTCCTTGGCTATCTTTAAATAATTCAAGAAATCTTTGCGTGGTGTTTTTAAGAGCCACACGAAAGCATTTCCACTGCCACCCTAAACTCCTAACGGTTCATTCAAGGTAATCTAACTACAGCAGAAATTTAGCCACATCTCTTAAGTGAATTTATAACATTGAATAATTTTTTCTAATTACCCCAACACCCTCCAAATTGTCCTAAAACTTTTCCCTTCTCAGTGCCTATCTCTCCTGCCCTTTCTTCTTGTTAAACCTAGTGACTTAATCACACATTCTTAACATTCCTGGAAGCCTCTCATCTTCCAGTGGAAGGAACAGACTAGATTAGTTTCTCAGTGCCAAGTAAGGGGAGGAATGGAGAGACAAGCAGCACCTCAATTAGTACAAACTGGTGAGCAGATGGAAATGGAGTGTAAATAAAATGATCTCCACTGACCATGCAAGACCCAAGTAACTAAGAAAGAAAATAACAAATTCATTATAAACACAACAATGTGATGGCAGCAGTAGGCAGGTGAGCAGTAGGCAGGGAAAGGTGATTCCTTTCGCATCAGCCTTTTCAACAAAGAAAATGACGGACAGTCTCATCCAGGGATATGCTTATGCCAATGCAGGGAAGGTGCGGATAGGGCAATGATAGTCCTGATACCGAACTTATATTTAGATAGCACTTTACCATTTGCAAAGTGTGGTGGACAGTTTCTGTTTCCCTTTTATGTATGAGAAAATAGTCTCCAAGGTGTTAGTTAAGAGGGTTGCCAAGCATCACATAGCAATTAAGTGGTGAAGCTAGGAATCAAGCCAAGTGCTGCTGAGGGGCAGGGTGCAGAATGAAAACAGATGGAAAAAAATAACAAAAGAGTAAGGAGAGATGATTAAGAAGGTAAGCGGGAAGAAATGTAACAAAGAAATCTCTCATGACAATGAAATGGAGTGAAGAAGGAGGATACTGATCAAATATTCACCATGATAACATGTCTTACCCTGTATGAAGTGGAGACAGCACAGCTCCAGCCAAGTAGAGATGGGACAAATGACAGACCATCAAAACTTGGACACCAAGATTTTTTTTAAAAAATTCTCCATCATAACAATTTTTGTAAAAACCTCACAGAGCATAAAGAACCATTACTTACTTTTCACATTTTTTGGTGCTACTTTTGACATATTCTGTTCAGCTTCCAAAATTTGGAAGGCATTTGTTGTGAAGTTTGAGGGTTAGGGAAGAACACATGTGAGCTGTATTTCACATGTACCTCTGCTCTCAAGATGCACTAATGTGTGTTTCTTCTTACTATTTTCTAACTGACCAAGTACTACGAGTAGTATTTTTACCTTCTTTTAAAAAACTGACCAAGTACCTTGAGTACATCTCCTTACTAACGTCCCTTTAAAATAGACTAAGCATTTTCCTAGATCTCTCCTCTAATAACAATGGGGACTGAATTCATTCAACTGGACACATACATCTGACCTCTGATTGGTTAATCACTTTGCTTTGATAAGGCTCCAATGCTAGCTCAAATTCCGGAAGCTCCATTCCTACCACAACCAAACTACCAGCAATGGCTCTGCTGAGAAGATGGTCCAAAGCAGCCTTCTATGTTTGTTTTGTATGTGGTAAAGCACAGCTGTTTTCAGGAGAAGAAGCCTGCATCAGAAGGCTGCATCTTAGCCAAATCCTGGTCCGAGTAAAGATTGCATCTCTAAATTGTTCCCGGTCTCCAAAAGGCCAGCGCTGTCCTGGAGAATGTCCGCTGTGATTGTGAGAACCCCAGGGTGAGGCTCCATGCTCCCCACACAAAACACTGTCTAGTTGGTTATCAGGTGGCAATAAAGAGTGCACCGCCAGTGAGGATGGCGTGTTACGTAATCTTGAATCAAAAATTTGAAACATAAATTACCCAGTAATGGATCCATATACTTCTTCAACCTACTTCTGTTTTCGGAATCAACCATCTCTTGGTGGGAATTTGGTTAATAATGACCTGTTTTGTTCATTAATAATTTGATCTTTCTGAAAAAAAAACCCTAGTCAAACTTATATTCCTTCATTTTCGACTCTGGCGAATAGACTAGTTTCTCAGTCACCACTCATGGTTTCATATAGAATAAACTGTATCTCCTTTTAGCATTTTCTGTCTCATGGAAGTAATATAATTGTTGTTGTTGTCAGTTTGCCAATCATATCCGTTTTCAAATGGCAGATTTCATATCATTTTATTTTAATTGTTTTGTTTGTTTTTTAAAATTAAATAGAGTATGAGCTTTCGAGTCAGATGGTTTTGGGTTCAAATCCTGACTCTCACTTTATTATCTGTGTAAACTTGGTTTTGATTTCTCTGGGATTCAGATTTTGTGTTTGCAAAGTGAATACTTACCTTAAAGGGTTGTGAAAGGGTTAAGTCAGACATAAAAATGACTTACATGAGGTAAACACTCCCAAAATGTTAGTTTTCTCCCCCCAGTTCAGTTTTACTATGTCTTTCTTGAATCTGACTTCAGACCAGAAGTCTGAAGTAATATTCAAGTAAGGATATGTTGTATTTTTTGACATAATCAAGATACATAAAGAATATAATGAATGTTCTTTGGTGTTTAAAAGCCAATGCATAAATTACGTTTTATTTATTTTTCACTAAATACAGGAAGTCCTAAATCTTTAAAATCCAAGTAATTTTCATTCAAAATGACAATCATTTTTAGAAGGCTGAGAATAATTTTAAAATGCATTACACATTATTATATTCATAAGTGGATTTCAAGATCCATACAGTTCTGCAGACATTTGTGAATTTCGACCAACGACTTTGCGATTTTTTGTAGAGGTGAGGTTTTGTCATATTGCCCAGGAGTTCTAGACCAGCCTGGGCAATATGACAAAACCTCACCTCTACAAAAAATACAAAAAAAAAAAAAAAAAGATGGACCAGCCACCAAATAGTTCTGCATTTTACATCATCTCAAGTGAGTGTGGCCAACAATGCAAATAATACTGCTGTCTTGGAGATCCACCATGCAGATTACAATGGTAAAAGGCTCTAGTATGCCTTGCAGTAAACAAACAAATATACTTTAAATGCTAATGAATATTACATTATATACATTTACTTGGCTCTGGGACCCTTTTTGTTCATGGGACATCTATGCGCAGTACTATGAACTCAATGCCTGGATCCCCACCTCTCAAATTCCTATGTTGAAGCCTAAACACCCAATGTGATGGTATCTGGAGGCGGGGCCTTTGAGAGATAATCAAGTCATGAAGGTAGAGCGCCCCCTAAATGGAATTAGCCATCTTATAAGAAGAAACATGAGAGAAATAATATCTCCCTTTCTTTCTCTCTGTGCCGCGTGAGGATATAAGGAGACGAAGCCCATCTGTAAACCAAGAAGCAATCCCTCACCAGACAATGGATCTATCACCTTGATCCTGGACTTTTAGCTTCCAAAACTGTGATAAATTAATGACTGTTGTTTAAACCATCAAATCTACGGTATTTTGCTCTAGCAGCTCAAACTCACTAAGGCAAACATAACACAGGCCATCTCCTAGGAAATACAGTTTGGGAAACACTAACCTGTTAGATAATACCAAAATCCTATAGCAAAAAAATAACAACAGCAACAACAAAACAATAAGGAAAAACAGCAAAATTCACAGCAAAGCCTAGACCTATCAATGTAGTTTAATAGACATACGTGGCATAGTGAATGAACAACTTCATTAATAAAGATCTTGTTTACACCTTTTAAAATTATCAATAATGGTCTGGCTTAAGTAATGTATTCTACTTCATTAAACACTGTGGTCATTAGAGCTTAGGAGTAATTGTAAATTCATTTGAGTTTTAATTATTTTGGCTTTCACACAGGGACACAAGCCCAGTGAGTCAAGACTGTCAGCTGATACTTATGAAGCATAAATTATATTTTAGCTTCATTTATAATTACTTTTGCACCATGGATTATAAATAAATAGAATGTGGTATGTTCTAATGGTCAGAAGCAAGGGCTTGAAGTCAAATGGAGGTGAATTTGAGTCCTGATTCTCCAGATGAAGACTCCTAACTTCAACTATCTGTGCCTCTGTTTTATCAGATATAAAATGGGGATATTTCCTACTTCATTGGACTGTTTGAGGATGAAATTAGATCATATAAAAATACTTAGTATACCACCAGAACACATAATAATGCTGAATAAATGCTCCCTATTATTTTTTGAACTTTGGGTCATGAGTTTATTCATTTTTTTTTCTTTTTTCTTTTATTAGACAGAGTTTCGCTCTTGTCACCCAGGCTGGAGTGTAATGGCACGATCTTGGCTCACCGCAACCTTCGCCTCCCGGGTTCAAGTGATTCTCCTGCCTCAGCCTCCCAAGTAGCTGGGATTACAGGCATGCGCCACCATGCCTGGCTAATTTTTGTATTTCAGTAGAGACGGTGTTTCACCATCTTGGCCAGGCTGGTCTCGAACTCCTGACCTCATGATCCACCCACCTTGGCCTCCCAAAGTGCTGCGATTACGGGTTTGAGCCACAGTACCCAGCCTGTTTTTTTCTTTTGTGAATAATAACCTTCTTTAGCCTCAGAATATATATAGTCACTGAAATACCAGTGTGGCCAGCAAGTTTCTGCATCCAGACTGATATTTGCCTACATGTCATTTATAAATCATTTTGCTTTCAAGTAAAAATCCTAAGGGATAGTATTATTATATGTGGGTTTTTGAAGGTCTCCTTTCATACCTTATCACAAAGAGTGTGTTTCTGAGGACAGCTATAAAAACTACAGGGAGGCAAAGCAGCCACTTTGTACTCACGTGTACTTTGCAACGTTTTGCAGTGACTGACATTTCAATGGAAGGGAGGGGCAGGGAAAGAATAGAAGCATAGTTTCTGTATCATTTAAGCTCCTTTAATGCCTCAACAGGAACCCAGTGGCATTCTGAGGGCTGCCTGGGTCAAGATGAATGCCTCCCAGGGTATGCCAATAAGAGTGAAGCAGGGCTGAGGTTTTGAGAGTCTGGTAGGGATATCCGTCCAAGAACTTTCCTAGCAAAGTCAAGAATGAGATATTGCAAACTGGTGTGTCCCAATACTCTTTTGCAGCATTTTTTCCCCTGGCCCATCTTTATTTTAGGGTCTGGTAAAGATTTCAGAAGAAAAGAAGCAGGAGCAGGAGGAGAAGGAGGAGAGGAGGGAAAGGAGGAGCAATGGGAGGGGAGGAGGAGGAAGGGGAGAAGAGGAAGAAGAAGGGAGGAAGAGGAACTGGAGGAGGAGGAGAGAGAAGAGGAAAAGGTAGAAAGGAAGGAAGGAAGAGAAAGGAAAAGAAAAAAAGCCCCCAACCTCCCAGTTTTAGTTTTGGCTAATAAGTCCCTGGTAGATGGATGACCTCCATCTTCAGCCCTTCCTGGGTGCATATCTCTTTGCACTGTGACTGTGTAGCGCCTCCCATCGGAGATGGGGTCTATTTTTCCACCTCTTAAAAGCTGAGCTGGCTATGTGTCTTACTTTGGCCAATAGAAGAAGGCAACGCGATGTTCCAGTTCTGAGGCTGAGACTCAAGAAGCGGAACATGCCTCTGCCCTCCCTCGGAAACACGGCTGGGCTGCTGGCCAGAACAAGCCCAAGTGAGCCTGTGGGATGATGAGAGGCACGTGGTCCTAGTGTCCCATTCACAGAGGCTGATCCAGTCTGCCAACCTCCAAGAACCAAGCACAGCCACATGAGAGAAAAACCGGCCAGCTGAGCCAGCCAGATTGCCTCCCCATGTAGATGGTGGTCGTTGCATGCCCCAGTTCTGGGACGGTTTGTACACAGCAGTAAAGAAGGGACAGAGAAACCGAAGCCAGTGTCTGGTGGTATTGCCCTCCCTCTGTTCTGGCTCTTCCTTGAATGTCTGGGCAATGGCCTCTGAGCTTGAATGTCACAACTGGAGTTTCCCAGCCATCAAGCAACTATGAGGGCGAACATAGACATCCTATTCTATAGGGCAGATAAACTCTGTTAGTTTATACCTGGTTTTCTGTTACTTGCAGCTCAACACTACCCTGACATGAAATGAGGTATCATCGAAAGTCTGACTGGAGTTAGGGTGATCTGTGATGGCAATTACAGAATGACATGTTGGAAGGAGATAGTGTCCTGGGATTTATGGAATCCAAGTGCATGCATTCACTTATTCCTGAGTGCCCAACTGCAGACCTGTGTGTGGAGAAAGCCACGTGGGTAGGAATCACAGCCTATGGGCTCTTACAGTTGAGAAGTGTGTGAGGAGTAGCCAAGTCCTGCTTTCCCCTCAGTAAACTCCTTGATGGCATCTTGCGGCAGGATCCTCATTACAATGCAGCTCCTTCACTAATGTTAGACAGTGACTTCTACTTAAGCCATAATCTGCCTACTTGTTGCGTGCATGCCCTGGTCACATCCCTACTTTCCAGTGCTTCCTAGATTGTTCCTTGGAAGCCTGCCTGCATGTAAAGGAAAGAGAGGCCACACCTGGGTCCAGGGGTTGGTGGGGATGGTGGAATGCACGGAATGCACGGAATGCAAACCACCAACCAAGTTCATAGAAATCTAAGTGTTCTTCGAAATCATGCTTCATTTCAAGAATGCAAAAATGTAGGAGAGTAAACAGAATCTTGGTTATTTTTAACATGAAAATCATATTTATATTTCTTACCAAGAAACAAATGTGGTCCTTGAGGGACCTATGCCACATTTATTTGGTGGCTTCCATATCTTTACTCCAGAGTATATAACACTGTGCCATTTTCCCCAACAATAATAGTTACTTGTTTTATTTAACACTACAATATGCCAGTGTGTGAGGTACTTCACTTTCACTATACTGCCATATAGTTCTCACAACAGCCCTAGTTGGTATTATTTTCTTCATATTAAAGATGAAAACATTAAAGTTCAGAGAGTTAAAATGATTCTTTCCAAGGACTCAAAGCCAGTAAAGTGGAAAGGATATTTAAACCCAGTTCACAAGATCTTCAAAGCTCATTTTTTACACTACAGCTTGCCATTAGTAAGCAACCGCTTCACATTTTCAGAGACAACCTTTTTCTTATCTTCTCCAAATATCCTTGGGGGAAAAGAAAACTAAAAGAAAAACACTTTGCCTTTTCTAAAAACAATCATACATTGGTAGGCGTTTATGAATCAGGGAAAATAAAAGGAAAAGGCCCATTTGAACACACCTATTAGAGAATCCTGAATGCATGTGTGTGGTCAATAAAACTCCAGCTACCCAGATGAAAACCTTAATCACCTGCAAGGTCATAGCAGCAAGTTAAGGAAACAGATGATGCTCCCTAAGATGCAGAGGTTCTCCATGCCAGCCATGGGCAGTCTGTGATATCCTCAGTGAATCAGAAGTGATTTTGGAGGCCTGGTGCAGTGGCTCATGCCTGTAATCCCATCACTTTGAGAGGCCGAGGAGGGCGAATCACCTGAGGTCAGGAGTTTGAGACCAGCCTGGCCAACATGGTGAAAACCCATCTCTACTAAAAATACAAAAATTAGCTGGACGTGGTGGCGGGTGCCTGTAGTCCCAGCTACTCAGGAGGCTGAGGCAGGAGAATCGCTTGAACCTGGGAGGCAGAGGTTGCAGTGAGATGAGATCACGCCACTGCACTCCAGCCTGGGCTACAGAATGAGACTCCATCTCAAACAAACAACAAACAAAAAGTGATTTTGGAAAACAACAAAATAAATATGAGGGCCTTCAAAGCCAGCCTAAATTTCTAAAATACCTGAGAAACAGAAAGTGAGTGAGAGAGAGATCGAGAGTAGGAGAGGCTAAATAGAATTGAGTTTCTGTTTCAGTTTCCATCTATACTAAGAAACAGGCTAGACCAGTTTTCTGAGCTCTTACTCATGCAACAGAGCCACCTGGATGAGCTGTTAAGACACATTTTCTGGGTCCCAACCCCAGATTTTCTGATTCAGTGGGCCTGGGGTGGTCCTGGAAAATATGCATTTCTAATTTGTTCATAGGTGACACTGGCACAGCCTGTCCAGGGACCCACATTTTGACAACCTACTAAGTCCTGAACCTACCAAGCCAGCCAGATTGGGGAGTGGATGCATGGGACGTCCTGGAACTAAGGGATGAAGGGGGCAGACTGGCTAGCATCCACTGTCCACTGGCAACACTTCCACATTATCCACCAACTAGGCTATTGCAGGGCAGTTTATCAGTGTGATCCAATTTCATAACAAGGGCCAAAGCAAGAAGTTAGATTTTAGGGTTCGACGTTACCCTAACCCTAACTCTAATTGGACCTGAATTCAAATACTAGTTCTGCCACTTAATCGCTGTGCATATTTGGGTAAGTCACTTCATCTCTCCAAGCTTCCTTTTCCTCATCTGCACCCAGAAGTTCATAGTACCTACTTTGTAGAATTATTATGAGAATTAAAGAAAACACAGGTGAAGGACCTGCTGGCACAAAATAGATGCTCAAGGATTGCTATTGCTTCAGTGAACTGGGTAACTCATCCAACCTCCTCCAGGGGTTGTTGATTGAGGGCATTAATACTGGAAAGATGAGGTCACAGCCAACTTGATTATTACTTCTAGCTTGAGCCTTACCCAGGGAGTCAGGGCTGGCTCCAAGAGCAATCTAAGATTCAGGGATAATTATTAAGACTCCTGGAAGACTGGGAGGCATGTGGACTCACAACTTGTGGCCACTGCCAACAGAAAAGAATGATGAGACCTGAACTCTTCCATTAACACAAATAATTCTGTGAGCCTATGACTCTTCCCATTTTATTTTCATCTCCATATAAACCTGTCATCCTCATGCCACTGAACTCAGGCAATGGAAAATGACCAAAGATGCATGTATCAGAAGCAACATGTTAGGCCATACCAATGGTCTCTCCAGGTAAATTTTGGTGGTGACACTAATCCAGGTAAGTTCTTGCCCTGGAACACTGATCCTTTGTGATATTACCTGGATGTGGTTGAGATGATATCCCAAGAACTCCTAACTTTCTCCAACAGACACGACACTGTCATTTTCTTTTCTTTCTTTCTTTTTTTTTTTTTTTTTTTTTTTTTGAGATGGAGTCTTGCTCTGTCCCCTAGGCTGGAGTGCAATGTCACGATCTCAGCTCACTGCAACCTCCGCCACTCGGATTCAACCAACTCTTCTGTCTCAGTTTCCTGAGTAGCTGGGACTAGAGGCAAGCACCACCATGCCCAGATAATTTTTGTATTTTTACTAGAGATGGGGGTCTCACCATATTGGCCAGGTTGGTCTCGAACTCCTGACCTCGTGATCCACCCGCCTTGGCCTGGGATTACAGGTGTGAGCCACTGCTTCTGGCCCGACACTGTCATTTTCTAATACAGACAACACTAGACAAGAGCCCCATGAGCTAGAATAGTGCTTCCTTCTGAGTTTGATGACCTTCTATTTTATTCTTAATCTTGCATGTGAATCCATACCCCAATTTTTGGGGGGAAAGTGGGGAAAAGATAATTATAACTAGTATTCTCTATAGAACAACATTGGGAAGGCAAGTTAGTTACTATCTGACCTAATTAGGTATGTACCTTTTAGAAATTGTACTGGCTTCTTCAGAAAGAAAAGCTAAGGTTATTTTAGACACTGCAGCTATAATGACACAATGATACATGGGTCTAGTGAGTAATTTTATCAAGTTAATTATTTCAGAGAGGATAAATTTTTATGCTTGAAAAAAAATCACTCCAGTTTTTTCATGTTTTGATCTTTGTAACTAATTTTAAAGATGACACTGTGCCGGTTCCATTTGCTCTGTGTGCCTTGCAACGTTCCCAGTCAAAAGCAGTAACATTTGAATTTGACCGAAGCTCCGGTCTTTATAGTATCTCGGTGTGTCCTATCACCCTGGTGATTAAAGTCAGTTGGTTGAATTAGCGTTCAGAATTTTCACAGTTTTAATATCATCACGTCAATAAGGCAGCTGTGAGCAAGGGGAACAGCTGAGCTCTTCAAGTAAGAAACACCTGAATTAATCATCAACCTCCAACCACATCCCACCTGCATTGATCAATGGGCAAAGGACGGTCAATACACTGCGGAGGCATTTTTCTGGGGTTGGTAATAAACAGATGGCTTCAATATCCCAGCAGTTTATGTCTAGCTTCTTACAATTCAGATGACACTTCATGCCTGCTACAGAACTACATTTCTAGGTAGTATTAATTAAGATATCCCTTGAGGACAAGATACTTAAATGATGTATTCTCTGCATCAATTTCGGTGCGGTCACATATTAAGAAGCATGTTTTGATTAAACATCTTAATTCTTTATGACAGCGGTTCTCAAACTTTGGCATACGTAAGAATCACCTGGAGGGCATATTAAAACACACACTGCCGATCGCCACTCCCAGAGCTTCTGATTCAGTAAGTCTGGGATAGAGCCCAAGAATTTGTACTTCTAACAAGTTTCTAGGGAATGTTGATGCTGCTGGTGTGGGAGCCACACTTTGAGAACCACTGCTTTAGAGATACTGACACTACTTTTATTTTTTAAAAAATTACATTCTAATGGTTTCCCATGTGGCATAAGGAGGAGTGAGAATACAGAAACTATTGTGAAGTCCTTATCTTGCTAACTTTTTTTCGAAGAAGTAGAGTCTGCTCTACTTTTAACAATGTAGAGAACTTCGTTAAAGACACAAGCTCCCAGCTTTTCCCTCTGGTTTCAGAGATGAGAAGAGGCAGTGTGTTCATCTGGTCCAGGCACATCAGATCATATTCATTTGCTGGCGTCAGGGAAGAAATGACCATGCAAAAATATTGATTCCAACTCTTGGTTTTTCAAATGCGAGGTCACCAATGAAGCCACCTTATTTACAAAAGGTGAAAACTCCAGTGATGAGGACAGATGCATTTCACAGGCACGTCTTCCAGTGTGAGACAGGGAGCTCTCCAATTTTCCTCATAAAGCTAAGGGGTTGGACCACATCCCCAGAGAGCACAGGAGGGACCTTAGGTTTCTGGTAGATCCAAAAAAGGGGCTGTCAAACAATGACAAACAGTGATCTCATTAATAGGAGTCTTAGACTCAGAAACCATCAGCCAAACTCCTCATTCCAGCACCCCAGTCTTATCTCCAAAAGCAAGCAAAACTCGAGGAACACAACAGCATTGATCTCATTCAGAATTACTTTGTTTTTATTGAAAGTCACTAAGTCTACTTTCTGAGAAACGGGTATGTCTGTATGTGTGTGTATTTAAGAGAAAGAAAACAACAACAACAACAATACACTAAACTTTGAGGACAACTACTTCAATAAGATAGAGAACCCTAATGGTCCATTTCTGCTTCCAGGGGTCGAGTTAGGTCTGAGAAATTTGATGATGCTGTCTCTTGAAAGAAGCCCATTCACTAGGGCAGCACAGACTAGAGCACAGTTCCCCACAGGGATGGGGAACACAGACCTGGAGCTACCAATCTACCTGGTCCCAACAGAGGCTCCACCACTTACCAGCTATATGTTGGCCAGGTTAGCTAACCTCTCTGTACCTTAGTTTCCTCACCTATAAAATTCAGATACTAATGGCTACCTCGTAAGACAGTTATGTTGTATAAACGAGTTAATATATGTAAAGTACTTAGAAGAGTGCCTGGCACATAGAAAATGCTCTATAAGTTCTAGCTATTATTATTTATGTCCAAATACTGTGCCATCCTTCTCCTTTTGTTCTATTTAAATTCCTCATGCTAATGCTATTTAGATTGGCCAACATCCAAAATTTAGACTTCTGCCATAATTATCTACATATGGCAGCAGGATTGTTCCAGAACCACCCTAATGACTTTGATTAGAACCAATCACCTGTGCCTATTTACACAGCAGAATGATTGACAGGGTTTTGGAAGGACTGGATATTCCAATTATACTCTCATGGGGGTGTGGACTGGTTTGAGCAAATATGCCAGTCAGAATCATGGTAAAACAGATCAGTTTCTGTACATTTTATACAATCTAATAGAGAAAGCAGAAAAAAGAAAGAGGAGAGAGACCATTGATGCATTCAATAAAATGTCATGCAACCTGCTGCTCTGTTCTGGGCATTGTACTCAGAAGGTAGCATTGTGGTATAGATTGAGAGGTCGGGAAGACACTCCCACCAGTAAGGAGCTCACAGTCTAGTGGGGAAAAGAGATTCAGAAATCAATAAATACTTCACAATGAACTAAGGATTATAGTAGACATTTCCATGGGGCAAAGAGGAGTTGTCGAGAATTGTGGTGCCTGGGAAGGTGATGTCCAAAGGCAAGAAAGAAAGAGCTGAAAGACAAGTAGGAACCAGCCATTTCGCAGGGTGAGTTAGGATATTCTGGTGAGGACTGGTGAGTTAAGACGTTCTGAGCAATGTTGCATAGTGTGTGACAGCTCAGAGATACAGATGACTTGAAGAAGGTAGAAGAGGTGGGGAAATATGATATTAATTCCTTAGTTATCTTAGGGAAGGACCAGGGAGTATAAAATGACAAAGAGTGGAAGATAGCAGGTTGTGTGAGTGCGAGTTTAGTCTCATGCGTGTGGTGTGTCCATGTACCACACCTATGTGGTTCTGTAAATGTACCATGCAGATTGCTCCAGGAAAGAGAGAGAGAGAAGCCAAGAAGCCATTAACCAACAACTGAGAATTAATTTTCTGTGCAAAGGGAATAGGGTGGATGTATAGACCTTGCTAATATTGCTGTTGGTTATCTCTAGAAAGGGATGTGTTTCAACGAGCTCTTCTATGATAATATGTATTGTCCAGCTGTCTGGAAAAACATATGCAGTGCAGCTGCCTGGAAAACAGATTTTGGAGAGAAGGTAGCAGGCCTGTGGTTGGGCTGGGAGTTAAGCAGCTGAATCACAGACCCACTCTGGTGTAAAACAGCTCCCAAAACAATGGTTCTCAACTAGAGCTGCATGATTTATTTATTTATTTAATATTTTATTTTTATTATTATTATTTTCTGAGACGGAGCCTCGCTCTGTCACCCATGCTAGAGCACGGTCTCAGCTCACTGTAACCTCCGCCTCCCGGGTTCAAGCGATTCTCCTGCCTCAGCCTCCCGAGTAGCTGGGATTACAGGCGCCTACCGCCAAGCCTGGCTAATTTTTGTATTTTTAGTGGAGACGGGGTTTTGTCATGTTGGCCAGGCTGGTCTCAAACTGCTGACCTTGTGATCCGCCTGCCTTGGCCTCCCAAAGTGCTGGGATCACAGGCGTGAGCCACTGCGCCCGGGCCAGAGTTGTACAATATTATTACCTGAGAAGCTTTAGAAATTACTGATGTCTGAGTCCCAGCCCCAGAACTAGGATTTAGTTAGTGGTACAGCTGGAGCAAAGGGATTTTTTTAAGTTCCCCAGATGATTCTGACACGTAGCTGGGATGGGGAACCATAGCTCTACACCTTGGCTGCCTCAAATTTACTCCGGGACCAGAAGCTGCCCCAGGGGGTTGTTAGAAATGCTACATCTCACAGGCACCCTAGACCTACTGGATCAGAATCTTCATGTTGACAACGTCCCCTAGTGATTTAAATGCATGTGACATCTTAAGCAGCACTGATCACAGTTGTATCAGGATCATCTTGGAAGCTTATTAAAGTTACATCTCCTTACTTCTATGATTATGATTCAGGGAATCTTGGAAGGGGCCTTCCTTTTGCATATATGTTTTTAAGTTTTGCTGAGTCAGATTTGCAACTGGGGTCAGAAACTACTGTCTCACTCTGCAGATAAAGTTGAACAGAGGGCCCGGGATGAAGGGATTTTGGGTAAGATTGCTCTTGTGCGGAAATCAGGGAATGGAGGGAGGCAGACAGTACTTCTTTTCACATAAAGGGAGTTCCACACTGAGAAGGGGAGTACTATGTCATCGGCGTCTGTTGGAGGGCTGCATTGCCTCTTGTAGTAGCAGAGTCAACAGCTGAAGATAATACATGAGCCCAAAGGCGAGGTCACCCTTCTGTTGTAAAATGACTCACAACTTCAGTGTGGTCCTCCAGAAAGGGAATTCAAGGGGCGGAGTTTAAATCTCCTTGCACTCATCTGTATATGGGGGTGTAGTGTACATTACTGTGTGTGCTTGGGTGTCCTTCCATTCTTATAGGAAAGTTTCACCAGTTCAGGAGTCCCTGTGAATCATGCCTCACACTTACTTCCTTCACCACCTGGCCTGAAGTCTATAACTGGTAGAATACCAGGCCCTTATAAACAGTGAGAGGGCAAATGGGGTGGTCAGTCAAACAGAAGGAAATTGCCATGTGAGTCAGCCATGGCCCACAGGTATTTTCTTTCCTCTGTCTCCATTAAGAGGGGAGCTGGGAACAATTTGATGTCTAGACAAACAGTCTTGGGATACACAGGCATGAAGTCCCTGAACTGTCTCCCCACCTCACTCCAGTCTTCAGTGGGCCAGATGAGGACTTCCAGTCCAAGTCTCCTGATGCCATTTTCTGCCCAGTCAGATTCTTGCCAGTAGACTCTCTCAGTGCCTAGCACAGGATCAAGTCACAGATTGAACAAACAAATAAATAAAAATGTTATTTTTCTTACAATTATTCTTTTAATTCAAAAGAGAAGACAGGAGTCTCTGAATTGCCTGCATCAGAAGCTTTTACTGAGTCTCTGGCTTTGATCTCCCCAAAAGCTGCCTGATATTTTTATTTTTATTTTGACTGAACTTTAGTTGAAAGGTGTAATTCCCTACCTAGTTCTTGAGCAGTACCTCAGCCCTCACGTGCAGAGGTAAGAAAGCAGGTGCGAGAGCTTCATGTGCTCGGGGTGTGGCCTCAGGGCCCTGGGCATGTCCTCAGCCCTCTATTCCATGGGGCATCCAAGCACCTGTGTTCCTGAGTGGCCCCATGGGAACATGCCTGGGCTGATGGGCAGGAGGTCTCTGGGGGACACCACCCAGCCCTCTTTTCCCTCTGCCTCCAATTACCGAGGGAGGGAGCAGACTGAGAACATATTTGGAAAACGTGTTCATTGTTGCTTTTTAAAAATCTCCTATGTAATTAGGTACTACAGGGGTAGTCAACCACGAAAAGCCACCACCAGTGCCGTCAAGTTCCATAAAACAAAAAAGAAAGCAATTAATCAAAACAAAGAAGAGGCCAGCTGAGCGCCAGCACCTGTTTCCACCATGCCATGCTGACACCCACCCAGTCACCAGTCTTGACTATCAGGCAAACCCCACTTTGCCTGCATGTTTCCAGAGCCCGTGTTGATGTGGAGTCACTAAGTCTTTGACCTCCCTCCCAAGAACCCATCTCATCAATAATAGGGCCAGCAATTTTATTGTGTTCCCCTAGAAAAGCTTCCAGGGTGGGTCCCTGAATCTGACAATTGCAAAATAAAATAAAATACATCAACAAAACAAACAATCAGATTCCCAGCACTTTTTTGCAGTGTAGTGGCTCTGTGGTAGTATTTGCATCCATGCAAAGAGATGAAGGGTACAAAGTCCTGCTCAGACTCCATCCTGTTCCCTGATGGCTTTTGAACTTCCCCCTATCAAATCTGAGTCTTGAGAGCAATTACTCCTTAAAAACTTGACTGATTCTAATCATGTACATTTATTGGAGAGGATTTTCACTAAAGTAAGGAGAAATTAAAGTAGGTTACATTATGAAGCCTTAGGGACATCTCTTGGTACATTAGCATAATCTCCAAGAAATGTGGTCTTTCAAGGGGCTCTCTGGGATCCCAAACCACATGGGGAAGAATTTTCCTTCAACCCTCCTCTATGACAGAGGTACTTCAGGGTACCAAGGTCAAAGAATGAGAGGCTATGAGGCAGCCATTGCAGAAGGTTCCATGAAGAGCACCAGAATTATTGCCGCAGTGTGCAGTTACCATCGCTTCAGCTATTTGTCTGACCCTGGCCCAAAGGGAGAACCTGCACCTTTTGGCATCTTCTGGTCCACACCATTGCTAGTTCCCTTGCTGAGGCCTGCCTCAGTGCTTCACAGTTTCCACAAAGAAGTGATGTATTTCATCATATTCACTAACTGTTTTGGCTTTCTTTCTATCCCAGTGCATGAAAGAATATGTTTCCTTGCTCTCTTGAAACTTGGCAGGTCCATGTGACTTGCTGTGGCCAATGACATACACATGGATGTCACATACATCATGTTAAAGTGAAAACATTTAAGAGCCATTTTCTATACTCCCCATCCTCTGCCATGTTAGCTGAGGTTAGTAGTTAAATTGGACAAAGTGACTCAGAGCAAAGAGCCTAAGGGTGTATTCTCTTACAAAGGCTGATAGGCTGAGAATACCTCTCATTAAGTGGAAAAGATGTAAGGGATTAGAAAGCAAAGGAAACAGGAGTTTGGAGAACTATATTTCAAGAACTGTGTATGTTGACTGATTAACGTCTAGAATTATTATGGAATCAAGTAAGAAACCTCATTTTTTTTTACACAGTTAAACTGCCAAAGGAACAGAGACCCTGATACTCTCCAGGACTTTAAACAATCCCTGGGCCTCTGACTATGGCAGGTTTGTGGGCTGAGAAAGCTGTGTAGTTCCTAAGGAGAATATATTCCCCAACATCCATTTCAGATGCGGCCAGAAAAGATAATAAAAAATAAGGAACCCCCTAAATGGTGGAGCTAGGAGCCATGCCAAACATTGGACAAGGAAGCCCCTTCAGAGAGTAGAACTGCAGCCTAATCACAAACATTCCCCACCCCAGGTTAGAAGCCTTTTACAATGCCTGCCAAAAGAAATTTCAAAATTGCTAAGGACCAGTGCCTGCTGCGTGCCTCCCTTCTGTCCCTTTATGAAAGGTAGTGTTTGTTATGGTTTCCCTGTCCCTATGTTACTGCAATGTATATGTGTGGAGGAAAGCATGTCTTTTTACTTTATAGATTTGTAGTTTATAAATCTGTAGAAAGATTAAGAGCCCCTCTGTAGACCTGAAGTAGAGACCATAACACATCACTCCATGATTGTGTCAACAAGGGAGGTTGCATGTTCTGTGCAGCTACAGGATGGTGGAACCTCTCTTAGTATAAATTTCTGAGATACCACATGGACGATATTTGCTTTAAAGGACTGTCCAAATAGGCTATAAACTTTGTGTGAGAAAAATAAATAAATCTTTGTTGGTATCCAGTCACCAAATTTTTTTAATTGCTCTCATCCCAGTGTAGGCTATTATTGTGATGACTATAGAACCCCATTACATAAACTTGGGTCTAAGATGACTTATTCTGAACTCTCTCATAAAAATTCCAAAAACTCCTTCTAAAATCAGAGTTAAATATTTACATGTCTGGGGCCAGTGGCTCATGCCTATAATCTCAGCACTTTAGGAGGCTGAGGCAAGCAGACTGCTTGAGCCCAGGAGTTGGAGACCAGCCTGGGCAACATGGTGAAACCCTGACTCTACCAATCAAAATACAAAAGTTAGCTGGGCATGATGGCATGTGCCTGTGATCCCAGCTACTTGGGAGGTTGGGGTGGGAGGATCACTTGAGGCTAGGAGACAGAAGTTGCAGTGAGGGGAGATCACACTGCTGCACTCCAATCTGGGCGACAGAGTGAGACCCCATCTCAAAAAACAAAAACAAACACACAAACAAACCTTACATATCTGGGATAAGGCCAAATGTCCAGGTATAGGAAGATGCCAATAATGTAAATAAGCATTAGGTATAGAGTTCCCAGGTAAGACCTAGTCTCTTTGCTCCATAAAGCTAGTCCAGTCAAAGAGCCAACAATCTCACTAGAAACACGTGACTTATATGCACAAATAACTAAACAACATTATAAAGCAACAAACAGTTTAAAGACTAGGAGACCACAGACAAGAACTGTTCCAGGATTCAGGTGTAGAGAAAACTCGTGGAGGGTGAAGTACACAGAAAAATGCAAAACTTGTATAGAACCATAAAGTATGAGTAATATTTAAAGTGAGTGAGTGAAAAGTCAAGTCAGTGAACAACATTTCAGGCCTTATGAATGCAGAAAAAATATTGTGCATTCTGTGAAAGATTAAGTACACCAGGCAGGCTACTCACGAATGGCCTGAACTGAGCAGAAGGACAATCGGAATGACTCTGAAGGTTGAGCAATTTGAATGCCTAGAAAATGAAAGAAATCTAGGAAATGGAAACCACTACACGATTCTGATCAGAAGTATGATTGGATGAAAGTCATACTGAAGAAACATGAATCTGACAGTAGACAGTTGTCAAAGGGGCAGAGCAGAGAGGGTGGAGGCAGCGATTCCAGCGAAGCAGCTGCTAAATCAAATTGGAAGTGAGTTGACGAAAGCGCATACTGGGGAAATGGACAGATACAAAAAAGTCAAAGGATGGATAGAAGGCGAATCCATAGAACAAGGACGCGGGGCAAGGAGTATGTAGAAAAAGAATCAAGCAGAAGTTCCGTTCATGGTTTTAGCTTGAGCAACTAGAGAAAAACGATGTTAAGGACTTTTCGTCACAAAAAGAAGTTGGTTTTGGAGAGAAGAGGCTGACTCACCTTAGGAGATGCTGGGTTTGAGAGGTGGCAGAAAACGAATGTCGGTCTCTCCCTTTCCCACTCCCAGTGCCACTTCTCTGCTAAAAAGCTTTATTATTGGAGGTCAGCAAAAAGGTCAGGGCTGAGAGAAATGCCCAAGAGTCATGCATGTAAGTACATTCTTTAAGCAAAAGAGTTAAGAAAGAGAATAGTAGAGGTTTAACAAGAGCTTGGAAAATGTGCATATTTGGAGTGATGGAAGGAAACTGCAGAAAAGGAGATACAGAAGGTACAGTAAAAAAGAAACTGTAATCTAGCAACATGAGAAATGACTTTCAAGCAAGAGTGGGAAGTGTATAGTATCACATTCTGAAGAAAAAAATAGCAAGGAGAATGAAGACTAAAATAAAACCCTTAGTTATAGAGATTTAACTTTTCTCAGGGACCTTTGACAGTGGAGTTTAATTTATCTAGCTTTTTGCCTGGAGAGTTACATCATCATTTGCTAAAATCTCTCACCTTCTGCATGGCTCAACATTTCCATAAATGTTTTTCTGATTCTTGTCCTCCTGCATCTGCCACTCTAAAAAAAATGGGGAATGGACTGGGTGCAGTGCCTCACGCCTGTAATCCCAGCAGTTTGGGAGGCCGAGCAGGCAGATCACCTGAGGTCAGGAGTTCGAGACTAGCCTGGGTAACACAGTGAAACCCTGTCTCTACTAAAAATACAAAAATTAGCTGGGCGTGGTAATGGGCACCTCTAATCCCAGCTACTTGGGAGGCTGAGGCAGGAGAATCGTTTGAACCTGGGAGACGGAGGTTGCAGTGAGCTGAGATTGTGCCACTGCACTCCAGCCTGGGTGACAGAGCAAGACTCTGTCTCAAAAAACAAACAAACAAACAAAAATCTTAAAAAATGGAGAATGGATGGTCAAATAATTTCATACTTGTCAATGACATAATATTGAGTCCTACATCCAATATTGGTAAGTGGAATCAATTACTGGTTAGGGTTTCTCACAGTCGGTAGCAAACGCAGGGAATAAATATAGCACTACACACAAGACCAGACACTGTAGCCAGTCAAGGCAGATTTCATTTCATATGAGCAGCTTCAACAGGGCGGCATTCCATTTCTCCTACTCCATCTTTTTATTGTAAAATACAACCAAAGCATTATAATCAGACACCCCCGGCTGTAATTACCACTGTTATCCCTAGCTATGTCCTCAGCATAACTGGAAAACAGAAAACTCCCAGATTTAAATTACTGTTAATAAAATAAGAAAAAAAAAAATACAGCAAGTGATCTTTCCACTCCTGCTACAATCCTTGTGATGAGCAAGAGAGTCTGGAAAACAAAAAACAAAAAACCTAGGTAGAAGACAGAAGAGGGAAAATACCAGCAGGCCCAAGAATGATCAAAACTACTACTGGGGCCGGGTGCAGTGGCTCATGCCTGTAATCCCAGCACTTTGGGAGGCCGAGGCGGGTAGATTACGAGGTCAAGAGATTGAGACCATCCTGACCAACATGATGAAACCCCACATCTACCAAAAATTCAAAAATTAGCTGGGTGTGGTGGCGGGCACCTGTAGTCCCAGCTACTTGGGAGGCTGAGGCAGGAAAATTGCTTGAACCTGGGAGACAGAGGTTGCAGTGAGCCGAGATTGTGCTACTGCACTCCAGCCTGGCAACAGAGAGAGAGTCTGTCCAAAAAACAACAACAACAACAACAACAACAACAAAACACCTACTGTTGGAATGAGTAAGTTCATCCTCAGTATGAAAATACTGGAAAAACCTACTAGGTCAGAGTACTGATTACATGCAACTCAAAGTCACAGTCTTCTGAATGAGAAGAAAATAAAATAGGGAAAGAAGCACTTTGGAGATTGTTCATTAAAGAGGAAAGGAGGCATAGAAGTGGGGAGCAATGGCATCCTGTAAGACAAAAGAGGATCAAAAAATCAAAGGACACATAACTACTTCATCATCATCATCATCATATCCGTTAATCAAATTGTACTTCTTGTACTAATAGAAAAGGATGCCTTTTTAAAAATAGGAATAGTATATACTGCTATAAATGTTTAAAGGCATAAAAATATGAATAAACATATACTAATCTACTGTTAAAAATGTAAAATGAGACTCCAAATCCAAACTCCTATACTGACAACAGTTTTCTCCCAAACTTACGCAAAACTAACCATAAAGCAGAAGAAAATCTAACACAATACTTGGAAATGAATTAAATAGCCTTAAGGACACATTTGTAGTTATTAAGAAAAAAAAACTCTTAAAACAGAAATTCAAAAAGTAAAAACAACCAGCAGAAAGAAAAAATTTAAAGAGAATTCATTGAACTCAAGAAAGATATGAAAGAAAAAGACAAAATGAGGACTAACGTACAAGATGCCTAAGCGGGGGCTCCAATCTCCCTTGGATATGACACTAAGGTACCTATCAAGAAAGCCCACCAGGTACCTGGAACATGTACTCAGAATCAACAACTCTGATGTCCTAGCAAAACGAAGACTTCAAAGATAAAGCAAAAAATTCTTCAGCCTTTTAAACAAAAAGATCAAATAACTTACAAGATCAGAAGAATCTAACTGTCATCCGACTTCTCAAAAAACAAAAAGAAAAGAAAAGAAAAGAAAAAGTAACATAGAAAGCAAGGCAACAACGGGACAGCATTTTCCAGGAAAAGAAGGTGTGAACCTAGCATTTCAAAACCAGGCAGATTGCCTTCAGGTGTCAAGTACGTAAAACAACTGTTTCAAGACACAAGAACTTAGGGAATTATGCACCCACGAGCCCTTCTTGAGCAATCTGTTGGAAGATAAACTCCAGCCGAGAGAGGACTGGGCAAACTTCAGAGAACAAACAAAATTAAAAGGTAGTGAACACACACACGCATGCTCGCGCACACGCACACACACACACGCGCAGGTAAGAGAGTAGACATTCAGCACCCAGATGCTGTATGTGACAAAGTAGAACTAATGCAACTAAAAACTGGAAAGAGAAAGGAGGCAGGAAAAAAAGTAGAATAATCACATTGATTGTTGTGTAGGCAGGAAGCGTAAGAAATACCAATAAAATTGATAAACTGGTTTTACAAAGTTAAATACAAGCACTTGGAACTAAGCAGTATTTAAAAATTAAGTACAAAGGTAACTACTAGGAAAAAAAAACACCATGAAAATCTACCTCAATGTCAACATTTTAAAATATAAATGAAACAGCTAAAAACGTATAGCTTGTAAAAAAAGATTAAGTTAATAAACTACCCTACCCTGAAGTTCTAGGCCCTGATGATTTCATAGGAGACCTGTTTCCAGCCTACAAAAGCCAGAGAGCCACTATGTTGCACATATGGTTCCAGAGCATTGAAAATGGAGTGGAATTCCTAATTTTTTTTTAAATTTTACTTTAAGTTCTGAGATACATGTGCAGAACGTGCAGGTTTGTTACATAGTTATACATGTGCCATGGTGGTTTGCTGCACCTATCAACCCGTCCTCTAGGTTAATGCATGTCACATGCATTAGGTATTTGTCCTAATGCTCTCCCTCCCCTTGCCCCCCAACCCCCAACAGGCCCTGGTATGTGATGTTCCCTTCCCTGTGTCCATGTGTTCTCATTGTTCAACTCCCACTTATGAGTGAGAACATGTGGTGTTTGGTTTTCTATTCCTGTGTTAGTTTGTTGAGGAACGCTTTTACATTGTTGGTGGGAGAGTAAATTAGTTCAACCGTTCTGGAAGACAGTGTGGCGATTCCTCAAGGATCTAGAACCAGAAATTCCATTTGACCCAGCAATCCCATTACTGGATATATACTCAAAGGATTATAAATCATTCTACCCTAAAGACACATGCACACACGTATGTTTATTGCAGCACTATTCACAATAGCAAAGACTTGGAACCAACCCTAATTATTTTAATAAAGCAAGTATAACATTGATACTAAACAGGATAAAGACAGTATAAGAAAGAAAACTATCAACCAGTATCATTCATGAATATTGACACAAAATGCTAAATGAAATATTAGCAAACAGTATCCAACACTATATTAAGAAAATAAAACAACATGGGATTTATCCCAAGATTGCAAGATTAGGTCAATATTAGGAAATCCATTTACATTACACAACAAACAAACAGATCTAAGGGAAAAGTCTATGATGATCTCTACAGATGCTGAAAAGGCTTTTGACAAAATTCAATACCCATTCTTGATTAATAAGATAACTCAAAAAAATAGGAACTAAGGGATAATTTCTCAACATGAATTCTTGTGAATCAGTTTATCTAGCATCTCTGTCTATCCACCTTAGTCATAAAGACATGATCTTAATGGGAATGCTGTGGAGGGATTTCCACTAACGTCAGAAACAAAACAAAGAGGCCCTTTATCTCCACTACTATTCAACATTTTACTAGTGATATTAATCCAATGCAATCAGACAATAGAGAAGCGTAATTGTAAAGAAGTAAAACTGGTTGGGCACGGTGGTTCAGGCCTGTAATCCCAGCACTTTGGGAGGCCAAGGCTGGCGGATCACTTGACATCAGGAGTTCGAGACCAGCGTGGCCAACATGGTGAAACCCTGTCTCTACTAAAAATACAAAAATTAGCTGGGCGTGGTGGTGGGCGCCTGTAATCCCAGCAACTTGGGAAGCTGAGGCAGGAGAATCGCTTGAACCCAGGAGGCGGAGGTTGCAGTGAGCTGAGATCATGCCACTGCACTCCAGCCTGGGCAACAAGAGAAAAACTGTCTCAAAAAAAAAAAAAAAAAGTAAAACTGCCTGTATTTGCATATGATATGATAGCATACCTAGGATGCCAATAATAAAAATAAGCAATAAAAGAAATCAGTAAGGTAGCAGAATATAAAATTAACACAAGGAAATCAATAGCCTTCATATATTCAAGCATAAACAGTTAGAGGGCCTATGGTAGAAAAACCTCATTTACAGACAGCAACGATGATCAGCTACTTAGAAATAAACCTAACAACATGTGATCCCGGCCAGGAAAAACATTTTTCTTTTTACACTAGTGGTACATTTGAATAAACACTTTAGATTATGTACTGGCATTGTATCAATGATAATTTTTCTGATTTTGATAATCATACTGGGCTGTGTAAAAGAATGTCCTTGAGTTTAAAAAATACTTATGTACTTAGAGATAAAGGGCCACCATGTGAATCCAGGAGGCGGAGCTTGCAGTGAGCCAAGATCACGCCACTGCACTCCAGTCTGGGCAACAGAGTGAGACTTTGTCTCAAAAAAAAAAAAAAAAAAAAGAAAAAGAAAAGAAAAAAGAAAAAGAAATAAAGGGCCACCATATCTGAAATTTACTCTCAAATATTTCGGAAAAACAATTATAAAGAAATATATTCTGATTTTGATAATCATAGTGTGGCTGTGTAAAAGAATGTCCTTAAGTTTAAAAAATACATATGTACTTAGAAATAAAGGGCCACTGTGTGAATCCAAGAGGCGGAGCTTGCAGTGAGCTGAGATCACGCCACTGTACTCCAGTCTGGGCAACAGAGTGAGACTTTGTCTCAAAAAAAAAAAAAAAGAAAAAGAAAAGAAAAAAAAAAGAAATAAAGGGCCACCATATCTGAAATTTACTCTCAAAAATATTTCAGAGAAACAATTATAAAGAAATCTATACATACAGTTACAAAACTGTATATGTTTATAATGTGTGTATGTGTATATATTGTTATACATAACAAAAGAGACAGAGAGACAGAGACTACCAGAGGCAAAGAGATAGAAAATGATAAACCAAATGTGTTAAAATGTTAAAATCTGGAAAATTCAAAGGGTATACAGGAATTATTTGCACTATTATTCTAACTTTTACATATGTCTTAAATTGTTTCTAAATAAAAACATTAAAAAATAAAGTCAGTAAAAAAGTTGTGGGCCTAAAACTGGCTATATAAATGATGGTATAACAGCATATATGATTAAGCAGTCATGGGGGAGGTGCAAAATTGAGCAAAAACTGTAGATGTAGATATCAAATTATCTATAAGGAATATTAAGCTGAAGAAAAAGCAATATGCAGAATTTTGTGTTCAAAAATGTATATGATTGAGTGGTAATAGGTTCATAAAAGGTACAGAGATTATTCAATTAAAGGGGCACCAACTTTGACAGAGGTGGGAGGGGCTGTCCTAGCACAGATGCATTGTATTTCAGCACATATGCAGGAGTCCTGGAATATTAGAAATGAAAAATATCTTGTCGAAAATTTACAGGTAGGGAGGTGCAGACTCAGAAAGATGAAGCAATTTTCTAAGACTACATTTATCTGCAAATTCTCAGGTCTCTTGACTCCCAGGTTGGAGTTGTTTCAATTTATCCATCCAACCATTCACTCATTCTTTAATGAATATCCACTGGGCATCAACTATGTGCCAGGCACTGTGCTAGCCATAGGCAACACAGTGGTCAGCATCCCCAGATATGGTCCTTGCTCACATAGGTGCAAAGACAGACATTAGGCAAGACAGCATACAAGTTAAAAATGATATTTTGAAGAGTATGATAAAGAAAATATTATGAAAGATATGATTTTCAGTTGAGGGCCAAGGAAGACTTACTAGAGAAAGGAAAATTTTGGCAGAGACCTGAATGATGAGTATATTGGTCCAATAGGTACCAAAGTGGAAGAACATTCCAGATAGAAGGGAGAGCCTGTGCAAAGGCACTAAAAAGGGAAGAGCAGAAAGGAAGCCAATTTTGGCTAGAATGCAGTGAGCAAGAAGGACAGCAGCAGAGCAAGATGCCTGAGTGCTAAGCAAGGGCTAGACGATGTAGAGCATTGTTTGCTTTCATTCTGAGTCATGTTTTCTACCACAGAATAGAGGAATGAAAGAAGAGTATGTGCATCTTGCGATTTCAGAGTTTTGAGCTCAGTATTTTTACGATGGGCAAGCACTGTTCCAAAGAGTTAGGGTGTGTGTGTGTGTGTGTGTGTGTGTGTGTGTGTGTGTATGATATATATGATTCTGGCTCTAATAAAGCCTTAGAGATTTTAGAACCTAGGTAATAACAATAGAGCTGAGCTTTAGAAAGTTTACATTGGAATACGTTAGGTTAGGAAGGTACATTGGAATAAATTTGGTTAAATGAGGTAGAATGAGTTAGATCACTCTGGCTGCTCAGTAGAGGACAGGATGTGGGTGGAGGGTGGGCAGTGGAAATGGAACTCCATGGAGGAGGCCTTTGCAACTTGTCTGGATGGGAAGCAGAGGAGGCACAGACTAGGATCCTGGCTAAGAAGGGGGCAAATGATGTGGAAGTTCAAGAGAATGAAATAGAATGGTAACGGACTTGGATGCAGGCAGTGAGAGAGAGAAAGATGTCAAGGATAGTGTGCAGTGTGGAGAGTGCTGCTTGAGCAACTGTATAGCTAGTGGAGCCGTTTACCAAGGTGGGGAACACCAGGGGAAGAGGAAGTTGAGGGAAAAGGGCCAAGGCCTGATATATGACTGAGCAATCATACAGAATGATCTACCTCAATAAATGCCCAGATATCTTCTTAAAGGGGAACTCCTGAAGACCAAGATGTCTCATATCTAAAGAAAAGGCTACGATGACAGAAATTGGGCAGAATTTGGGCTTAGGGGCAAATGCTCAAGAGCAAGAACCTTCCCCAGAACCTCTCAATTCACATAAAACAGGGCACTACTTATTCTACTCATTGGTCCATTGGTACCCTAACTACCACCTGATGCGGCCAAAGAACCTGCCTTCTTCAGCCCCAGTCATGTAGGGCCTTCTTTGTGGATCCTGGCTTGAGGTTCCATTCCCTCACTGCCCACTTGTCTACATTTTTGGCTCTCTCCTTTGTTTTTCACTGTGGGAACCATGTCTTCATCTGTGTATGCATAAGCTTCTCTCTAACCTGCTACACCCCAAGCTGGGCATAATCCATTTGTGTTGCTGTATCAGAATACCTGAGGCTGGGTAATTTATAAAGAAATGAGGTTTATTTGGCTCACGATTCTGGTGGCTGCAAAGTCCAGGACTGGGCAGCTACATCTACTGAGGGGCTCACAATGCTTCTACTCATGACAAAGCAAAGCGAGATCTAGGCGTGTATGGAGATCACGTGGTAACAGAGGAAGCAAGAGAGCATCTAGGAAGCAAACTCATTTTTATAATAACCCACTCTGAGGAAATTAATGCAGTTCTGTGAGAGAAAGAACTCACGCCTGTGGGACAGCAATAATCTATTCCTGAGGAATCCTCCCCCAAGAGCCAACACCCTTCTACTAGGCTTCACCTCCCAACACTGCAGCACTGACAGTCAAATTTCAATACGAGTTTTGGCACAGCAGCTAATGACTATGCCATGGCCCTATCTATTCCTGTTGAATGGATTCAGGGCTCAGGCGTTCAACTGCTCTTAGTGAAAAACTAGAAAACCATTACATTTCCCCAGAGTTACTCCCCCAGGACAGAATCAAAATAAAAAGATTCACTGGGAAGCAGATGAAGAGAACAAGAGTCTGACATCAATTCTATTCAAGGAATGAATACTTTATGAGCTCTGGCCCCTCTGAACCCAAACTGCAAATTTATGAATTCCTTGTGGAAGGGCCTTCAGGTATGAACTATGAACAATCTGCTATAAACCTTAGAAAAAAGCCACTTCTCTTCAGTCCCATGTTCATATTGGGAGGATCTTATTACTGGTACCTTAAACAAGGATATGAATGGTCCAAGACTCAGAGTGGCAGAAGAATAGACTGCTCTGAGAACACATGGGGTGTTCAAACTCAAAGACATCCTTTGGGGGAAAATCTCCCCACCTTATTCGATGCAGTAGGCCTACATTTAGGAAGCATCTTATCTTGAAACTATCCCAGCATGTCAGACAATAAAGGGTCTTATCAATCTTCAAGGCTCTGATTTACATGAGGAAACTGAGGCCTGCAACAGTGAAACTATCCATGATTGGGGTCATGGTTGAGTCTCTGGGGAGCATGAAATCCATAAACCCACTCAACTCCCTTCAGCTCTGCAGTCTGAGCTGCACCACAATTCATGCAAACGGGGACACTCGTGCTGCGAAGAGTAGAGGTGAGGGGAGTTGAACATCAGTTTGTAGTCCATCTCTGTCCATGGAGTCGGCCACACACAGAGGTCTGCTTTTTGTGTGTTGCTTCGCTTCTTCATTCTGTTCTTAAAGGCGGAAGTGTAAGAAGGAGGAAGAGGGCATGGACAGTGGTCATTAATTGTAATGTTTAACTCAGCCCACATATTTGTGCCTGGAAGGATTCAGGACACTGCCTCCAACCCGCCTTTC
Source organism: Macaca mulatta (assembly GCF_049350105.2). Classification (NCBI taxonomy): domain Eukaryota; kingdom Metazoa; phylum Chordata; class Mammalia; order Primates; family Cercopithecidae; genus Macaca; species Macaca mulatta. Next base: position 12,893,449 of record NC_133421.1, on the reverse strand, counting down.
TAGCTCTGTTTCCTACTGCCCCCTACAGGTCTCCTACGGTGCCTTCACTTTTCCACTACCTGCCTATAGGTGTCCTATAGCCCCATCACTTTCTTATTACCCTTTACAGGTGACTTACGGCCCCATCACCTTCCTGCCAACCCTCTACAGTTGACTTATGGCCCCATCGCTTTCCTGCTCTACCCTCTACAGGTGACTTATGGCCCCACACACCTGCATTTCCATGATCATGTCTTTGTTTAGGAGGCTCCCCCACCTGAAATACCTGTCCTGCCCTATTCTCGGCCTGTCACTGTTTTCCTTTCCTGCAAGGTGATTCTCTCAACCCCTGTCTCCCATAGGAGGCCATTGAGCACCCGTCCATTCAGAGGCAACATTTTTCTCTTATAATATCTTCCACCGTTCTTGGGATCTACTTCATGGCACTTCCCATTTACTCAGCAGGAGTTTTACTGCCTGGCTTCTCATAGGCAGAATCTGTCTTATTCATCTTTGCTCAACTGATCCTTGAGTTTCACTGGAATGGGCAAATGTACATGTTTCTGTGGCTGGTTTTGGTTCCCTATCTAGAGCAGGTCACTGGAATCTTAAGAGGTCTCTGCATCCCCCTCTCAGAGCCCTTCAAATTATTTTCCTCCTCAGCTACGGGACAACCTCCTTCCAACATGCAGGCTATGGAATGAGACTGTGTGGCACATGCATCTTAGAAGTGATCTTAAAGGCCATTGAGGGGACGTCACTGAAATTTAAAGAAATATTTTCTATCAGTGCTTCTCAAATTTTAATGCGTATATGAATTACCTGGAGTTTTTGTGATAATAAAATGGTGATTCTGATTCAGTAGGTTTGGGGTGGGGCCCGGGAGTCTGCATTTCTCACTGGCTCCCAGGGGAAGCCAAGTGGCTGGCCTGGCATCATCCTTTGAGGGGTAAGTTCTATAGCACTCTGAAGCTCCAACAACATGAAGGGCGACCACTGCTTGAGTGCTCAGAGCTCTGGTGCAGGTGTTTCTCCTACAGTCTCCACAACAGCCCTGATAAGTAGGTAGTACTGTCACCCTATTATATAAATGAATGTCAAAGAGGCCAAAGTCACACAGCTAGCAAGGCTGGAGCCAGGAGCCCAGCATGTCTGACTCCATGACTCTCTTCATAGTTTTCTTCTTCCAACAACCATCGAATGAAGAAAGTTTACATTACTATTTGGAGTGGAGTAAGACTGAGGCTGAGGCCATGATTCTAGGCAGGAGGGGCTGAAATTTGTTTATTCTGTCATGTTTATAATCTGCACAGAAGCAGAGTCACAGAGTAATATAGTTATGTTCCAAACGGTGATGCCCTGGGAACACCAGTCTTCTGCCCCACTTCTAGGCCACCATGAAATCCTGGCCACTGTGGATTGACAGGCTGTTTTCTCCTGGCCACAGGCCCCAGCTGGCATAGAGAAGCCATTCATTCCTACCACTTTCCTGGGGCTTGACTTAGCCCCATAGCTTAGCTTTCAGGGTCTGGGAGACTCTTGGCAGCGAGCAGTAGAGAATGAGGGAAGCAAATGCCAAGGGCTGGCACCCAGGAAGGGGAGATTCCCAACTTGGATGACCAGTCAGTGCCAAGACCAATGCCAGGAAGAGAGACTGTACTAGCCCAAGGGTCATGGCAAGAGAAAGCTCAGATCTAGCACCAGGGACGGATTAGAAAACAAGAAGAGCAGCAGCCCAGAGCTGCTAGACCTCTGGCAGAGCAAGCCAGCCTCTGGGAAAACAGAACTCCGTCCTCTCTGCTCTCCCAAAGAGACGGTAAAGAAAGCACCAAGATTAGGGTTGTAACAGACTTCCCGTGAGCCTCCCCTTCTGCCTAACAGAAAGGAAGACAAGCTGATGAACGCTGAGGAATACGGGACACATTTATGATCCCCAGTGTCCAAAAGTCTCTCTTGCTCCCAACCGGGGGCCATGGGAGATCCAACTATACCTGAGTTATTCCCCTTTTTAGGAAAGCATCCATGTACCCTACAGGTAAGAGCTGAAACTTCCTCAAGCAAGCAGCCTTACAGTTTATCTGGCACTCCTCCTTTGCCCGGTACTATCTCTCCTCTCCTTACACCAGCCCAGAAGACTGTCCCAGTGAATTGGCCTGCCACCTGCATGGGCCAATGGTAGCAGGCCCACAAACAAGCATTAAACAGGGATATGAATGGTCCAGGACTCAACATATGCCTGGTGGATGGGAATTTTTCTCTGTGACACCATTTGCCAAGGTAGTGTGAGTTGGGTGACAGCTTAGATGCCCCATGGAGATACCAGTCCATGTGCCACTTCAACCCAAGCACTCTCTTAGAATGAGATGAGCTAAAGAAGAACGATGCCCATTCCCTGGGTCAGCCTGTAGACTGACTTCCTTGGGGCCAGGCCTGTGGCTTCAAGTGAGTGCCCTGAGGGCAAACGTGGTGGTGCTACCTTAGAGGTGGACTCTGTGGGTGGCTCAGGAACTTGTTCCATGCTTGAGTGCTTAGTGCTCTACTGCTCCTCATATCAACCTGACTGGCTTAATTGCTGTGAATCCAGCTGGAGACGGAGTCCTGGGCCATACCAAGGAGTCACAGCATCCTTTCAGCTTTCTGGAGGGCGGTGGGTATTCTTGTTAACAGAACCCATATGGGAAATGGAGTTTTGCAGAATCATTACCCTTAGGCAAAATGACTGAAATTGCAAACAGAACTACCCAACTGAGAACTCTCAAAGGTTTTTTTTTTTAACCTTTAAAAAAAATTTATATATATATATAATTTATATATAAATTTATATATATATAAATAGATTTATATATATACACACACACACATATATATACACACACACACATACATATATATATATACACACGTTGGTTTGAACAGTAGTTCTGTTGAGGATAAAACTCACCATTCCTACAGGCCCATCTTTACTTCTGATGCAATCATTTTTTACCAAGTAGCTGTGGTGTGAGGTTGACTCGATTCTAACAACATATGGAATCACACTGACACTCCATATTTTCCTAAGGGTAAGACTTAGGGACAGCCTGTGGGTGCTATCCAGGGTCACGGGAAACACTATTGAATAGAGCTGAGCACACCAAGTCAATGACAGGTTCTCCGTATCCAGCCATTAATCAGGACTGAACGGACATGAAGTAAACAGGGGTGCTGTCCCACAGGTGCAGATCCGAATGACCAATAGTCAGCTGAGATCTTTGGTGCCCTCAGCCCAGAACCCGAGAGTTCCGCTCTGCTCTGCTCCCACTCCTCCCCGTCCACGCCTCACCTACAGAGCCACACAAGAAAGACGGCTCCCAGGTGGTACTGGCTTCACAGAGGCCATTCCCAGGCAAGCCTGTACTTCCCTCTCAGGGTTGAAAAAGCTCACTGTTGCCATGGAGACTGGACGCCTTCTGAGCGCTGTGCTTTATCTAGAGTCCAGCGTTCAAACACCTTGGTATACTCAAACCCACTCACTCCCCTGGCTCTCCGGATCGTGAAAATATCAAGGCAGGGTTCTATTAGTCAAATGCCTCAAACGTCTCCTTGCCACAATCCACTGTTGGTCTGGGGTTCTTGCCCAAATCCTGGTGTGGGGGTGGCAGCCTGTGATTTTACGGAGGCCCACACATATACATGCATCCTTTCTCCCTAGGAGAAAAGACCTAATTTCAAATCCTGTATCGTGTGAGACCACAGGCAGCACCCAGACAAATGGGCTGGTGCGAGTGGTGAGCATGGCCCCTGGATTAGATCAGCCATGGGGCTGCAGAAAGGGCTGAGGAGATAAAGCGAGCTCAGCCCCAGAAGGTAGTGCTGGGTAGGATGTCCACAGTCCACGTAAAACCTGACGCAGCTGGAGGAGGTCCCTGACCTCAGCTTTGATTAACTTCTCTGCTTTGTTCAGCCTCCCACGTTAATGGTTAGTCCCTGGCCATCGTTATTTCCCAAAGTCACACTCCTCAAAAATCTTCTACTCTCACATCCTCCACCAGTTCCAGGGACCAAGGCTCTTATCCTTGCTTCCCCTTGTCCTGCTCTCTTACCCCTGGTTAGACTATTTACCCCCATCATCATTGACTAACATCTCTGCGTTTTCTGAATTTTATAAGCCAGGCCTGGCTTCATGCGCTTCTCAGAGTCAGATACAGCAAGTGCCATCAGCCTAGCCTCTAGAATTCCTCCAGCCCCACAGCTCCTCCTCCTCCTCAGATTGGTGCACTTGCACAGCCAAGCGAGCACCTTTGTGATTCCCCTTGTTGGTGAGACTCCTAAATTGGCCTCAGGATGGTCACTTGTCCAGCCTTGACCTCATCACCTGCTCCTGTGCACTCACCCCTTTTTTAGCATTTAGTCCCTGAACTTTCCGCCTCAGACCCCATGGAGTGCCTCTCTGGGTAGCAGGATGGCCATACCCAACCCAGTCCCCAAGAGCATTATCTGGATGGGATGACAGGATCTGTTCAGGGTTGTTCGGTGGGGTCTGGAAAGGTGCTTTCAGGCCAACAGCTTCTTGCATTCTGGCCTTGTCTCTATCTCCCAGGTGACCTCAGAGCAGTTCCAATATTTCCTAGGGCCTTGGAGCTGTGCCAGTTCGAGCTCTGGGCAGAAGGACCCGTATGCTACGTCTCCAGGTTCTGCAGGTCATTGTGAAAAATGCTTTGAAGCCAGACTGGCTGGGCTTTCTCCCACACCATTAGGGTGACCAACTGTCCTCATTTGCCAGAAACTGTTTTCCTAGGACGCAGGATTTTCAGTGCTAAAACTGGACAGTCCTGGGCAACCGGGGATGGTCGGTCACCTTAATCCCTCACTTACAGCTGATGGTTTGCTTTCCATTTCACTGAGAAATGATCACATACACCCACTTGCCTGCACCTCCATTCCCTGCCTTAATTGCTCCAAAGCTCCTAACTCCATTGGACCTACTTCATATATTTACTTGCGTCTTGATTTATTTCTGTCTTCTCTGACTGACATGTAAGTTTGTCTGCTGTATCCTCACTGCCCAGGACAGCGTCTAGCATTCAGCCAGTGCTCAGGAAATGTGATTTAGTGGAGGAATTAATGGAAAAATAGGCAATTGCTCCTACAACAGAGCGATCACTGTAGCTCCTTCCTTTTACCAAAGGCTTCAAAAATGTCTCTCTTTCTCTCTCCCTTGGTCTTTCTTCCTCTCTCTCTCTCTAACTCCCACTGTCCTCTATCTGGCTCCCAGCATGGCAGAAAGGACCTGGTGAATGGTGAGAAATACCAGAGGAGGAGGGCAGGTAGTAACTCGCATCGTCACCTCCATGGGGACCTACATGTCACATTTACTCTGCAGCTGCAGTGAGCACATCTGCCACTGCCACTACCACCACTGTAAGGACCCCTTACTCAGACCTGGTGTAGCCAGGGATATCCCAGTGGAAACCACTGGAATTGACAATATTGACATATGGGGGTTCTGGAAAGAATTCCCTGGCTTTTTCAACCAGGCTCAAACATCAGCCAGCCTGACTGAGTTTTTAACCAAATTGCCAAAGTCAAAGAGGGTTTCCATAGGTGTATTCATTTAGACAGATTCTGAAAATCGATCTGAGGGGACTGAGCTTCCTGTCCGGAAGAGCAGTCCCCGCCAATCTAGTGTTCATGCTGTAACTCCTGGCTCAATCTTTTTTACGACTTCCTGTCTTGCAAAATGTGTGCCTCTAATAAGAAGAGTCATCTTCTATTGAGCATTACGTGTGGTTCCCATGGAAGCACAGCCCATCCACCACCTCAGCTGCCCCCCAGCTTGGAGAGGCAGGAGAGCACAGTGAGCAGCAGCAGATCTTCAGAATCAGGCCTGGATTTGGAACAAAACACGACTGACTGCTTGATGTTGACTTAGGCAAGCTGCTCAACTGCTCTGAGTTTCACTTTTTGCCTATGAAGTGAAGGTAACAAGCTCTCCCACAGGGTGGTTGTAAAGATGAAGATACAGGCACACAGTATGTATGTATGTACGTATGTATGTATATATGTAAAGACCTGGTACATAGTAAATGCTCAACAAATAGAAGTGTTCATCACTGAGCTTTCATGGTGGCAGCCTGGAGGACTCTTTGCCTTGCTAAAGACTGTTCTCGGTTCCAGTGTTGGGGGCTGGTTGATCTTGTCTAATGAACGAAGAAAAGATTTCAGGGGAATTTGGCCTACATTCACGGTCGCTCAGATCAGCATCTTAGCCCTAGATTCTATTTATCATAAGCAATGAATGAACAGGAGGTCAAAGAAAGGAACCAAGGAAAGGGAGACATGCAGAAGTAGGTACTTAGAAGGAGACAGTCAGAGGAAAAGTAAGAATTATAAGAAAAAGAATGAGCATGCCACTCAGTTAGAAAGTCCTGAAAAAGGGTGTCAGAACTAATTCTAGTCCCTGGGGAGCCTAAGGCGGTGCTATGTAACCTGAGGGGTTGGTCAATCACTGTAGAACCTTCTAGACAAAAATGAAGGCTCTACCAACAGGTGAGAGACACAGTAGAGGCCTTTGAGGGATATGGAGCCCCACAGGCAGAATTCTATGTTTTAAAAGGTCTCACATTCTCAGTCCCACTAACAAAAGAATACCCATTTATTGCAGGCTTCCTTTGAGAGTATTTAATTACCCATGCACTATGGATCTTGCTACCAAGCAGACAGATCCATACACATTCTTATCCCCAAGCCCTTGAAATGGAGGAGCCCCCACTGATGCTAGAGGTTGCTTCTGTCTCCAAGCTGCCTCTAGAGCCTATAAAAAAGGGCTGACAGGGCTGGGCGCGGTGGCTCATGCCTGTAATCCTAGCACTTTGGGAGGCTGAGACGGGCGGATCACCTGAGGTCAGGAGTTCGAGACCGGCCTGGCCAACATGGTGAAGCCCTGTCTCTACTAAAAATACAAATATTAGCCAGGCATGGTGGCGCATGCCTGTAGTCCCAGCTACTTGGGAGGCTGAGGCAGGAGAATTGCTTGGACCCGGGAGACGAAGGTTGCAGTGAGTCAAAATTGTGCCACTGCACTGCACGCCAGCCTAGGTGACAGAGTGAGACTCCGTCTCAAAAAAAAAAAAAAAAAAAAAAAAAAAAAGCTGACAGAACTGATGTCAACTAAGATTCCAATGAAGACTCCCACACTCACTTAGAACAAGGACCATCCATGCTTGGCTCTTGGATAATCAGAGTCTGATTAGAAATACACATTAAATTAAGTGATCCAGGTTAGTAGGGCAATGGTAAAGCAGGTATTGGCTACCCATTTAGTCCTGAGAGTCAAAATAGGGCAATGCAATGGCCAGATGCCACCAGGAAGCCTAAGGAAAATGTTGGATGAAGGGGGAGAAAGGCATAAAGGAAGAGGATCTACTGAAGTTGAAACAAAGGATAGAGAAAGAAAACAAAGAGAATTAAACACATACAAATGAAAATGACCCCACATTATATGTTTCTGAATTGTTCCCTTCCACGGGATATTTACATGGGGCCAGTTGCTTACAGCTAGCACTTGGAGTTGAACTTAGTTGCTCTGAAGGAAGAGAGGATGGTTCTCTGCCCTTTACCAGAGATCCAAGCTGTCCAGAGGACTAAAGAGTCCCTGACATTAGAAGGGAAGTTCAGACCAGGTGTAGTGACTCAGTCCCATAAACTCAGCACTTTGGGAGGGGAAGGTGGGAGGATCGCTTGAGGCCAGGAGTTTGAGACCAGCCTGGGCAACATAGTGAGACCCTGTTTCTACAAAAATTAAAAAAATTTTTAATTAGCCGGGCATGGGAGCATGCACCTGTAGTCCTACTCAAGACGCTGAAATGGAAGGATCACTAGAGCCCAGGAGTTTGAGGTTATAGCGAGCTATGATTGTGCCACTGTACTTCAGCCTGGGCAACAGAGTGAGACCCTGTCTCCCTCTCTCCCTCCCTCTCCGTCTAAAAAAGGCAATCTCCATTTCCGAAGTCTGCCTGCACCCACTACCCCCACCCCCACCCTCAAACCCAGATTCTTTGTTCTTGAAACTTCAGCTGTTCTCTAAATAGGGAAATACACACAAGGTACATTCCTGGAAAGAGAAGGTGTCAGAAACCTTGGTAGAGAAGGGAATGGGGAGAAAAAATACGGCACAAATAGTGAATGGGGAGAACAAACAATGCATGCACAGGAGGGGAAGGTGGTGCCACAGAACAAGTTAAGATGGGAGATAAGGAGCATCAGACACAGCATAGCCCCACAGGCATGGGCAGGGGAGAGTCTCCTGGATGTCCCGAGCAGCAGCGACTGAAAGGACAGATGGGGACTGGGAATCACCTTTATGTGGCTATGATGGAGTCCAGTTCATTTGGAAGCAGCCTTAAGTCCACAAATGGATAAATGCATGATCTGGCTCCCCTACGGCTTGGATCCTCTCTCTTTCCACTCTCATCCTCTTTTATCCTGCTGTACTCAGACTGGCCTCCTTTCTACTTTCCCAATTCCCACCTTATTGGAGAGGCCTTCCCTGGCAAGAGCAGCTTCCTGCCACTGCACTCCCTGCTGCCTGCTTTAATTTTTCTCCTCGTACTTATGGTCAATAATTTATCTTGTCTGTTTCCCCCAGTGGAATGTGAGTTCTGTAAGGAACTCCGTAAACTCCATATCTTCTAAATATTGCTTAGCACATAGCAGGCCTCATTAAATATTTGTTGAAAGAATGCATGAACCGAAAGCCATCCTATTTATTATATGTATAAAGAGTTCTGTTGGCTGAAGTGTTGGGTGTTTTGGGTTGGACCATCTATAAGGGTAAGGGGTAGGGGAAAGGGTGAGCAACCACGGCAGTGGAGAAACCTCCATAAGAGTTGCTGTGTTCTGTCTGGAAATCCGTATTTCCACCTCTGCTCCGAGGTTTGTAGGCTTGTGGCAGCTGGCCTCCACATTGGCCCCCAACAATCCTCGGCTCCTGATATTCATGCCTCAGTGTAGTTCACACCCACTCAGAATAGGATATTGCAAAAATAATGGTGTGCAACCAATAGGATTGGTCATCAAAGACGCTGTGTCTTCTGTCTCTTTCTCTGATTACCCACCCTGACGAAATCCAGGCACCATGCAGTGAAGACACTCAGCTACCCAGGGAGAGAACGTCACAGGGAGGAACTGAAGCTTCTTGCCAACATCCAACACCATGTGAGTGAAGCGTCTTGGAGGCAGATCCTCCAGCCCTAGTCAAGCCTTCAGAGGAGGCAGCCCTGCCTGACGTGGTGATGGCAACCTCATGAGACTCCAAGCCCAAAGCACTCAGGTTCCCAACCCACAGGAACCATGTGAGATAAGAGATGTTTATTACTGTTTTAAAATGCTAAGTTTGAGAGTAAATTGTTTCACAGTGCTAGGTAATAATCACAAAGTGGATGATGTGGGGACCAGCAATCCCAGGTTTGAGTTGACTATGGCCCAGAATGTATCTTTTAGTGAGTAACTGTGAAGTGCATTTCCCACTCTGGAGATAGCTGGTCCCAGTTTGATTCTGCAACTCTCAGTAGCCACAAATGCCACCTGTATCCTCAATAAACTTTATTTAGACACAAATAGACACAACAGAAAATACATACACAGATACAGATTTTTTTTTCTCTATAGGATGAACAAACATCACATAAGGAATTTTAAAAGTAGGTGCATGGAACGTAAGAAAATATTGCACAGTTCCTTGTTTACTCACACAAGACACATATCTCAGGGGAAGACAGGGATACACCATCCCTACAACAGAATTCACATTTGATCTATAACAGCACACAGGTATTGGGACGGTAATCAAAGGAGTTAGGGATCCAGTGACTCTTGATGTGACAGAATGCTCACAACACTCGTAGGACCTTGTTTAAACAAAAGACAGAATTGAGGAGGAGTCCGTGCCCCCCGCACAGATGCTCTGCAAGCTGTCAGCTAGGTCGTAAAGCAGCTCAGCAGAAACTCTAGGTTAGCTTTCATCTTGAGGCTTGAAAGTTTGCATAACCTTCTACCTTTGTGTCCACATCCCACAGTGTTTACGGAGACACACTGAGGATGCTGAAACTCTCCACATGCACACCAGCTTAGATACCACAGTACAGAACGTTGACATCGGTTTATAAAATGCAGCTTTCAAAAGGAAAAAGAATAATAGCCAAGAGGCGAACACACACATTGCAAATGCTGCTACATCTACCGGCAGTGTTTTCTACCACACTCCCGTGGTCCCCTCCCACAGGGAGCCGCCGGCATCTGTGTCCTGCTCCCCGCCATGGGTGGAGCGGGATGGGTGTCTCTTGGAAGTCTATCGCCCTCTAAAGTCACACCTGTGACCTCCTGGTAACTCCTGTCAGAAGCCACGCATGTCACCAGGACAAGCTGCCATGGAACCACCCCGCTTTTTCCTGTCCCAGACAAGCCTCTGGCCTCCACACCATCTTCTCATTTCAGATGGGGGTTCCCTAGGCCACCTCTGTATTTTAGTAAAAAATGGTTTCCACTGTACCCTTGGTGTGTCCTCTTCCTAATGTGACAAATCCAGATGAGATGAAGTTATGGAGATCAGGTCCTCCACTTCGGTAAGCATCCTTCCCATAATGCCCTGCAAGAAGATGGGGCAGAATTACCTGGCGCATCCACGACACCAACATGGAAGACAAGTGCAGCTGCACCTCACTCAACAGTGACGGCATGCATACCAGCAGCTAAGTCAGAAGGTGGAGGCAGTCAAGAATATATATACACATATATATAAAATATATATTATATATGAAAATTATATATATTACTGAATATATATACATATACATATATAATTATATATACATATATGTGTATATATATTAGTGTATATATACACACATATATACTCAGGGGAAGACAGGGATACACATTCCTACAACAGAATTCACATCTGATCTATAACATATAATATAATATATATATAAGTATATATATACATATATGTATATAAAACTGTGCAACAAAGAACAAAGTCCTGGGAACATTACATTACACTGAACGTATAGGAGAGCAAAGGAGATACATGACTTGATTTTGGCATTTCTGGCTGAGCGCAAGGTGCACCAGAACCTTAGTCTATTTGTCCCAACGCTCTTTCCTTTATCTCACCTTCCCTCTGTCTCTTTCATCCATTATTCATTTGTTTTTTTCTTCCTAATGTTTATGAATCACACCACAACCTGTGGGACTACAGCTTGTGACTTCAGAGAAATCCAACAGCAGCTGAGGCTGACAAATAGAATGGTGGTTACAAAATACTGAGAAAATATATATGTGCTTCGCTTCCTTGACTTTCTGCAGCAGACATTATCCCCTGCCCACCTAATGCAGATATCTATATCTACCTGTGGGTTTGAGGGGAGGCAAAGACGGAGGGCAGGTTAGGATTGTGGATAGAAATTCAAAGAGACGTAAGTTAATGTTCTACTTCTGACATTCAAAATAGGATTTTGCAGTATGCTTGAAATACAGGCATTGTAAAGAAAGAAAGGCCTCCCTGAATGCCCTCCTAAAGTATGTACATGTGAAAATGGAGAAAAACCATTTCTTTCATGTTACCACAAAAGTGTATTAAAAATCGTATATATAGCTATAACAATGCACAGAACTACTTCAGATATAATGTGAAGTTTAAAAATGGACAGAAATGGTTCACTAAATAGAATCACAGTGCTGTAAAAATTCAAACCAGTGCATGCATGCGCACGCGCACACACACACACACACACATACACACACACACAGATAGAAAAAAAGCACACCAACATATTAAAGACAAATGTCTTTGGATAGTAGGAACATGAGTGCTATTTCTTCTGTCTTTTCAGCTTTTCTATATTTTCCAAGTGTTTTTTTCTATATGAATATGTAATTTGTCTCATATAAATAGGTAAAATAAATGCCTAATGGAAAAAATTATAAAAATACAAAGACAATGCAAATCTCGATTTTCCTAACAAGCCACTCTCTGGATCAGTAGATTGCAAACCTGGATTTGTGCTGGAATCGGGTAGGGGGACGAGGAGAAGGAGAGCATTAAGACAAATAGCTAATGCACATGGGGCTTAAAACCCAGACAATGGGTTGACAGGTGCAGCCAACCACCATGGCACATGTATACCTATGTAACAAACCTGCATGTTCTACACATGTATCCTGAAACTTAAAGTATATATATATATATATTTTTAATGCAGACCCTCAGACTCAACTCCAGAGATTCTGATTCAGTTGGCTGGGGTCCAGGCTTAGGCAGGTATATTTTTAAAACACTCTCTAGTGATTCTAATGTGCCACCAGAAATGAGAACCACTGCCTTAGTGTAAATGGAGGAGCAACCTAAGCTCAGTTTATTCAGGTGGCTTCAATGAATACCTCTTAGGCACTCAGCTCTACCCACTATTTATATTCAGGGCTTCAGCTCTCTTCCTCCGAAGAGTGGAGTCTAGCTCCACTTCCCTCCCTCTCACCCGAGATCTCAAACCTGAGCATGCATCCGCATAGCCAGGAGAGCTTCAAACAGGTGCCGGGTCCCACTCCCAGAGTTTCTGATTCAGAAGACCCAGGATAGGGCTCAAGAGTCTGCCCCTCTATCAAAGTCCCCTGGCGATGCGAATGCCACTGTTTTGGGAACCACATTCTGAGAAGTGGTGTCTTCACGCATCAGGAACAGGAGAATTTTGCCACTGTTTCCCTCACACTCTCCCTTCTGGAATAAATTACCTCCTTCTTCAGGGCACACAGCTTTCCAGGAGGAGCATTCTTGCTGTAAAATACTGTGGCCACAACCCTTACTTTTATAGAATAGAATTATTAGGCTGGGCGCGGTGGTTCATGCCTATAACCCCAGCACTTTGGGAGGCCGAGGCGGGCGGATTACGGGGTCAGGAGTTCGAGACCAGCCTGACCAACATGGTGAAACCCGTTCTCTACAAAAATACAAAAAAATACAAAAAATTCCAAAATAAAATACAAAAATTAGCCAGGTGTGGTGGCGTGCATCTGTAATCCCAGCTACTTAGGAGGCTGAAGGCAGGAGAACCGCTTGAAACCAGGAGGCGGAGGTTGCAGTGAGCCGTGATGGCGCCACTGTACTCCAGCCTGGGCAACAGAGTGAGGCTTCGACTCAGAAAAAAGAAAAAAAAGAACAGAATTATTAGAACTGAACTAAGGCTTCTGCCCATCTCCTAGGCCATGTGACAGCTCCAGAAACTGAACTCCACTATCTGGAGAAATACGTCTTCATCAGGCGGAGAAGAAGGGGGAGGTCAAAGGTGTGTGCAAGGGTTTGTTACCAGCCCTGGGGAGAGTTGGGACCCTTTTGTAACTCTGTCACTTCCTCCCCACCCTACCCACTAACAGAAGAGTAAGAAAAAGAAGAAACGACTCAGAACCCTCATAAATTTGGCCCGCATTAATTCAGAACCTGTGATAAATCCTGTAGAATTTGGACTGATTTTTGTGCTTCTTATAAATAACATCTTTGATAAGCAAATCGATACTGAGGAAGATGGAACATAAAACTACGCCTGTGTCACTTACAAATCACTCTTATCTGTCAGCTGGAATAAGGTCCCTCAGGGCTATGCCTTGCTCTGGGGCTCAAGGGGTGATGCTCATTAGAAAGGAACTGAAGTTTCTGGATCACCAACTATGCACCAGGCAGAGAAACAGAGCCTCTGCAAACATGGCTTTTTTTCTTTTGACATAATAATAGCTAACATTGTACACAGCATTTTGTAGTTTACAAAGATCTTTCACCTACACGCGTTACTTAAAATTGTAGTCAATGCTGTGCGGTAAGTTGTTTATTATTATTATTCTCCTGTTTTCTTGATGGAAAAATAGAGGCCCTTGCATCCAAGTCTTCTGACTCCAAATCTCATGCTCAATCCAGTGTGCACACCTAGCTTCATTTACTCCTCTCAAGAACCTCGTGAAAAATGGTCACTTTCCCAAGTTCATGGAGCTAAGTGGTTCGTAGATTCTGGTTCCCAACCAGGTCTAGCTGCCTTCAAAGTCCACCATCTTTCTACACTCTCATACTGACCACCTCACCACTGTGGCCTGAACAAATCACCTGTGACCCTTCTCTAGGACAGTGATCAAGGCACAGTAGAAATGTTAGGTCTGGAGAATTCCACTCGGTGACAGGTTCATAGAAGCTGAAGCTCAGAAGTACTGAGGTTTCGAGTCGGGGGAAAAAAAAAAGATGCTGGGGCATAATGAGGCAGCACCAAGAACATCTGAAAGGAAGAAAGAATTCTTTGGTCAAATCCATTTGGAAAATGTTGAGTTTAATGAAAAGCTACATAAAAACCAAGTCTAGGGACTTCTCACAAGGCAGTGATCACTGAACTGTCTACGGAGCCTTTATGTGTTTCAAAGCCATCCTTTGGGACACTTTTTGGGAAAGCTGCTCATGAGGCTGAGGTAGAAAAAGCACAATGACAGCTTCAGCTTTCGTTTGAGCTGTGGTTCTCAAAGTTACGTGTGCACCACACTCTCCTGGATGGCATAGATCGCTGGGTCCCGGCTCCAGAATCCCAGATTTAGTAGGTCAGAGAAGAGGCCTGACAATTTCCATTCCTAACAAGTTCCCAGATGATGCTGATAATGCTCTTAGGTCCAAGGACAACCCTTCATGAACCACTATGTTTGGACCAGTGACAGGTCAGTCTTCCGCCGGACCCAGGGTCAAGGTCTAGAACGATTTGCATTCTCTGAAGCCTCCAAAGTTTAGTATGAACAAAGGCAGCATGAAGGGAAGAAGGGCTGGTTAAAAGTGAAGCCCCGGGCCGGCTGCGGTGGCTCACACCTGTAATCCCAGCACTTTGGGAAGTCGAGGCAGGTGGATCATGAGGTCAGTAGATTGAGAGCATCCTGGCTAACATGGTGAAACCCCATCTTTACTAAAAACGCAAAAACTGAGCCAAGTGTGGTGGTATGCGCCTGTAGTCCCAGCTACTCGACAGAGTAAGACTTCATCTCAAGAAAAAAAAAAGAAATAAAAAAGTGAAACCCCAGGCAGGCAAACAGAAGAGAGGGGAGTCAGTGCCTCTTCTTTTCCTTGGTGATGCATGAAGTCAATGGGTTGATGATAGGAACTCATGATTATACGAGTAGGTATCATAGGATTTGTTAGCTGTAACACAAAGAACCTCCCCTTCCGTGTTCGGCCATCTCTGCCCATCTGCCGCTTATCAGGGTAAGAGGACAAAAGAGGGCAAACTGTGACCAAACTGCAATTCAAGAGAAACCACCATGTATATCCAGCAGAGCTCCGAACAGAAGTAAGCCAAAGTTCCGTGAAGCATGAGCACTTCCATTCACAGGACGGGGAGACACACAGTCCACAGCCAGCGACAAAGGTGGTTTCAGGTTTCAGAGGATGCCTTCCACCACGTGCTGAACCGAATGGTGCCAATCGGCATGCTGGTGATGTCTATACCTCTAGTTCTGCCACGGCCCCCTCACCTTCACCACTGACAACCCTCCCTAAAGCAACAAAGATTTCATTTTAGCTCAGTCACTGCCCAGGCTGCCTCGACCTCCCATCAGAACTCCATGCCTTTCCCAAATCTCAGCAGACTTCAGAAGTCCTAGAGACAGCACCAAAGGACAACTGTCCCCAGGCAGGATGCAGATTCAAGCTAAAGAGAGGACCGTGGCTGGGCTCCTGGTGTGTGTGATGCAGCTGACTCTGATAAGAAAGCACGCGGAGGGCAAGTGTCTCTGTGAAAGAGATTTGCTGCAAGGAAAGGAGGGAAAAAATGAGATAATATCCAAACGGCGATCTCTGTAAGACTTAACAGAATTTTGCATCTGTGAGATTAGACCAACAGCCATGAGGGGGAAACAAACTGATCAGGACAGTTTGCCTGGGGTTGCAGATCTGGACTAGAGAACGGATACAGAAGGAAACTGATAAAGCAGAATCCAATGAGAGAAAGGCACTGGGTACTCAGAGGGGAAAGACAAAGAGATAGAAACTGTGGGAGAAAAGACAGGGCACAGAGGACAACTTTAGGAGTCATATCTACTTAAAATAACACTCCCAGAGGAGAGACAGAAGGGAGAGTTCAGAAGCAATAATTAAAAGTTAATAGTTTTTCTTTTTTTCTGAACAGATGGAAGACTTTGGTCTTTACATCAAAAGAAAGAATCAAGTACCAGACTACGCATTAAAAGGGACCGATATCTAGATACACCCTGGTGAAATGCCATTTTAAAAAATAAAGGAGAAAACTCAAGCCAGCATCATACGACACAAAACCTACAGAAAGTGCAGCAATATTTTTAAGAATTTTGAGCCTTTCATTTTTGTAGAGGCGGAACAGTGTACTGGTGGAGGGACACCCTATCTGGAAATGATTGACAAGATTCAAACCTCTGTGTGTCTGTGTCCTCAAAAGCAAAAGGAAAACAATGATGATGCCCATTTCATAGGGTCTTTGAGAAGGTTAAATGAGTTAATATATACAATTCATATTATATATGTTACATATAATATGAATGATATATGTTATATATTACATGAATACACAAAGCATTTAGAACAGTACTATTAGTATTAAGTACTACTATTACTGCTTTTAAGTACTAGCATTAAGTATTTAGTATTAAGTGCTAGTACTATTTAAGTACTAGTGGTATTATTTAAGATAAGAGCTTACTATTATTTTTGAATGAAGATGTTTTGATTCCATTCCTCTAACTAAAAATTCACTGAAAATAGGCCAGGCGCGGTGGCTCACACCTGTAGTCCCAGCACTTTGGGAGGCCGTGGCAGGTGGATCACGAGGTCAGGAGATCGAGGCCATCCTGGCTAACATGGTGAAACCCTGTCTCTACTAAAAATACAAAAAATTAGCCAGGCGTGGTGGCGGGTTCCTGTAGTCCCAGCCACTGGGGAGGCTGAGGCAGGAGAATGGTGTGAACCCGGGAGGTGGAGCTTGCAGTGAGCCGAGATTGCGCCACTGCACTCCAGCCTGGGCGACAGAGCAAGACTCCGTTTCCAAAAAAAAAAAAAAAAAAATTCACTGAAAATAATGAAAAGAAGGGAGAACAGAAAAACTTTCTTCAGAAAAAAGTCCAGACTTTTCACTAAATAGGGGAAAAATATACAAACATAAACATACATGCAAATATACACAAAAACACACACACAAATCAAGGACTACGAACTTAAATACAAAAAAAATCAAACATTAAAAATTGTCAGATAAGAATCAGAGGGAATATGTTAATGATCTCAGAGGAAGAATTTTTAAACAAGACTCAAAGTCAAAAACTAGAGAGAAAACAAAAAAAATTTAAACTGTGATACATCAAAAGCAATCATGAAACTACAAGTCAAAGACAAAAAATGTATATTTACATTACTTTCTAGAGCATGTAAATAACTTCACATTAATAAGAAAGTAAACAACCCAATTAAAAAAAATAGGGAAAAGAAATGCATAGGCGACTCAAAGGAGAGAAAACCCAAAGGGCAAATACACAGAAAGTAGTGTTCAATCTCACAAGTAATCAGGGAAATTCAAATTAAAACCATAATGAAATATCATTTCACACTCAATAGACTAGCAAAAATTAAAATGCCTGAGCCTACCGACATGAATAAGCAGAAACAAGAACTCATGTACCCTTCTGGTGGGGTATAAATCGGTTCAACTGCTTTGAAAAGAACTTTGGCAATGGCTAATAAAGTTCAATGTGGGTATAGCAGGAAACTGGCCATTCTACCTCTAGGTATACACCCTAGATAAAACCTCACACGTGCATAAGGAGATAGGCACCAGCATGTTCACTGCAATACAGTTTGTAATAGAGACAAATTAGGGAAAAGAATCTATCTTCCCAGCCAGAGAAAAGTCATAAATAGCGGTGTACTCACACAATGTACTCCTATGCAGTACAAATGAAATGTAATGAAATTAAATGAACCAGAGCTCTAAATATCAGCATGGATGGTTCTCAGTCATAATGATGAATGCACAAAGCAAACAAAAAAAACAGGATGACATGACACAGAGAGAGTTTTAAAATATGCAACATAACACATTATATTGTTTAACGATGCGTGCATATGTAGTATTATACAGATACAAAGAAATGCATTGAAATGATAGAGATTTTAATATAACAGATAATTCTGTAGGTAAGAAGAAAAATGTAACAAAAAAAGTATAAAAAGTACTTCTCTGTTTCCTTTCTTATGCTGGGTAGCTGGAGACTAGACTGACAATTAAACAATTTTTTGTTTTATTTGTTTATAATCTAGATAAATGATGGATGGATAGATGGATAGACAGATGGACAGACTGATTGGTGGCTTTTGGTTAAGTGGCTGTTACCTGAGGGTTTTATTCATTGCCAAACTATCATTTAAGAATAAAGGCCACAGGCCGGGAGCAGTGGCTCACGCCTGTAATCCCAGCACTTTGGGAGGCCGAGGCGGGTGGATCACGAGGTCAGGAGATCAACACCATCCTGGCTAACACGGTGAAACGCCATCTCTACTAAAATTACAAAAAATTATCCGGGCGTGGTGGTGGGCACCTGTAGTCCCAGCTACTCGGGAGGCTGAGGCAGGAGAATGGCGTGAACCTGGGAGGCAGAGCTTGCAGTGAGCCAAGATCGTGCCACTGTACTCCAGCCTGGGTGACAGAGTGAGACTCCATCTCAAAAAATATATATATAATAATAATAATTATAAATAAATAAATAATAAAAATTTTAAAAAAAAGAATAAAGGCCACAAAGAGTGTCCAGTTTTAAGAACTCAGGGACCAAAATACCCACAAGTCATCACTGAGGGGAGAATACAAGAAGTCTTGATGACAAAATCCACCACGAAAGAAATAAAACTCTAGAATTTCTAAAAACATGAATGTATTTATCTGTAATCTTCAAGCAGTACACAAATCCCAAATTCATTAAGAAAAGATTGGCAAACTAGATTACACATTTTTAAGCATTTAACGAGTTATCTTTATTGACAGAAATAAAGTTAAATGATACTGGAGTGGCCCCAGAAAATCGGGTGTGCAAACAGGGTAATAAAAGTACACTGTAGTCATGAAATAAAACCGAAAGTAGCTTGAGGGGTGGGGGAGCAATTCTCCATCTTCAGAGCCTGCTTGAAATGCATTACGTGCCCACGGAACAGGCACAGAGCTGGCCTCTGACAAGCCAAGAGGGAGCTTGAATGGTACTTCTGTATAACCGTGCACGGCTGAAACTCTCTACGGAAAAATATACCACAGATAAAAGATAAAACACACACTATACCCCAGGGACATATTTTCAATACACGAGATAAAGTCATTTTCCCTTTGTTTACAAAAAACTCCATCATGTCAATAATAAAAAGACACACAGGTACAAACAAACAAATAATAACTAGAAAAAATACAGTAAAAAATACACCAAAACTTAAAAAAAGAAAAAAAAAAAACCCAATAGGTAGTACCCCACTACACACAGAAAGAAAATGTTTTAAAAGGCTAATGGATATATAAAAATATGATTAACCTTAACTCCCAATTAAGAAATGCAAATCAAAACCACAATGAGATACAATCTCACACCAGTTAGAATGGGAATCATTAAAAAATCAGGAAACAATAGGTGCTGGAGAGGGTATGGAGAAACAGGAACACTTTTACACCATTGGTGGAACTGTAAACTAGTTCAACTATTGTGGAAAACAGTGTGGTGATTCCTCAAGGATCTAGAACTAGAAGTACCATATGACCCAGCCATCCCATTACTGGGTATATACCCAAAGGATTATAAATCATGCTGCTGTAAAGACACATGCACACGTATGTTTATTGCAGCACTATTCACAATAGCAAAGACTTGGAATCAAGCCAAATGTCCATCAGGGACAGACTGGATTAAGAAAATGTGGCACATATACACCATGGAATACTACGCAGCCATAAAAAAGGATGAATTTGTGTCCTTTCTAAGGACATGGATGCAGCTGGAAACCATCGTTCTCAGCAAACTATCGCAAGAACAGAAAACCAAACACCACGTGTTCTCACTCACAGGTGGGAATTGAACAATGAGATCACTTGGACACAGGAAGCGGAACATCACACACCGGGGCCTATTGTGGGGAGAGCGGAGTGGGGAGGGATAGCATTAGGAGATATACCTAATGTAAATGATGAGTTAACGGGTGCAGCACACCAACATGGCACATGTATACATATGTAACAAACCTGCACGTTGTGCACATGTACCCTAGAACTTAAAGTAATTAAAAAAAAAAAAAAAAACCCGCCAAGGTCGTCAGGGAAAGCCTGAGAAGCAGTCACAGCCAAGAGAGGCTTAAGGAAACTTGACAACTAAATGTAATGTTGTATTCCTGAATATCATTTTGGAACAGAAAAGGGATATTAGGTAAAAGCTAAGGAAATCTGAATAAACTACAGACTTTAGTTCATTAAAAAAAAAAAAAAGAAAGAAAACACAAAGCAAAATATAAGACACCTTTTTAGAAAACCAATCTGTTTGGCAAAACCAAAGAATGTGATGATACCCAGTGCCAGGAGAATAGGCACCTCATTCCCGCTGGTGGGAGTAAAAATCAGTAGTGCCAATTTGAAGGGCATGCCTCTGACCTATTTTCCTGCTGCTAGAAATTTACCTTACATACATGTCCTCAAAATTTTCCATAATATCTCGACCAGGCTAGACGGTGCAGGATTGACTGCAAATAGTTTCTGCCAGTGAGGGACTTAATAAGCTGGAATTCAACACACATGATGGAATACTACGCAGCTGCTAAAAAGGAGGCAGAGCTGTATGTGCTGACGGGAGAAGGTTTCCAAGATATAGAAAGTTGAAAAAACAACAATAAAAAGCAAGACCCAGAGCAATGCTTAGGTATGACTTCCTTTATATAAATAACAATAAAAAGAATACATACAAAGAAAATATCTGTAGGTCCATTCCAGGTCCGATGATTTACACAAACAATAATTTTTTTTGGGAAATAATCATGAACACAATCTATTAAAACTTTCTTTCCTTTGAGGAGAAGGATGAGGCTGATGAGAGGGAGGCATTTGCCTTTGATTTGTATTATTTTCTTTAATGCTTGAATATTCTAAGCACGTGTTATTTTAATTTTTGTAATATTTAGAGTTTATCTGGGATTATAAAGTGAGCTCATGCACCATTTTTTTTGTTGTTTTTCTCTTCCTACTTTTTAATTTGAAAACAACAACAACAAAAAACCTAATAACATTATTTTATAAAAAGAAGTACAAGGACCAGGAAGCGAGAGGGGCCACTTTTCCATGTGTAAATGACAAGGCATTTATCAAACACAGATACTAATATCTAACCTCGCAGGAGGGCGGTGAGGATTAATTGAGATTCTGTGTATAAAGTGCTTCTTCTAATACTCTGCAGAAATAAGCCCTCAATAAATGGGAGCTGCTCTTTGCATGAAGACTACAGTTTTCCTCTTTCCCATGTACCTCCCTGGGGTCCTCTTACCCTGCATGTGCCTCAAGCTGACCTCAGGCCAGAAACAGTCAAGGGAAAAGGGAGCTGGAGAGAACCCGGGGTTTGCTCTCTGGCCTGAGGGCTCCTTCCAGTTCCCAAGAACACACAACCCTGATTATACAATGAGAAGGGGGCTGGGAGCCAGGAGACCTGTGTTCCTCTCTGCAGTAACTTTTTGCTGAACTAATAAAGCAGCTTCTGAGCTCACTCTTACTGAGGTAAACTGGGGCAGGCCAGGTCTAACTGGAGATTGCACTGACAATAACTAGTGCAAAAATCTCCAGAGAGCAGCAACTGGGGATGTGTTATTTCATGTGACAGTTCTCGTGCTTGCTCACACAAGCTCATGAAGACTGTGTCCTCCAGAGTCTGTGCAGAGTTAGGAAAGCTGTTGGCAAATACTCTGGGTACCCCAAATACTCTGGGCACCCCAAAGATCTCCTCTCTGATTGTCTTCCCTCTGCTTACACGGCTGCTGGGGGAACAAAGCGGACCATCGCCAAGTGCCTAGCCCACCTGGTGAACGCAAGGTGTCCACAGATGGGAAGGCTCAGGATAAACCATCCCAGCTTGTCAGAGCCATTCAGGGACCACCTTGCCCAACACTCTCACTGGACTAAAGAAGTATAAACCCAAAGAGGGTGAGTAGTGGCATTCTCAGGTCATAAAGGAAGATAGTCTCGGAAACAGAAACCCACACTCTTGACTTCCGAGATAGTGCTTTCATCCTATCATCTGCCCTAAGAGAAAGCAGAAGGTTTCATCGGATATGGAAACATGAGGAGCACAGGCAAGATGGGGTGGAGACTAAGAACCTAGAAGGCAGCTTAATAGCCATCCAGTGAGTGGGTGAATCCTCCCGAAAGCAGTTCATAGGCAAACCTCTTTCAATTCAAATAAATGTCCCCCAAATCATCGTTTTGTTGGTTTGGATTTTGTTTTTAAACTGGTGCTTTGTTTTGAAACTCAAAGAAACGAACAAAAACATAAATATGTGATCCATGGACATCTCCAGCTGAGGCCAAGAGCAAAGAAGGGGAGGGTCAAGGGCAAACTGCAGGTCAACTCACCCACTGCAATGGAGGAGCTCCACTATGGGGTCTCCTGTATATCATATAGGCTTTCAGGTAAGATATTTTTATCTTAAAAAAGTTACATGGCTTAAAAATACAGTGTTTGAAAACCATACCTCTCATGTATCCTAACTATTTACCACAGGGATGAGGGAGAGGAGTGCTTGGTGGTCGTGATCTTCAGAGGTTTTAGGGACCTGCCATTGAGATAAAGTCAGAGAATGTCACAAGAGAAGCAGTCTTCAAGGTCACCTTTTCTCGCCCCTCTATTTGCTGATGAGGAAACTGGAGCCAGGGAGGGATAGCCAACAGTCCAAGGTCTTGGAAGTGTTGACTGTTAAGTGGGGACTGAAGTCAGTGTTTTTGATTTCCCGATGGGCCTAGCAGCCCACAGTCTGCTCTGTGTGGGAGAAAACAACGCAAAAGGCTGAGTTCTATTTCAGGGGATCCCAGCGCGCCATTTATTTTCTCCTCAGATATGCTGGCATTCTCTATTTGCCAAAAGAGTTAAGTCTCAGAGAGGTTAAATAATTACACAAAGTGACTAAGCTGTGATCTAGGATGGACTCTAAATTCCTTGGAAAGATGTCCAGAGCTTAACCAAATTCTTGTCTCTGACTGGTCAGCATCCCAGAGCTGTTGCATTGTCATAAGCAGGACCCTGGCCAAGATGAAGCCTGAAAAGAGCCGGGTAGAAGAGGCAAACGATGTGGCGCTCTGCAGGGTGCAACAACTCTTTCTTTGCACCCAGCGTCTTATGAGAATACAGGTTAGACTTCATGGCTCTATTAAGAAATGAAGGAATTGTCAGGTTCCTCTTGTCAACCTGCAGATGTACAGTGTGTCAGCCCATGGGGCAACTGAGACCTGCTTTCCTCTCTGTTTCTTGACTTCTCATATTCTGCAAAAACACTGAGCTTCCTATGAGTGAATCCAAATGAATGATTTTTAACTAAATGATCCTGAGAAACTGCCACCATCTTATATAATTTTATCATGTGCCTTTGGACTGAGACATTGGTGATGAATATCTTTTAGCATCTAGAGGAAAACGTGTGAAGAAAATATTGGCATTCTCTATTTGCCAAAAGAGTTAAGTCTCAGAGAGGTTAAATAATTACACCAAGTGACTAAGCTGTGGTCTAGGATGGACTTTAAATTCCCTGTCTTTCTATGCTGGGAGTTCTTTTCATTCCACCATACTTCCAAAAAAAAAAAAAAACCCTAAGTCTGAAGTGACAAATGGCCCCAGGCATATCACAGTAACATATAGGCGATAAGAGCATAGACTTCCAATAAGTCTATCTGGTTCTGGGACTAGCTGTGTGGCTCTGGATGAACCATTCATGCTTTCTAAGTCATCCTCATCTGCAAAATGAGAATGGTGCCTCGCTCATGAGGAAGGGATGAAGATTAAATTAAATACAATAATTCGGTCGGGTGTGGTGGCCCACACCTGTAATCCCAGCACTTTGGGAGGCTGAGGTGGGTGGATCACGAAGTCAGGAGTTAGAGACCAGCCTGACCAACACGGTGAAACCCTGTCTCTACTAAAAATACAAAAATCAGCTGGGCGTGGTGGTGCGTGCCTGTAATCCCAGCTACTCAGGAGGCTGAGGCAGGAGAATCCTTGAACCTGGGAGGCAGAGGTTGCTGTGAGCCGAGATTGTGCCACTGCACTCCAGCCTGGGTGACAGAGCAAGACTCTGTCTCAAATAAATAAATAAATAAAATAAATAAACCAAACAAACAAAAAACAAACAAACAAACAAAATTCATATAAAGCACAGTGCCCCTTACAGTTATTTGATAAATGGTTACTATCATTACTAGGACTACGACTATTACTACTAGAAGAGAAACCTCCTCAAGTATACTGAATATTTCAAAATACTCCAGGGAGAAAGTCAAGAAAGAGTCTTTTTTTTTTTTTTTTTCTTGAGATGGAGTCTCGCTCTGTTGCCCAGGCTGGAGTGCAGTGGCTGGATCTCAGCTCACTGCAAGCTCCGCCTCCCGGGTTCACGCCATTCTCCTGCCTCAGCCTCCCGAGTAGCTGGGACTACAGGCGCCGGCCATCGTGCCCGGCTAGTTTTTTGTAGTTTTTAGTAGAGACAGGGTTTCACCGTGTTAGCCAGGATGATCTCGATCTCCTGACCTCGTGATCCGCCCGTCTCAGCCTCCCAAAGTGCTGGGATTACAGGCTTGAGCCACTGCACCCGGCCAAGGAAGAGTCTTAAGTCCAGAATTATTCAAAGCTCCAGGAAGGACTCTTCTCTACCGCCATACTTCTGGGAGAGTGACAATGTTCATGCTGGTTAATGTCATGGTTTAGGGCACTCACTGACATTCTCATGAATGTGCTTTGGAAAAAACAGACCCGCTAACTAAGATGTAGTAGGAGAAAACACTGAAACCCAGCTCATCTCACCTCAGAAAGGAAGCACTCCATCTCACACCTGCCTGCACTGGTTCCTCTGTGATTCTGTGATCCCTGTACTTGCTCCTGCCATCCTGGGAAGTTTCATGTTTGTGTGGGTTGGACCATGTCCTTGGCTCTGAGACAGAATTTTGCTTGGACACACCGAGTCTTGTACTGTATTGTCTAAATGTAGTCACAGGTATAGAGCATCTTGTGGCATTTTGTCATCTATTGCCTCTGATTCTTTGGAAAAGTGGGCCATGTGAGTGACTTCGGGTTAGATTAATTCAACTTTGGGAGGATGATGGAACTATAAGCACTCTAGGTCGGGGAGCTGCTCGGCCAGCATCTGCTCAAGGGACCATACTTCTTCCCAAGCACCTAACAGAGACCTTTCCAACCTAGAGCAAAATAAACAATTGGAGAGGGAGAAATTTTGATGGGCTAAACTATTTTTCAGACTGTAATGCCCAGTAGGAAGGTGATTTCATTTGCAGACTGTTACACCCTAAGCCTTCCTTGCCTCCTTATCCAGTTGTGTTGGCATGGTCCATCCTCAGCACCCTCAGCCTCCATCTCATTCCACTGCGCTCACTCAGCAAAACCACTGGGGGTGAGAGCCCACCAGCTACATCTAGTAGCAGTGGGACTTTAGATGTAAAGGGCTTAGAACAGCGCCTGGGGTGTGTTCAGCAATATCGTCGTGACTGCCCAGGAGCTCTGAGAATTCAGAACCACAAGTTTCAAAGATTCCTCTCTCACCTCTTGGGAATCGTGCTTTCCTTCCCTGGAATGTTGGTTCTTCCAATTCCCAAATGTCTTTTCTAGTTTCTCCTGTTCCTGAAACCTCCAGTGTCCCCTGTTCTCTGTGCCCTTCAACTCATGACCTTGCCTCATCAGAAAGGAACTCTGTTGTTCACAGGGAATTTACAACCATCCCTTTTCTCTGTCCTCCCTGCTATGAAAGTGAGTACAATGTCCTTGTTCCTATCATGGCCTATCTCTTTTCATCTTTTCAAGCACTTAGTTCTTGAAATTCTCCCTCTCCTCCTCAGTCATCAGTTTCTCTCCCTCAATGGGCTCATTCATACCGAAACTTCTCAACTCATAACTTTACATGTTCCATTCTCTCTTCACCCCATTCCCCCAGCTCAGTCACTGTCCCATTTCTCCACTGTCTTTCTCTATGAAATGTCAAAAGAGTTGCTCATAGTAAATTTATTTGCCTCACAGTTTGTCCTCAGTTCCTTCTTGTCCATCCTGTAGGTCTGTCTATTCATCTCTCCATTCGGTTTCTCTTATCACATAAATCCTTATTATATGGATTAAAGTCCACCCTGATTCAGTACGACCTCATCTTAACTTGATTACATCTGCCAAAATCCTGATCTCAAGTAAGGTTCAGCAATTACGACTTCAACATATCTTTTATGGGGGTACAATTTAACCCATGACAATGGCCAAAAGAAAACTTCATTCCTGTAACCCTCCACATACACCATTTCTCCTCTAGTCTTTCTTGTCATTGCTTCCCCAGTTCTAGAGCCTTTACTCCTCTCTTCATCTTATCCTCCCTATCATCAGCAAGGCCCATCAGGACGATTTGCAAGCTTCATTTCACATCCACCCACTCTTCTCCATCTGTCCTGCCACCTCCCAGGAATGCTGCCACCATCCCTCATCTGGCCTGCTGCAGCAGGAGGACCAAGCTTCCTGCTTCCACTCCTTACCCACTTCCGTCGACACTCTAGATTCTCTGCATAACACACAGAAAAGTCTTCTCCTAAAAATAGACATCTGCTCATTCTATGCCTCTTCTTAAAATCTTCCAAGGCTTCATATTACACTTAACATACAAATGTAGGCTGGGCACAGTGGCTCATGCCTGTAATTCCAGCACTTTCTGAGGACAAGGCAGGCGGCTCACTTGAACTCAGGAGCTTGAAACCAGCCTGGGCAACAAGGCGAAGCCCCATCTCTACAAAAAATACAAAAAATTAGCTGGGCATGGTGGTGTGTGTCTGTAGTCCCAGCTACTCGGGAGGCTTAGGTGGGAGGATCACTTCAGCCTGGGAGGTGGAGGTTGCAATGAGCCAAGATCCTGCCACTGCACTCTACCCTGGGTGACAGAATGAGATCTCATCTCAAAAATATACACATATACAAATGTAAAATAATCTACAGGACATTACACACCATGGCCCTGCCAGCTTCCCTCCCTCACACCACTTTTCCTTTGGCTCCCTACAGCCATAGCAAATTCCTTCTGTTTTTCTAGCATTCCCAGCTTATGTCTGTGTTACATCCTTTGCACTTACAGTTCCCTCTTTCTGGAACTCTCTGTCCTCAGATGTTTGCAAACCTAGATTCTTCTTAATCGTTTAGATTTTTATTGCAAGGCTTGCCTCCTGAGAGAGACCTTCTCTAATCACCCCATCTACTGTAGGCTCCCCAACATTCTCTATCACATTATTGTATTTTCATCAAGGGCATGTATCATCCTACAAAACTATTTTGTTCACCTACTTGGTTATTGTTTATTGTCCATCTCCCTTCTCATACCTTCCACAAGAGGGATACCCTGTACCTACAGCAGTGCTGGGCACATAGGATATACCTATTGATAGTTGCCAATGGATTAATGGACTAAATGAACTTCTTCTCTTGATATTATTAAATTCCTGTCAACTGCCTAAGAAAACTTTATAACATAAAAATACAACTTTAAAACTAATTTGGCTGCGCGCAGTGGTTCACGCCTGTAATCCTAGCATTTTGGGAGACCGAGGCAAGTGAGTCACTTGAGGTCAGGAGTTTGAGACCAGCCTGAACAACATGGTAAAACCCCATCTCTACTAAAAATAAAAAAATTAGCTGGACGTGGTGGTGGGTGCCTGTGATCTCAGTTACTTGGGAAGCTGAGGCAAGAGAATCACGTGAACCTGGGAGGCAGAGGTTGCAGTGAGCCAAGATTGTGCCACTGCACTCCAGCCTAGGCAACAGAGTGAGACTCTGTCTCAAGTAATAATAATAATAATAATTTCAACCAATAATGTGCTTATATGTAGTACAACCTTAACAGAATAAGGAATTTCTTTACCTGAATAATATCAATTGCAGTAATAATAATGATAATAACAGTAGCTATAATAGTTACTATTTAATACTAAGAGAATTTATGAGCCAGAGCCTGTGCTTTGTAATCACTACCTCATTTAATCTTCAGAAAACTTCTTGAGGTGTGCAAGAATATCCTTTATATTACAGGTGAAGAAACTTGAGTCTCAGAGTGTTTAGGATTCTTGTTCCCTTTCACTTATCTCATGAATAGAAAACCTAAGACTCACATACAGACTTTTCACGGCTTTAAGAAAGTCCACACTTTTAACTGTAATGTAATACCACCTTACACTCACCAGTATGGCTAAAATTGAAAAGACTGGCAATACCAAATGTTGGTGAGGATGTGGAGCAACTGGAACTCTCACACACTGCTGGTGGGAATGCACAATGATAAACCACTTTGAAAAGCTTGTCTGTAGTTTGTTCTGAAGATGAAATATTTCAGTTCTATATTCCAGCAATTCCAAACCTAAAAATTTACCCAGGAGAAATGAATATATGTCTGCCAACAGACATGTGCAAGAATATTTATTGCAGTTTTATTTAAAATAGTAAAAGAATTGAAAATAGCCAGAATGCCCATCAAATGGTGACTGAATAAATATACTGTGGCATATTTACAACATACCACATAAATACTTATGTGAAAAATTATGTGAAATACTTCAAAAAGTGTGAACTGGTGACAGATGTAACAATATGGATGACTGTCACCAATACACTGTTAAGTGAAAGCCAAACACACACACAAAAAAACGCATGTCATATGGTTTCATTTGTAGGAAGGCCAAGACCAAGTTCTTTTGAAAGAAGCTCAAAAAACAAGCAAACAAAAATTAGGCCAAGCTATTTGATACTGAAAAGTCAGAATAGTAGTTTCCTCTGGGGGTTAAATTTAGACTGGGGAGGAACATGAAGGAAACTTATGTGGTGATGGAAATGTTCTGTATTTTTTTCTAGGTGCTGGATAAGGGGGAGATGGATAGTTGAATACATAGGAAAAATCCATTAAATTATATACATACGATTAATACACTTTATATATTTTAGTATTTAGGTTTACCTGTTGCAGGGCAGGTGAGTCACCAAACTGGGGCTTAGCCTGGGAAGGTTCTTAGCATTGCTCAGGAAAGAATTCAAGAGCAAGCTGATGGTAGAAGGAAACAGCTTTATTGAGGTGGCAGTGCTACAGCTCTGTGACTGCTCCTGCAGAGTGGGGCTACTCCTTGAACAGTGCACTGAGAGTAGCACCTCAGGGGCAGTTCTGCAGTCAGATTTATATCCACTTTTAATTACATGCAAATTAAGGGGCAAGCTATTCAGAAATTTCTAGAAAAGGGAAGGTAACTTCCAGGTCATTGCCATGGACAGGGGCAATAACTTCTGGGTGTTGTCATGGCAATAGCAAACTGTCATGGCACTGGTGGGCATGTCTTATGGAGAAGTGCTTTCAGTGCCTCTTCCCTGTTTCAGCCAGTCTTCAAGCTGGTCTGAAGTCGAGTCCCACCTCCTGCCTCAGTACTTCAATCTTAAAAATCCATCCTTTAAATCCTTGCATTAAACTCTTACTTGTACCCCAACTATAAAGAAGAGGAAAGCAACTATTCTTATTTCTTTAAATGCTTACACTCAATTACATTTATAATCCAGAGACCACTAGAACTTAAAGGAAAATTAGAAACCACCAATATTTACTCTTTCAGTAGAAAACTGAGACAACAAATCTAGAAAAGGGAAGTGCCTTATGAAACAGACAGTGCTTATAAAAGGCAAGACTAGTCTAATCCCACCTACTTCCTACCTCCAAGTCTGGTTAATGTTCTTTCCTTTCCACAACACTGCTCAAAAAGATAGTCTTTGCCATTCTTCTGCAAGCAAGACTATTCCCAGAGATTGAGAATGTGACACCGGGAAAGTTGACCCCATAAGAATAAATAGGCCAGCAGGCTTTCTTAGGAAAAAAAAAAAAAAAGAAAAAAGAAATGCACCCTGGAGCTGGCCAGGAAGGAATGGAGAAGGGATTCCTGGTGAAGAAAGTTGAGTGGAAAGAGTTCAGAGCAGAGAGGCATTAGCTCTGCTTCTAATAAAGCTGTAGTTTCTGAGCCGGCTCACAAGGATGAGGAATGAGGGAAAGAGACTCCACCAGAAAGTAGACTGGACATGCTAGGAGGTAGAGGGTATTCATCTCAGCAGTGGGTCTGAAGACATTTATTCCACTAATAAACTCAGTGCAACAGTTGACAAGGAGTTTAAGGCTCAGAACTCCTTCTAACAGAGCAATTTAAGTAAAAAGAATTGGTTTCACAGAAAGGTAAAGAAAGTCAGGCTAACTCCAGAAGACGTGTGATAAATCTCTGGGTTTAGGAGACCTCCGATCCAAAGGAAGGGCAAATATTAATAAAATGGTCACCACTTTGGATATGGCGCTAGACTGCAAGTTTTACAGAAAATCTCATTTAATTGGACATTTAAAACAACCTCACATAAGATGCATTAATTACCCTCATATGGCACATAAGAAAATTAAATCTTCCTCATTTTAGAAATTTGGTCCAAAACCACACCACCAGTAATATAAGCAGCAAGGATTTCAGCAAAGCTTAGTTTTACTCCAAAGGCTGTGGTCTTTCGGGAGCATCAGGCTGCCATTAGAAATCAAGATGTATCATATTTCAAGAAAGTGAAATTGGTGGAAGCATCTGAAAGCAGGTCGACAGAGATTATGTTCAAAAGAAGTGGCCTGGCCAGGCACAGTGACTCAGACCTGTTAATCTCAATGCTTTGGGAGGTTGAGGCGGGAAGATCACTTGAGGCCAGGAGTTTGAGACCTGCTCGGACAACATAGCGAGACCGTCTCTACACAACTTAAAACAAGAAATTAGCTGAGTGTTGTGATACGTGCCTGTAGTCCAGCTACTCAGGAGGCTTGGGCAGGAGGATTGCTTGAGCTCAGGAATTTGAGACTGCTGTAAGCTATGATCATGCCTCTGTATTCTGGCCTGGGTGACAGAGTGAGACTGAGACTCTGTCTTTAAAAGAGAAACTAGGCCCAGGAATATGAACCCAGGAATGGAGATCTTAATGACGAGAAAGTGCATCATGTTTAATGATGAGAAAGTAAAAAGAATAATATGTCAAAAAGCACCTGATCCTGGGCCTGGAAAACCCCTCAGTGATCAAATGGCTATGTAGTGGGTTTCCTCCACGAAACAGAGAGGAAAAATGGTCCCCTGAATCTGGATGGCTGTGAGCTGACCCCATCTCTGAGCATCCACAGTACAGTGCTTTATGGTACTGATAGAATTCCGCCTCTGTTGTTATTATTGGTGAGCATATGTAATACTACTTACTGCACAGCGAGGACCAAGTCCCACCCTTACTGCCACCCTGCAGTGAGCACAGTGCCTGGCACATGGTGGGTGCTCATTAATTGTTCATTGAATTAATTAACAAATACCTGTATTCACATTCTAATTAATTGAAGCTCTGAGCCCTGGAATGTTCATGTTTTATCTACACATAGGGAAGTGCTGAATGGTTGTTAACCAGCCACAAGGCCCCATCAACTGGGTAAGCAAAACATCTAAAACTGCTTTTGCCTCCAAGTCAGTGCCTCCCCCTAAGTTATCCACTTAATTACCTCGGCTTTTCACTCTCTTGGAGTTGAAGTCCACGGACACGCATTAGAGACAATATTCATTCGCCAGTAGGGAGCTGGGTGAGATTAACTTTATATTTCCTTTGTTTGGTCACAAAGTGGATCAAGTTCCTAGGTTCCATGATACCCTAAAAATTTTCTAAATTATTAAATGTAATTAAATTTATTTTTATTTAAAAATGCATGGCAATAGTACACAGATTAGATATTGTGAAAGTGTAAATTCTCCTCAAACTAATTTATTAGCAGTTCTAAAACAATTCTAATGAAAACAATGTATCTATGAACTAAAAAGCAGAAAAACTGAATCTAAAATCTATCTGGAAAAAAAAAAACTAATGTAGGGAAGAGACAAGACATTTTGAAAAAAGATATAATGAAGGAGAACTTGTACTACACATGACATAAGGCTATGATAATTAAACCAGTATAGCACTGACATAAGAATAGATAAATGGAACACACAAAAAACAAAAACAGGACAAAGATCCTAGTAAACTTAAGGAAGGAGAATATGATAAAGATGGCATTCCAATCAGTGGGAAAAAGAAACAGAAAAAGGAGTACTGGTGTTCTGTTTGAGAAAAATAAGAGTGACCTCAACAGTTTATTTCACAGACATGTTAAGGTGCCTGCCTACTCTAACATGTCTGGATTGTCTTTTGGAAGCTCCACGCTAACTTCCTGGGAAAGGTGTGGGCCTGGAGATTCTTTTTCCTTTTCTTTTCTTTTTTTTTTTTTTACTTTAAGTTCTGGGATACATGTGCAGAAAGTGAAGATTTGTTATACAGGTATACATGTGCCATGGTGGTTTGCTGCACCTATCAACCTGTCATCTAGGTTTTAAGCCCCACATGCATAAGGTATTTGTCCTAATGCTCTCCCTCCCTTTGACCCCCATCCCCGGACAGGCCCCGGTGTGTGACGTTCCCCTCCCTGTGTCCATGTGTTCTCTATTTTTTTGTTTTGTTTTGTTTTGTTTCTGAGACAGAGTCTTGCCCTGTCACCCAGGCTGCAGTGTGGTGGTGCAGTCTTGGCTCACTGCAACCTCAACTTCCCAGGTTCAAGAAATTCTCCTGCCTCAGCCTTCCGAGTAGCTGGGATTACAGGCACCCACCACCATACCTAGCTAATTTTTGTATTTTCGTAGTAGAGACGGGGTTTCGCGATCTTAGCCAGGCTTGTCTTCAACGTCTGACCTCGTGATCCACCCACCTCAGTCTCCCAAAGTGCTGGGATTACAGGCATGAGCCACCACGCCCGGCCCATGTGTTCTCATTGTTCAACTCCCACTTATGAGTGAGAACATGTGGTGTTTGGTTTTCTGTTCCTGTGTTAGTTTGCTGAGAATGATGGTTTCCAGCTTCATTCATGTCCCTGCAAAGGACATGAACTCATTCTTTTTTATGGCTGCATAGTATTCCACAGTGTATATGTGCTACATTTTCTTGACCCAGTCTATCATTGATGGGCATTTGAGTTGGTTCCAAGTCTTTTCTATTGTAAATTGTGCTGCAATAAATATATGTGCACATGTGTCTTTATAGTAGAATGATTTATAATCCTTTGGGTATATACCCAGTAATGGGATCGGTGGGTCAAATGGTATTTTTGGTTCTAGATCTTGAGGAATCATCACACTATCTTCCACAATGGTTGAACTAATTTACACTCCCATCAACAGTGTAAAAGCGTTCCTATTTCTGTAGGCCTGGAGATCCTTGTTTGTTTTTTGTTGTTGTTGCTTATATCACATGACCCTCTCCCATTTCCGGGTGAGAACTGTTTGGGGCCAAAACAAACAGCAGACACAAAGAAAACCAATTCACGAGAAATGTCGAACCAGTTTTTTTCTTTCTCTCCCTCTCCAGATTATAAACTAAGAGTTTCAAATATTCTTGTCAGAGTATTTGCACCATGTAAAATCATGTAGAATTAGAGCTGCAGTCCCTGTCAAGACACTTCAAAGTCGCATGCAATCCAGAGTTCTGTGAACTCCCAAATTGTGTGCAAGCCAAGAAACCTGGTCCAGAGAGAAGAGAGTTGATGCGAAGAGAGAGGCCAGAGGCAGAGAGAGCTCGCCCAATGGTGTATGGAAGGCACAGCTGCCTCTGCAGCCATGAGATGTATTGTTGAAGAAGCTTTCTTTTGTTTGCAGTATTTTGAGTGGGTTTGCATTACTTGCAAACAAATATATTCTGAGTAAAGCATACGCTATTTAAGAAAACCTGGTTCAGTTATAGCCTAAAATTTAATAAGAAAAAATGAGATGATAGAAGACAATCTTAAAAAGTGCTTTTTCTAATCGTGGGTGAGCGAGACACGCTTAAACATGACAGCAAGGAAGCAAGCAACAAAAGAGAGGACACATAGGTTAGATTTCACAAAGCTTTTTAGAAGTCTGTGTTTCAAAAATCACCATGAATGTACACCCATGTTCATAGAAGCACTTTTCTCAATAGCCAAAATGTAGAAGAAAGCCAAGTGTCCATCAATGAATGAGTGGATAAATAAAATGTGGTATGTACATCACATGGAATAATATTCTGTCTGAAAAACAAAGAAAACTCTGGGTTGGGTGTCGTAGCTCACCCCTGTAATCCCAACACTTTGGGAGGCTGAGGTGGGCAGATCGCTTTGAGCTCAGGAGTTCATGGGCAACATGGTGAAACCCTGTCTCTATAAAAATACAGAAATTTGCCAGGCATGCTTGCACGCATCTGTGTCCCAGCTACTTGGGACACTGAAGCTGGAAAATCACCTGGGCCCGAGAAAGCAGAGGTTGCAGTGAGCCAAAATCACATCCGCCACTGCACTCCAGCCTAGACGACAGAGTGAGATCCATTCTTTAAAAAAAAAGGAAATTCTGGCCGGGCGCAGTGGTTCACGCCTGTAATCCCAGCACTTTGGGAGTCCGAGGCAGGTGGATCATAAGGTCAGGAGATCGAGACCATCCTGGCTAACACGGTGAAACCCTGTCTCTACTAAAAATACAAAATATTAGACAGGTGCCTGTAGTCCCAGCTACTCGGAAGGCTGAGGCAGGAGAATGGCGTGAACCTGGGAGTCGGAGCCTGCAGTGAGCCGAGATCGCACCACTGCACTCCAGCCTGGGCGACAGAGTGAGACTCCATCTCAAACAAAAACAAAAACAAAAACAAAAAAAGTAAATTCTGTCATGTACTACAACATGGATAAAACTTGATGGCATTACTCAAAGTGAGATAAGTGACAAAAAGACAAATACTGTATGGCTCCATTTATATGAGGTACCTAGACTAGCAGCTGAGTTCACAGAGAAAGAAAACAGAAGAGTGGTTAACAGGGGCTGTGGGGAGAAGTGAATGGGGAGCTGCTGTTTAATGGGTACAGAGTGTTAGTTTTAAAAGATAAATAAATTCTGGAGATTGTTTGCACAACAGTGTAAATATACTTAACATCAGTAAACTGTACACTTAAAAATGGTTAAAATGGTAAAATTTATGTTATGTATATTTTACCATAATTAAAAATTTAAAAGTTAATATTTTTAGCATATATTTAAAAAGCTCTTCCAAATAAGAAGAGATGAACTTCCTTAGGGGAAAACAAACCAGGCCACGGACATTAACAGGCAATTCAGAAAAGAAGACATAAAGTGGGATGGTATCTTTTCAGGACAATATAGTGATATATACTAAGAGTCTTAAAACATGCACACCCTTTGACTTAGTAATTCAATTGTAGCAATCTATCCAAGGGAAATAATTACAGGCAGAGAAGAGATTTATGTGCAGTGATTATCATCACAGTATTAATTATAATAGTGTAAAACCAGAATCAAGCTAAATGTGATCAACAGAGAAATGGCTGCATAAATTATGTTACATCCAAAGGGCAGATGCCACACAGTCATTTGATGCTATCTTTTGAAGAACGGTTTAATGCCATGGGAAATTCTCATGAAATAACATTAAGTGAACAAAAGGTTTGTAATTACTATATAATGTGATTCCATCTTTGTAGAATAAAGGAGGGGATACACCTGGGGAAGGGAAAGAGGGGACACATCGGCTACTCTCAAGGCATTTGTTGGGAGGTAGTATGAGTAATTTTATACTCTTCTGTGTTTTCCAAAGTTTCCTTAATGGGCAGGTATTCTTTTCATAATTAGAAACATTCTATTTTAGCAATAGGGTACACTTTGATGGGGGGGGGGTAACTAAGAAATTAAGTAACAAAAAGTCATAATTCCAAAAATGAGAAGTTACACAAGGCATAGCCTCCTCTTACAACCACAGGCCTCTGAATCCGTGCTACCTCTCTGCTTCTTCATTTTTTTTTTTTTTGAGACGGACTCTCGCCCTGTCACCCAGGCTGGAGTGCAATGACACAATCTCAGCTCACTGCAACCTCTGCCTCCCCGGTTCAAGCGATTCTGCTGCCTCAGCCTCCCTAGTAGCTGGGATGACAGGTGTCTGCCACCACGCCCAGCTATTTTTGTTGTTGTTGTTACTGTATTTTTAGGAGAGATGGGGTTTCACCATGTTGGCCAGGCTGGTCTCAAACTCCTGACCTCGTGATCCGCCCCCCTCAGCCTCCCAATCTTGCCATCTTTGCTTCTTACAGGTTGACAGAGTAACAGCAAATGGGAGTGGGTTGGGAGAACCCTGCCCCAGCTGGGTTATTCACCCCTGACCTCGCCAAGGTCCTTCTTTGGCTACCAGGCAGATCCTCACATGGCTTTAGAGGAAAGGGAAAATATTAACATCAGACCCCAACTCACCCAGCAAAGACTTTGCTGTGCAACTTAAGGGGATACCACAGACCCCTGGTTATAGAGGGGAGGGCTGGTGTGCCACACAGCTGAATGAATGACAGGAGAGATGCCGTCCTGTTGGCAGCTCACCCACAGTGGTCCTCCACCCAGACACAGCATTAGGGCCGGCAGAGGCCAAGCAGATGGACTCCGACTCCACAGCTGTCAGTCAAGGGGAGGAGGCTTCCCAGTTCCTGGGCTCATTTAGAAGAAATTAGCCATTAACACCCTCATCTCCTTGGGTGTGAACTTTAAATAAGACGTTTCAGCTGAAGTGGGTAGAGGAAGCTATTTTGCTCTGACTGGGGAGAGAGTAATTGCATCCGCTAAAAAGCAGCTCTGGGACCTGGTTTCAGGCAAGTGAGACAGACCAATGGAGTCTCTGGAGGGGACTAGCTGAAGGCAGCTGCCTTCACATCGGCCAGTGGAGCCAGGGTTTGGGCAACCTGCATGCTCCTTCTAACTCATGTTTTATGGATTGCCTGGACTGGTGCTTGGGTCTCTAAGCACACTGACAGTGGAGTTTGCATCAACAGGGAAGATGGGAAATTGTCAATGGTTTCCTCATTAAGCTAATTCTACAGTGCATGCCTCATTTGCTGGTCTTATCTTTGTATAGAAACTTCTCTACATACAACTATCTCTGCACCAGTGCCTCTCACACTTCGGTATACACACAGATCACCTGAGAATCTTATTACAATGCAGATTTGGACCATTCTTTCTGCCTACTACCAAGAGATGGTATTAGCCATTTTGGTCTCATCCGCCATGTTGGTCCTTGATCTACATGGTTTATTGTGTATCTGTGTTTTGATCTCAGATGTTCTTTGCTATTAAGTGCAAATGGCAGGGAGTCTTAATCATCAGGCAGATTATGATGGAAATAAAAGGAGTATCTGCTGATGATTCTCAGTGTTCCCCCTCCTGTCTAACTCATTAGACCCACCATCTGTCTTTCTATCCCAGATGGGGACCCCAAGAGTCTAGCCGATGTGTATTCAAGCTCATGGGTTCCCTTTCCAGCCAGTTTCCAACTGAGTTCTCTCAACAGAAGATACCTGTAGGTAACTGAAGAATGAAGAAAAGCAGAGATCAGTGTATTTTACCTTTATTTGATATATTTTTGGCAGTTGTTATGTTCTGCCATGGCTTGAGCTCTAACTGAGCTCTGGAAATGCTATGACCTCCCCTGTCCCTCCAGCAGGCCTGGGGGTGGTAACGGCTTCCCACCTGGCTGGTCTCTAGAAACCACATCCTTCATTTATTCCCATAATCTCTTGAACCAAGTAAACTGTATACTTTTCCCATCAGGACCCAATCGTCAAATGGTTCTGCTAGATAAAGAAAAAAGTACAAGTGCGGAGACAACGGAGACCAAGCTAGAGGGAGGATTCTCAAGGAAGTAGCACGTGATACCACAAGGGGACAGTTTTCAGAATAGGACTTCAATTTGGTGGAACGGCTTCTCAGGATAACGAACTTAAGCCCTGCTCAGTTACTTTGGGGCTGAGGATAGATGGACCTGCAAATAGCTCTTTGGTTCTGTCCACTCACTCAGGTGTAGGTTGCTGGAGCCTGGAATAAAGTGCTCTCGGTTGGCCTCGCTGAGGTGGTTTTAATAAAGGTTCACTCTCATGTGTTAATAGTAAAGTGCTAATATATGACACTTCCAGTAATTACCTGCATTTATTGGGAGATAATGCCCTGCCTAAGAATCTCAATTAGGGCATCAGAGTAGAGGTACATATATTTTCATTTTGCTCCAAATCACGACCTTACTTGGCTTTCAAATATAGGTGGCTGCTAGAACCTTTAAAGAAAGTTCCATGATTCCACATAGGGACATCTGAAAGCTCAATGGAACACAGACTTGGAAGAAAGAGAGCCTTCCGTCACATTTCATTTTAAAATGGCTATTCTGTTTCTGGAGGGAAGGAACAAATAAGGAAATCACTGACGGAGGATAGGGGGTGGGGGAGGCACGTGCCCACAAACACAAGGCACAGACCATCTGGTCCCATTAGCTGCTGTGCCCTCTGAACCACACCCAGTGGACTGAGTCACAGCTGCCTTGGCTGATGTGTGAGCTCCTCCCGGCCTCTCCAATCTCTAGATGCCCACGGCTTTCTTTGTGACCTCGGAGGCGTTAACAAAGAGGCTGAGATGCGTCTCATTAATTTACTCCCATCTGCTCTACGCCCCTCCAGCTGAGAAAGTGGAGAATGGAACATGAGGTCGGAGGGTCCTTGCTTGGTGAATGTCCTTGTTGATACAAGGGGAGGCCCTGGTAGCATCCCTGCCACCATCCGGCCTGCATCCTGTGCGGTGGTAGAGTGTGTAGAAGGGAGAAAAGGCACACAGTGTCAAAACCCAGTTACTCAGAATGTGCTCCTGGGAGCGCAGCGACGGGCACAACTTGAGAGTTTTTTGGAAAGGCAAACTCTCAGGCCCCGCCCTGGGCCTACTGAATCCGAATTCACATTTGAACAAGGTCCCAGATGATTCCTGTGCACATCAACATTTGAGAAACTTTAGTGCAGACCAGCAGTGCTATACTGGGACTGATTTTGCCCCAACAGGGGCATTTTTCAATGTCTGGAGACATTTTTGTTTGTCACAACTAGGGGCTAGGATGGATGATGCCCTGGGTAGAGGTCAGAGATATTGATAAACATCTGAAAATGCATAAGAACAGCCTCCCCTTCCCCAAACAAAGATTTATCCAGCCTAAAATGCCATAGTGCTGAAGTCAGGAAACCCCTGGATAGGCGGTTCTCTTAGGAAAGAAAGACATATTGGGGCCTGTTCCTTTTCCCTGTCTTCCTCACAGTTCATCTGAAATTATTATTTAAACATGAATTTATACAACACGCCCAGGGCAATTCTGTAAACAGATGTCTTCTTCCAGCATTTAGTCCCAGGAGGCAGGAATGATGTCTTCCATTTCACAGCAACATTAAAATCTAAATTATGAACAGATAAATTAACCTTCCTTTTCCTCAAAGCATCTTTTCTTCCTGTTTATCACAGTGCCCTCCGAGTACACACATCCATGATGATGTGAGGGTCCTTGTGGCTACAGGCAGACCTGTTCCCAGGGTTTTTCTAGAGCTGGAGGTAAGCCATATTGGGCTCAGTTTATGCATCCTCCAATCAGAGCTCTTGCCTTATCCGTTGGTCAAAGGGACCAACAGTAGCTTAAGCTATGAAGTTAGTTTATTGTTACACTGGTTGAGGACCCCCCCCCCACGCCTTTTTTTTTTTTTTTTTTTTTTTTTTGAGACAGAGTCTTGCTCTGTTGCCAGGCTGGAGTGCAGTGGTGTGATCTTGGCTCACGGCAACCTCTGCCTCCCAGGTTCACGTGATTCTTTCGCCTCAGTCTCCCGAGTAGCTGGGACTACAGGCGCGCAGCACCACACTCAGCTAATTTTTGTAATTTTAGTAGAGACGGGGTTTCACCATCTTGGCCAGGCTGGCCTCAAACTCCTGACCTCGTGATCTGCCCACCTCAGCCTCCCTAAGTGCTGGGATTACAGGCATGAGCCACCGCGCCCGGCGGGTGTTCTCCTTTTTTATGACTATTATGCATTGGCAACTGTAACATTCTGCATGACCCTGGCTACCACATGTCAAGAAGGAAGATGTAACTTGAAAGAAACATGAAAATTGGTAAAATGGAGGTTGGGGGCTGCCATGTGGAAATAGAAACGTGAGGATAGTGCCTTTCAGTTTGGCAAAGATAAAGGTTAGGGTGGAAGGCAATCAGAATTTGAAAATCACGAGCAGTGCGGATCAAGTGATTAAGAACTGTCCACTGTTTATAGAAGAATACAAATATATGGAATTTATTTTTCCCCAAAATAGTTGTACTGGTTGGGAAATGGTCAGAACTGCTTTTTAGAAAGACCACTCCAAGAAAAGGGGGGCCATTCTGTTTGCCACAGAGAAAGTGGCTAGAGGAACCACTGTTTGACTGACATCAGCCAACCCTACTGTTTCAACCCTACATGCACAAGGCGCACCAGCCCCCTCTCCACCAAGCTCAGCCCCAGGGAGACAGCTATTCTTTTGCCTTCATCTCTGGAACATTGGTGCTCTGGTCTCTGGGTTCCCCAATCGCCCCAACATCAACTTCAGTGACACTTCCCCAACCATTACCTTGTGGGTATGACCAATAGCAAGACTTAACTCCACTGCTGAAAGCTCACACTATAAAAGCACATGGTAGCTCACCACCCCTATTTTTCCCATCTTGCAGTCCACCTGAAGTCACTCATAAATAATATTTCTGCTTCTGCAATAA
This sequence comes from Macaca mulatta, assembly GCF_049350105.2. Lineage (NCBI taxonomy): Eukaryota > Metazoa > Chordata > Mammalia > Primates > Cercopithecidae > Macaca > Macaca mulatta. The sequence goes on along the minus strand of NC_133421.1, from coordinate 12,852,514 downwards.
TCCAGCGTTTGAGTACTAGTGACTGCCTAATTACCAAACGCAACAATGTTTCTTTGGTCCTTCATCTACTTGTTCTTTTGTATTTGCAGCTGTTAACCATCTTCATATTGTTCAGGGTTTTTGTTCCTCCTTTGATTTCTCAATATGAACACTATCTCCATTTTATGCTTGCCTTTCCAGATCTCTCTCCTTCATGGGATTCCTCTGCTTTTTCCCACCATGTAAAATTACATATTCCATAAACGCTCTTTTCTTTAATGTTTACCTGGCTTCTCTCTCCTCCTTCCCTTATTAATGTACTCTGTTCTCATGGGTCCCACCTTCACCTCCAGGTAGGTCCTTTTCAAATCCACTGCTCGAGCTCTGATTTTGTGCACCTGTTCGTCCCTATATGTCCAACATCTTGAGGAATATCTCCATACCAATATCCCACCAAAAATTTAAAGTTATCCTTCGCCTAAAACCTATGTCTTTTCCAGACTTACCTATGTTCTCCCCACTGCCCATCCCAACAGCACCACCATACCATGTTCAAAACCTATGGGTCATCATTGGTTCCTTATAGTATATATTCCTGCAGTATGGCTTTGTTCTGTAACCACAGAACACACCCCTTTGGTCCCCCTCTTTCATGTGACGTTGCCATTCCTCTCTTCCTAAAATGCTTTCTTCATTCAAAAAGTATCCCTTGAGCTCCAAATATGTACTTAGGGCCTATGCCAGAGGATGGAGGTGCAAAAAAAAGTAAACATGATTTCTGTTCTCACGGATCTCACAGACTAATACAAATAGAGATGTGCAAACAAAACCATTGTAATGAAATGTGATCACTGCTGTAATGAAGACATGATTAAGAAATAATAGAAGCAGCAAAATCGAATTTGTTGGGAGGATCAGGGTAGGCAACACGGAGGAGGTAATGCTTGAGTTGAAACTTGAAAGATGAGTAGAATTTTACTAGGTAGGTTCTTTGATGACTGGATACTAAAAGAAAATGGAAAAGCATGTAACAATATGTAGATAATTGTTTTCCGAGAACCATACATGACTAGGTAATTGCATAATCAGGTAGGCGTGACAGGAGATAAAGACGGGATAGTGATTTTTAGTTATTTATTTTACTTTAAGTTCTGGGATACATGTGCAGAACATGCAGGTTTGTTACATGGGTATACATGTGCCATGGTGGTTTGCTGCACCTATCAACCTGTCATCTAGGTATTAAGCCCCGCATACCTTACGTATTTGTCTTAATGCTCTCCCTCCCCTTGTCCCCCACCACCCAACAGGCCCCGGTGTGTGATGTTCCCCTCCCTGTGTCCACGTGTTCTCATTGTTCAACTCCCACTTATGAGTGAGAACATGTGACGTGTGGTTTTCTGTTCCTGTGTTAGTTTGCTGAGAATGATGGTTTTCAGCTTCATCCATGTCTCTGCAAAGGACATGAACTTACTCTTTTTTATGGGTGCACAGTATTCCATTGTGTATGTGTGCCACATTTGCTTTATCTAGTCTATAATTGATGGGCATTTGGATTGGTTCCAAGTCTTTGCTATTGTAAACAGTGGTGCAATAAATATATGTGTGCATGTGTCTTTGTAGTAGAAAGATTTTATGTCATGCTACAGCGTTTTTAATCTTTTGGCCAGTGTGAAACTAGTAAGGAATTTTGAGTGAGGGAATGGCATAACCAGATTTATATACTAGAAAAAAATGCTCCGATCACTCTACAATGATTAAATAAAGAGAAAGGTAAGACTAAAGGCAGAAAAATAGTAAGAGAATAGTTAACGGTCCAGTGAGAGACTGACAGTGGACTGAGGGAAGAGGGGATAGAATTGAGATGTAAAGAGAAGGAATCAACTAGATGTGATGTTTGATTAGATATCTGATGAGGTTCTTGGTTTGGTTTCTTCATAAGCTGACCCTTAAATGGGTCCTCGGCTGAGCACGGTGGCCCATGCCTGTAATCCCAGCACTTTGAAGGCTGAGGCGGGCAGATCACAAGGTCAGGAGATCGAGACCATCCTTGCCAACATGGTGACACCCCATCTCTACTAAAATACAAAAAAAAAAAAAAAATTAGCCAGGCGTGGTGGTGCCCGCCTGTAGTCCTAGCTACTCAGGAGGCTGAGGCAGGGGAATCGCTTGAACCTGGGAGGCAGGTTCAACGACAACAACAAAAAAACAAAACAAAAAAAATAAAAAAAAAAGAAAGGAAGAACACGGTTTTCCATGACTTTCAGGAAGCCACCCACAAAGAAAATGTGAAAGGAACCATTTATCCAGATAAGCAGAGGATGTTTCCACACTCTCCTTTTGTCCCTCTTGGGTCTTGCATTTCCCCGAACATTTATTAACAGAAGGCCCAGTGCAGGGGCTTAACCCTGGGTTCACACATCTTCCAATTCTATTCATCTTCACTCTCCACATGATTCATTTTTGCCTGTTTCCAACCTATTGCTTTGAAACTCTTAATCTGAATAATCACTCTTTTTAAAAAAGCCTCATTTCATTCCTTCCTTCCCAACAGTTATCAGACTTAGCAGACAGTGGAGCTGACTGACAGGTAGAATATGCAGACATTCGGAAAGCGCTGGAGCTCTGTAGACAAAGTAGTTGTCTTTAGCACTGACTTACACCTTCCCACACCCCCCACCCCCAACCCTGGCTGCTCAGCTACAGAACTCACAGCCCAAGGAGGCCCAGTCCTGGCACTTACAGTTATCTTCAAAAGTGTTAACCCATAAAATCCATACCATAAATAACTTCTATTTTTACTGTGGAGGTGGGTGACAAAAGCCCAACTCAATGGACTTCTGCTAAACAAGCACAGAAAACAGTATCAAACAATCCTAGGCTGATGTATTTACTCCCAAACCAACTCCGAAATCATAGAATCTGAGAGGGGTGTTAACCTAAGAGGTCTGAGTCACGAGCTGATAAATAGTTTCTTTCTGGCCCGATGTGAAAGCTGCACTATGAACAAAATAATACCTTTGGGGGATCAGGTCAAGCCCTGTTTTGTTGTGGATCCATGATGGGCAGAAACAATGGCAAAATGGAATGGTAAATTTATGTGGTGGGAACTGTAGCCAAATTTTTATGGTCAGGCAAGATTTTATACTTCTTTGCAAGGCACAAATAAATGCATCTCGCTGACAGCATATTTATCCAGTGGCATAAAATTAAACCAAAGGATCCCAGACCAAACACAACCTTTAGCTTATTTTGTACCCTGGTGCACAGCTCCTTTCTTTATGAATCCCCCAAAGCTGCAGGAGCTACACCTATGGTTTCCCCCACTAGTAAAAGCACAGCCAGATGAGTAGGAGAAGCAAAATAGTGACCAAGTTTCATGATTTCTGTTCTGATATTTGTTTCTATGTTTGTTCAACTCTTCTCATCAGTGGGAAGAATATAAACGCTTCACAAGATAATTATGTGGTTTGAAAGTGAGCAATCTTGATACAAACATGAAATATTATTCCATTTTATTACTTAGGATCTCGAGTGTTAAAATATACAGATTGGGTAGACTGTTAAATATAGGCCCCAGATGAACTTGTTTCTTAACAAGGAAAAGAAAGGGGAAACAAGGGAAGAAGAAAGAAAGAAAAAATTCCTCGGAGACATGGCTGAGGATCAACAGAATAAAAGGAATAAAACTTCACTCACTAACTCAGACCAAGATTGAGGAGGCCTATTGGGATCATATAATATTTTTAAAGATGGCTCTATAATTATTAAATTATTTTATAATT